>NC_134077.1:5577500-5877500 GCF_965140245.1 Athene noctua
CGGCACATATACTCTGAGCATTTAATCCCCTCAAATATTTTTCAATAACTTCCTTTAATTACAAGGAAAACACGTCGAGTGATGCATGCATTGAAGAGCTTCCCCTCATGTCTCTCTTTTTTTTTTTTTTTTTTTTTTTCTGTTTAATGAAGAATTTGAATCACTTTTCAGCTTCTTAATCCTATAATCCTGGAAGGAATTTGCTCTCTTCCAAACCCTGGGGGTGGTAGGCTTATACTTAGTACAGTACACCCCGGAGATCTTTCAGCAGGGTCTTTCCAGAGGAGTCCCAAATACCTGCATTCCTCAGCTGTGTGGCCAGCATGTAACCCAGCATCATCAAAACCACTTTGCTTAAGTGATTCAGGGACTGACTTCTCCATGGGAGGTGCAGGGATAACAACACAGTAGCCACAAGGTGTTTGGAGAACCAGGCTTTGCCAGGAGGAATGGATGCACGGCTCCAAGCAGGATGGTTTTACCAACATATTTATTACATTCAATTACTCTATTCTTCTGGAGGAAAGAAAAGGGTAGAGAAAGAGACACCTTGGTAATGCTGCACCCTTGTTCCTTACTGCCTGCCATTCCCTGGGGCGGTTAAGGAATGATGGACAAGTCTGTACAACTGCTCTTGTTGGAAAAATTGGCCTGGACCTGCTGACTGTTTGGTCTTTGCCTTGAAGGGAGCTGGATGCATCCGCAGCACGCGACACTCTCCCCTGTGAGCACAGTGTGCTTGCTGCACAACTTCAGACTTGTCTAGTTTTGTCTGAATAAAAACCTTTGTTGCTGCAATAAGAGCTTTTTTTGCAACGAAACAAAAGTCCATGATTGCCCTCCCAGTTTTCCTGTAGTATGAAGGAACTTCAGTGATACATGAAATACAAATTTTCCACCTTGTCTTTCCAGGCCATTGTTTCTCCAGGGGTGGCCTGTAGGTCTCTAGGGATCCATAAAATGTCAAAAAATGGTGCATGGAACAACTGTAAATGAGTAAAACCACAGTAACAACCCAAACCCTTCCCTTGTAATTCCATACGTGACAGCAAGCAGACAGGGGAAAAGAAAGCCGTATATACACTTTCAAAGTTTTGCAGCATTTTTAGCTGGTTGTAAATCAAACACCTTGACCAGAGCAGGTCTTGGCTTACTCTCCAAATGTCTAAGTGTTCTTTCATTACAAGCAGCAGAGAAATGCCACTGCAAAGGCATCTGCTATTCACTCCTCTCCCATTCTAGGTCATGCTCCTCAGCTCGCTTTCTTCTTCTCATGCTTGTTAGTTCAAGTAACCATTGTTTTGTTAGTGGTTAGTTATCTAATCCCGTTGCACATAACTATTGTCATTACATTTTGTGCTAAAGTAACAACACTAAGAAATGACTACGAAACCTGAACAACCCTAATTGTATCTCTGTCTTGCTGAGATAAGATGCAATCAGAGGGCTCAGCTGAAATGCGGCTGGATGAAGAGGAGCGCAGAGGACACACTGATGTTAATGCGGACACAGCATGGATACAGCGCACGCAGTAAGGACATGTGGGCCATGAGGGTGTTGCTTGCACGTCATCCCCCTCCCGTTGAGGGAACTGAAACTTGAAGGACAGTATTTCAGTGCTGGACCGGCCTGACAGCCTGGCCTGTTTTCAAAGGTTTGCACGTTCTAGTGCAATTCTGATGATCAGTTTTACGATCTGAGAATTGACAAACTTGCTAACACCTTAATCACAGCTCAGCTGGCAGAAAAATTATGTCATGTTGTGATGTACGACTCTGCTTTCCATTGCCATGATAGACTCCAGTACCTATTTCATACCTGAATAGCCTGTCACATGTTGCTCCTCCTACAGGGATCAAGACTTTGCTGCTTGCCTGGCTGAAGCACCGTATAATAAGCAGCAGCATAAATTAGAGGTCTATCACCGATGCAAAATAATTGCCTTCTATTTTCCAAAATTCTTCACCTACCTTACCATAAGCTTGCATTAAGGGAACACAATTTTGCTGTCATCAGAAGAGAGCTGACATAAAACTGACTGAAGGAACGCACCTCTAGGAATATTTTGCAGCATATATGGCAAGCTGCATATATATGACAGTAGTGGAAGGGATACATGCTGATGTCCTCTCTAGGAGAAAAGTCTCATTAGAGCGGACAGGACTGACAGTTTCTGTCCAGACTTTGCGTGTACGTAGTGTCGCCCTCACCTCGAGCTCGGAAAGTAGCTGGGCAAGTTTAATGAACGAAGCCCATTAAAACCCCCCTGTTTGCAGAAGGGTGAACCAAGTCACATGGAAGTTGTCATTTGCTGCAGGTCACACGTCAATTCAGGACTGAAGCTAGTGACAGAATCTAGGAAAAGAGCTGAAAGAACAATATCTTTTTTGGGGAGAAAATCTACATAAAATAGCTCAGGAAGTGCCTTTTCTCATATTCTGGATAAAAAAAATCCTATGTCCAATTCTTTTTTATTGTCTCATTTACACTTCCTCTCTTTCATCTTTCCTCCCCTCTCCATCTTGCTCAATATAAAGTATGCCTTTCTGTAAGAAAGTTTAAAACTTCTGCTTGGAAAATAGCAGCTTCATATTTTTTCCAGAGTTTCTATCTCCATTTTTGGAGCCAAAATTATTCGGTGAATTGAGTCCCTGTGTATGAAACAATTATTTGGGCAATGCTATACTGTTTTTCTACAGGTTTTCTGGTTAAAATACAAAAAGCTAAATAATAATCACCAGTCCTCACTAGGAAACCACATACCCATTCCTTTCTTGCACTCTAGCTGCCTTTGTCCTTGTAATAGTTGTATGATCAGTCATGACCCCAGCGCTTACATGGCACTTCAAAGCCCCGTAAGGACTATTATCCCCTCTCAAAAAGCAGAAGAAAGTGAAAATCACTGCACAGAGGAATTGGCGAGCTTGTGGTGGGACAAAATAAACACTCTGGAAAGGGAGCCCTGGGGAGATGGCTCACCTCCAGCAGCACAGACCAAGGGCTTTTCTGTAGTGAGAGGAGGTTTTTTGCTCAAAGAGCCACACGCAGCAAAGACAACCTGGGAAGGTAACATCACAGCAGCTGTAATCCTGCTGGGATGAACCAGAGCCTTCAGCTTGTGGATTTGTTGCTTCTGCAGGGTGCTTGAAGAGGAGACGTGGGAAGGGGCACCGATGTGTCCCCCTGACACAGGTGGATTTGGAGCCAGTACTGTGCATGGGAGCGCAGGGTGAAGAGGAGAGGGATGACCCCCACCATGTCTCTGCTCTCCACAGAGCACAGATGGGCAAATTAATAATAAGAAAGGAGTCCAGCCACCAGAACTGCCCTTCTTTGTACTTGCCATGATTTTCATTATCGAAAGACTCCCTATTTATAAGATCCCAGCGTGTTTAATAATAATAATAATCATCATCATCATCTTAACCATTCTCTTAAACAGATTATTCTTTTTCTTTTTAATCTATGATAAAACCCAGGGACCTCCCAGCCCACAGCAATCCCCCCTCTCAGCCCCAGCCTCCTCTCTCCATGGACAGCAGGGCCACTACAAGCAAAGGAGTAGGAGCAAAGCCTGAGGGTGCTGGCAGGGCACAGCAGTCAGTGTGTCACTGTGATAATCTGCTTAAAGGAGGAGGCCAGGGCATAATTAAATATCCTGGCCTGAAGTCCTAATAGAGCAGCTGGAAGTTACGATGCTCTCCCCATAATAAACTGTAGCTCATTTATTACTGCTTTGCATGTGTGTCTAGAAATTAGTTCAGCCCCAAGCCCTGACTCTCCCCATTCTCCATCACCAGAGATACCGCCTCCTGTTCTCAGGTTATTGTTGCGATAATGAGAAATACTTTTATCTACATCTGAGAAGCCACAAAACTAAGCAAGCGGATTTTGTCACACATTTTCCTGTGGCAGCCACAAAACCATGTGTGGCAAAATCTTCATACAAAATCATTGCAAATTCATGAAAACGAGAGCCGGCCTTTCAGAACATAATTTTCTATGATTCTGTTTTCACATTATCAGGGAGGGTGCTTTGAGTTTCCAAACATCCTCTAGCAAATCAGCAGGATGAGAAGCAAAACCAGCTGGAAGTCACGCAGCAGCTGACCACTGGGCTCCTCAAAAGAGAGGAAAACCTCTCTTGCATTGAGAGACAAGACAGAGACATTTTCTGTCTACTGATATATCAGAGATTTAATAACAGGGAGGTGAGAAATCTGCTTAGTCTCATTTGCACACTGAGAGCATGAGAGAAGAGCTTATGAATAAATTTAGCTTATAGACTGGAAGAAGCAGTGGGAACAACGAACCAAATGAAGGTTAAGATGGAAATTAATAGATTTGCGTTGAGGGGATTACAGGACACAGGGGATGCAGTCACCGTGAACAGGATATGACAACCCAAGAGACCCTGTCCTGATTCAACCTTTATGTAAACACCATTCAGAGAGTACAGAGATGATATTGATAATGGTGGTTAGGATGACTGGTGTCCATGGCTCTCTCTAGTGCCCAGAGCTCTGTTTCACCTGTACAGGGAGCCCAAAAGTCCAGCCGGGACAAGATGCCCACCTTCTTAAGACAGGTAGTAGGTTGATAATTGCACCCTTTGGCATTCCTGTTTTCTCCTCCATGCTCTTAATTCCAAATTTGAACGGCTTTCCTCATCCTTTGGCACCAGCTAATTTTGGTTCTTCCAGAAGGTGGAATCAAATTTTCTCCTGATGTAAAGCACGATAGCTCCACTTCGGCCATGGAGTTACCCAAACGTAAAACTGGCAGGAGATCAGTCAGGCCTTCAGACATGGCAGACATTAGTGGCTGAAGTTCATTCAAACACTGTAACTTCCACTTGGATTATCTCACCCTTTTGTCAGAGTAATCCAAATGTGCCAGGGTAGCCTTATCCCTGATGCTCAAAGAACACGCTGCATACTCTGAACTTTTCCAACTTGCAAAAGGTCTGTATTTCACATGCCAACTATTCATCAGTAAGAATAGGTAAACCTAATGGCTTCCTGCAAGAATGCTATTTTTATAAAGATTAAAACAATCTAAAAAAAAGCACTGTTTGAGAAAGCAGCCATCACTTTCTTTTAACAAAAAAATCATTTTTGCTAGTAAGAGAAATCAAGTCAGCCTCACAGATTTTTTTTTTTTTTTTTTCTTTTTTAAAAATTTGCTTTCCAAGTGAACAAAAGCAGCGGCAAGGTAAATAAAGTGCTAATTGTCGGGGGTCTGGAATTTGGGAAGAAGCAGACATTTTTCAGGACACATTCTTAAGCAGAGGTAGTGGCACGCACCTTTAACATTCACATGCCAAGCTGTCAGCAAGCAACTTCAACACCGCCTTTATCTCTCCTCTTTTCTATTTATACATTACACAAAGCTATTTTTTCCTGGGTTTAATTGCACATCAAAGGACCAACTGAACGGGTTGGTTTGGGAGGTTGCTGATAGCAACGCTGGGGAATCCTGCAAATGCAGGTCTAAAATTTCAGTTCTTTCCAGTGGTATATTAGCTAATATGGGGAAAGCCAGTGAAACACTTAGCAAGCAAAAGCACCCTTGCTGTGCTTCTATTATTTGCAAGTTCAAGCTGGACATAGAGAAGATTAAATAACTATTTATTATATTAACTCCCTCCCTCTAACCACACATTTCCTGCTGAAGGAGACTCCAATGGCAGTGCTCATTTCAGTCTTCCAGAGACTTAGTGGCTCATCTTTAAAGACATTCAGGTGTCTGAGAGTCCACGAACATGTCCTTAAAAATGGAGTGTAGCCTCCTATTCATTGTGTATAAAATGAATCTCCCACTTACCTTTAGGTCAAATATCTTTCCCATAGCAAATAGGGATTTTGAAGGACTGTTCCAGGATTTCAGGAACATAAAAATCACAACATTAAAATTTATTATATTGGACACAGTATCAGACTGAGTGTTTCACTGATGTGGTAAGTGAATAGAAAACCCTACACCTCTATATTCCCACTGTAACAGAGATGTGACCATCGCAAAGTACCTCAGCTGGCTTAAAACCAGTTTCCCAGCACCGAGCCCATCTCCTCTAGGCTTTATGTACAAGAAAGGTAAACAATCACAGCTCCACTCTGAGTTGCACAGCCTTTTCTGACACATTGACTTGATTATTTTCGTCTACTTCGCGAAGCTTTCCAACTCCTACTGACTTAGCTTGTTTCAGATGAAACCTCTGGCAAAGTTGCTGGTGTTTCAAGATCCTTAAAACTCACTCCTCTGAATGTCTCAACGTCAATTATGGCTTATTTATGAAAGGAAAGGAAAAGCAAAACACACCAACTCAGACTCAGGAAGTAATGAATAGACAGAGTTCCACATTCATAAATAAACCAATATACTTTCTATAGCTCTTACACAATCTTAAAGGGTTGTTTTGTTTTAAAACCAGCACAATTTTATTAGGTCTTTTTGTTCTACTACTGTTGTGCTACTTTGAAGTGGGAGAGGTGTTTGACAAGTGAATCTTCAGTAATGACAACTGCAGCTTTTATTGACTTTTTTGAAATATCAAGCTAACTCAGAACTACTGAGTTCAACAGCACTTGTAAGTGTAAACTAAAACAATATGTGACTGGTACACACTGCATGAGAATTTAACGTTAAACCCAACAGAATTGATGGCCAAACCTAGAGACACTTAATACTGTTGGAAAACCTTTTCCCTCCCTGGATTGGACATAATCCACCTCTGGGCTTTATTCCACTGCACACACACAATTATGATTGACCATAATAATTTATAATGGTGCATAAATTTGTAATAGGGCCAACTTCTTTAAGCTGTTTGTGTGCACTTGCAGAAATGTGACTTTCTGAAGAGCACAGCCATACAAGGAGATGGATGCAGTTTTGGGATGAGGTAGAAGAGCTACAAGATGGCTCAGCCCTGATTGTCAGCGCTTCTTGATGCCACACCGTTCTGCATGGGCTAGTCCCATGAGTTGTGCCTCCAAATAGCCTGAGAGAACATACCTGTTTGCAGATACAGCAAACTAATTACATGGAGCCAAATCTCAATGGAAATAATAATAATAAGAATTAGAATGTTCCAAACAGTGCTCATCTGGGAATCTCAATTAGCCTCACAAACAGTAATTAATTTAGCTTCTTAACTCTCTGCAAGATAGAGAATTACTAATCTTCCCATTTTACGGATGGGGATATATGCATGCAGAAATGTCTACAACACACTAGCTGGAGTTACACAGCACATCTTCTCATGGCCTGTTCTCTACCGTATGGTGTCTCCCATCATAATTTTTTTTTTACACAAAACTATATTCTGCTGGTTTGGACCACAGAAGAAATGTCTCCAAAGTCTCCTAGGGTTTAACATAACCAAAGTCTGCAGTACTCAGCATGAGACCTGCACTAAATACCAATGTTGGGTGTCCCCTGTGCTGGGATAGAAATGTGTCCAGACAGGAACCCACTGGATTTTACTTAGTAACCCAAGTGAAGTTTCCCTAATGAGGTTGATGGCAAATTTGTCTTTATTTCTTTTGCTGAATACTGCCATTACTCAGCAGATGACCCTGTAAAAAAGTCAGATTAAACACCAGGAGAGAGACCTGCTTGCCTCTGACCTTACATGCAGGGCATGAAGTGTTGGGGATCTGAGGGCAGCACTCCAACATGGCAAGATAATGGGTCCTTCCTTAAAATAAACACCAAGCCAGCCATACCAACAGAGATACCTCTAGCTTTATAATCCCTTTGCCATTTTGGATCTCCAGATGAGTTATTATATTGCAACACATACTCAAATTGGTATGTTATGATCCCTCAGTAGTACTCTGTAAGTATGTACAGGATGGGGAGCAATGTAGAAAAAGGCTAGCAAAATTGATACCAATCTTAGATGAACTTGATTTGCCTGCTTTCCGAAAAGGAAAATCTTTGTGTATCCTCAAAATATTAAAGATGTTTGTTTTAGGTGAGGGTTAACCGTATACAGTATGGATTTAGTGACTGCTGAATTACTAGCTGTTCCACAAATGTTCATACATAAACAGTCTTTGAATGTGAAACTGTCCTGCAGGTAAGGCAGGAGGCAGGAGATGTTCCCATCTATTTTTAACTTGGTCACAAATTAGCTTTGTGACTTGGAAAAATTATTTTTCATTGTGTCTTGGTTTCCCAAAAGAAAACAAGGCTTACAGCTGGTGTCCATGGCAGCTGTGTTGCAACGAATACAAAGTGAATGAAAAATATCACTATTGGACTGGGTAAGAAAATATTTCAGACCCACTCACATTTTGTAGCAGTTTGGAGGACTGCATAAACTGCCCGGCAATGGGGAATGAGGTCCATTGCAGTGTGACACCGCTGGAAAAAAGAACCACATCCCAGTGTGCTCATCTCCTACAGCCCAAGTATGTTTTAATTTTCCCAATTTAGGGTTACTAATCAATCCCCCACAAATTCCCTTTGCCACATTTCTCTGACGTGAGCCAGCAGCTCGTCTGCTCTGTGTCTATTTGTGGCTGATATGAACTATGAGGGCTGAAAACATGTCCAGAGGATCTTTTACAATTCCTGGTGACAAGGAGGGCTCTGAGCAGCAAAGTGTGTCACATATATTTGTCAGCTGCAAAGCTGAAACTGATAGCAGGGTACAAATAGAGAGCTGATAGCCTCACCTCTAGCTGATACTTCATGAGGCAGATCGTGTTTCTGGGGGCTCCTTTGACCAGGGATGGCTAGAAACAAGTCCTGCCGTACCCCGGTGAGGATGTGTCACTTCATCCCACCAGCTGCCTGGGACCGAAAGGCCAAGGTAAACCAGGTACACAAGAAAGCCCCGAATGAACTATCTGCTGTTCGACAGTGCTTACAGTCCTGTGTCAGTCAGGAGGGTGCTATTATGGCTTTGCTCTTGCTCCCTGCCTGCAGAGCTCTCCAGGCACCTGCACCCAGGAGCTGGCAGTGAAGACAAGCTGGGAGGCAAAGCTGAGCACACACCACCAAAACTACAAGGCAGCTGGGAGCAAGGCTGGTATGTGCAAAATGCACCATTACTGGGGCTCTGGAGATGGCAGTTGCTGCTATGGGAGGACAAAAGGGAGGGCAAGACGTTAGGGGACCTTGGAGGTCAAGCCACCCCTTGGCATCTCACGTAGGAGGAGAGAGGAACTGTCATCCAACCCTCAGCCCAGACCTGAGTGGCAGGGGAAGGGAATTCAACCAGCTTTAAAAAATCTCTGGAAGATATCACACCAGCTTACATTCAAGTTGTCAATCAGGCAGATGCATTCCCTAAATGCCCATGATTAGCCCTCTTCCCCAATTAACAGTAGAAGAATCGCAGCTCTTGTGCAAAGTGGCTATGCAGACACCCATTAATTTTCATGGACTTGAATGTAAACAGTAATGAAAAACTCCCACTAACTTTCCAGGGAGACTTGTTTCGAGTGCGCATGTGTCCTTTGCCATCTGGAGAGACACAAGGTCCCTCTTTCTCTCCCTGAGACAAAAGTGATCAGCTTCAGAGCCACCAGCCCCAGCAGACCCCAGCTGCCCACTTCTTGAGAAGCTGCTTGGCTTCTTGGAAGCCTTCCTTGTTTTTTAAACTTGGTGGCAGAAGGGGAAAGGGAAGATCATCTTTGAATTCATAAAGTAGTTGGGAACAACAGCAGCATCTCTTGCTCCCAAGAAATTCATCACCCTTTGGCGATACCGTGCCCCGGCTGGAAGAAAGCACAGTGGGAGGAGGGCTATTCTGGGCTCTGAGCCGGGCCCAGAGAAAAGAGAAAGCATGAGAAAAAAACAGAGAGAGAAGCTCTGCAAATAAACAAAGCCTATCAGCCCAGGCAAGAGACCGAAGCACGACTGCACTAAACAAATCACAGTGGAATCAGCAATTGGCAAAGTAATTGGCATTATTACAGCTGATGGAAAATTTTTGATGCCGCCCATGTTCACTTTTGAAACGCTACTCAGACATTTAATTGGCTCAGTTCTCATGTAGCTGATTGCTCTTTTCTCCCTTCTGGAGTGTATCAGGCTTGTATCTACAAACAGAAACTTTGGGCTGTGTTTCCCTGGCTCTGTCCACTGGCCATGAGATGGTGGATGAAGCTTTGCACAAACTAAGCAACACACGAGAGATGCATGAAGAGAAATAGGTCTGACCTGGGAATTTGAGTAATTTCAACCTCTGTGTCCCCACAGTTCCTTACAAGTTCAAATCTAGCACTACCAAACAACCCTGTGCTTGCACCACCTAAAATACTGCGAGTTAAACACAGGGATGAAAACTGCATCTGGTGATGTTACCACAGGGTGGTTTTGGTGCTTTAGTTACCATGCAAGCGGAAGTGCCTTCTCTCTCACACATAAATGCTCACATGAGCGCCCTCTGGCATATTTATCACAATATTTGATAAAAAGTTAATAATATCTCAGTGTCTGTGCTCAGGAAATGCTTCTTCTACTTGCTAGATCCTTTGGTTAAAGCATCTTCATCCTCTGATTTGAGCCCCCTTCCAGAAAACCAACTGTCCCCCATAGGTTAGTTCTGCACGGACAAGGAAATTTCAGCCAGAGGCTTTGAAGTCTCTTCCCAGTGCTTTTTAAGAGCCTCACAAAATCATTAATCTGCAGGGAGCAGCCAGGTCCTCGATGTATATGAAACTGGGGATCGGCACTTTTTTTAAGCTTTCATCAGAAAGAGCAACTTGGCTTGGTGCTGAGACACACATTCTGCTTTTTTGTAACCTCTGCTCCCTTGGTCTAGTCCTAGTGCCTTGATCTGCCCTTTGGAGGACATCCATGTCTACGAGCAGAAAGCTCTTTCCTTGGACAGGCGATGGGTCCATAGGGCCGACAAGGCTGTGGAGGAGGGGTGCTGTTGCCCACGTCTCTGCTCCTCTAGTCTGTCGAGAGCTGTATGACCACAGGCTGCCTTAACGGCAAACACCGTGGTGGCAGTAGCTCTGCTGCTCCGTGGGGGGATGGATCCTCAGTTATCAGCGAGTCATTTTCGAGTACGCCTTCTCCCTGGAAGCAGTGGGAAGATTTCTGAACCTGCCTGATTGATTCATTCATCGTCTGATTTCACTGGGATATGATCCATTAAGATTTACAGCTCATTTCCAAGGAGGAGGGAGACCAGAGAGTCTCTCCGTCATACTCTCTGGCGTGGCAAATAAAAGGCAGCTCCGCGCCAGGAGACTCCCAATGCTGAAGGGAGCGTGGTGTCCAGAGGTTTCTGGAGCTGCTGGACACCAACCCCCTTGTTTTTCTTGGAAAATAACCCCTTCCCTGTGAAATGGCCTGGCGTGTCATGGCAAAGGACACGCTGGAGGGTATGAAGGGATGTGGAGGCACTTCAACAGCCAGCATTGCATGGCTGGACTGAAGCACGGCTCCTCAAAGTCTGCAGTAAGGCTAGCCAGTGGCCATCTGTAACACAGCAAAGCCATTTGGGAACACCACAGATTCCCAGCTCAGAGACCAGTAGGATGACTTCAGGATTAAGCTCCTGCTCCCGAGATTTTAGAACCCACCCCCCCGAGAAGACCAGGATTGGGGAATAGGGTAATTTTAAACAGCTGACTAACTATGGGTGACCCAGTGTCACAGTTAGCTTTTGCAGGGAATGACAGTGTTGCCCTCACGTCTCTGTGCCTCCCAAGTCATTGCTGCTGCTGCTACCAGACAGCAGCACAGGACCTGATGAGTCCTGCAGAGCTTCAGAAGAACACTGAATCCAAGCTGCCTGCAAAGCAAATTTGACACCAGAGACAACAGGCAAGTTCAACACAGGGAGATCAGCTCTTTCCTTCCCCATGCCAAACAGGACTTACAGAAAATCTCACTAGAAAGAGCCAACAGGCTATGATCAGTGATAAAAATGGAAGGAAAGCACAGGCAGCCTCATGCTATTTGTTTTATTTACCAAGCTGAGTATTTTCCCTTCTAGTTATGACTTCTGAGTGCTTCACTCTGTCAGAGAAGAGCCAAGAAGCCAACTAGGAGATGCCCACTCCCTTCACTCCAGTTCGGTGCAAGCCTTTGATTCACACCCCATATGAGCCTGTCTAGTAAGGGCTAAAGCTTCCCGTTGGGAGATGCAGTGGACTCCTGAGATGGGATTTAAGAAGATCGAAGTCTGCGCCCAACAGAGCTGCTCTGGGTCCACAACTGCATCACCTCACTTTTTTTTTTTTTTTTTTTATTCTCTGAAATGGGCATAGTGTCTTTCCCTGCTTTGTGAGGTGCTGAGATTTATGTGTGAAAAGCATGACATAAAAACCAAGTATTGTCACATAAAGCAAGATGAAGCTATAAAAAGAAGCCAAGGTAATGTGGGTGCCATTAAAATCCTGACACTGAGTGCTAGAAGTGGCTTAAATTTGCTGCGGTATTCCTGCTATTCCCTTTTATTAAGCATGGGGAAATATTGCCTAGCAGATAAACATTGTGATGTGGTAAATGCCCAGAATTTAATGAAGTCCATTATAATTGATGAAAATGTAGCTTTCATTAGCTTATGAATGCCTTATTCATTTTTTTTTTTTTTAAAAAAAAAAAAACAACCTAAAAAATCGGAAAGAATGTTTTCCCTAAGCAAGTGCCAAGTAAGAGAGTAAACAACTTCTGGTAATACACCTTCATCTCTTCTCCAAGGCTGTCTCTCCTGCAAAGGAAAGTCTCTTGTTACACATCCAGCACTCCTACCCACAGTCTTCTTGCAAATCTCTCCCAGTGTGATGCAGCCAGCCCCAGTAACAGCTGGCCACAGCTGGCTGTGTTGATAGGCACCATGAAGCTTTTTCCCACTGCTGCCTGCCTGCCTCTGCCAACCCTTCGACTCCCGTTTTCACCTTTTAATGTCATACAGTCTTTGGGCCAAGAACAATAATATATTTGCTTTATGATGCTCCAACCATGACAGGGATTTTTATGGACTACCACAATACCATTCTTAACTGTGGGCATGCTGCTGATTAAAGGGGTGACATTGGCAGTGAGGGAATCTCTAATATCTTTATTTGTTCACAAGAAGGATACACCAGCAGTTCAAATTTCTCTCTCCAGCTTTGGCCTCTTGTTGCTTTGATCCTGACTACCTCTGAGAATAAAAGGGGAAGATAGTTCTTAAATATGATTCGGTCACTGGTGTCTCGGTTAACACCATCCATAAAAGGATTGGTTTCTTTGTTATACAGGACAAGGCTGAGACCAGAGAGTTGAAATACGAGTAGCACAAAAAAATGTATCTTTTTAGATAAAAAGGGCCAGTCATTAACCACATAAATAAATGAGTGGCTATTGAGTTTTAATAACACACTCTATTCTGTTGCTCATTCATGGACAGGGGCGAGGAGAAAATGTTTTGAGGCTTTGAAAAGACTTTTTTTTTTTTTTTTTAATTAGAGAAATACACATCGTGGTATTTCAGCACCACAAACACCTGCTGACAGTATGACTGCAAAACAGGACATTCTTGAGGCTGTAAGAAAATAGGCACAAAAAAGAGAATCCTGTTATCAAGTAAAATGTCTGAAGACTGTGGTCGAGCATGTGTTTTTTTTTTTCCTCTGATTTTTAAAAGCATCACATCCTCAAATTCAAACAAGCAGATGGCTGCCAGAAGCACTCTGAAACCAGCAAGCTGCTTGCATTGGATACATCATTTTGGTGTCTTGGCCTCTTGACTCTCACATTGATTTTTATTTCATTTGGTTTTGATCCAAGGCAATTGGAGAGGATTTTAAAGTCACCAATGACCTCTGAACTTCAATGATGGCATTTTGGGGCATTTTATCTAAAAGAAGAGATAAGGGCAGAAACGGTCATTCACTCACTATCCAATGGGGAAAAATTATGACATCATTTGTGGTTTCAGTTGACGCAGCTAAAGTAAGCTGCGGAGGCTATACAGAGAAGAGGTGATACTGCTGGAGGAAGAAGTGTTTTGAAGAGCATGTAACCATGGCATCACCTCCATTTGTCTGTAGCACACAGCCACAGCTGATGACAACTTCAGCTCTAACTCTATGTTCCTGCAAAGTAGCAACCCTGAGCAACCCTAAGCCATACCTGCTCCTGGCTGAGTGTCTGAATTTCTCTTTATTCCCTTTGAAAGAGTGTAGAAATGCAATCTTTGATACGAAGTTATGTTTTAGGAAACGTCAGTAGAAAAAGAGCCTTGCATTGCACAACATCAAACCTGACCTTGATTCCGCCCAGTAGGAGATTATACACTTCTCTTGTTCCTCACACAGACTTCCCAAGACATTGTCTTGAGCTTCATCTCCCAGGTGCTAAATGGCCTGCCATGCAGGAGATAAGCTGAAGCTCTCAGCTGAAGGATAAGGCTGATAAATTTGCTCCTTGGGAGCAACGGCACCTGTGATGATGTGGGTAAAGGTCACCTGGAAGACATAACTGAGCTGGTAACATCACCTAAAAAAACCCCAAGGCAGACACCTTGTGGCACACACGCCTCCCACTTAGGGGAGGACCCTGGCCACAGTAGTAATGTTCCTCCATATGCTGTGGGAAGTTCCTCAGACCCTGCGAGACAGCTGAGTGTGTGATGATGTTATCAGGGTGCGTCACTCAAGGTTCAGATGGCTCCATGTCAGGAGGCACAAGGGCTGGGGTGCTGCTCTCCTGCCACACATCAAGGAAGGCTCCTATGAAAGGAGCGACCTAAAGAAAATGAGCCTCTGGGTGTCTTCCCGGTGGTTTTAGTGGGATTTGTGCAAGGGGCTCTTCATTACTACCAGCCTGCTCCATTCATACCTGTCCAAAGGCCAGTTGTTGCTCTTCCGGACAATACTGTGAGTGCAGTGGGTCCTGACAAGACTGAATCAGACATGAGGCTACCCTCCCGAGGAGGGCAATGAGGCACTGCAGAGGGTACAATTTCTCCTGATTCCTTCTTCCTAAGACACGTCTAAGGAAAGACGTTTTCCTTCCTCACCTTGTTGGGGGCTCTCACAAACTCCTTCCAGCCATCTGTGTCTCCTGCTTTTATGCTCCTGTCATTGTCCTGCACCTTTTCCCAGCCATGGTGACATGATGAAGACGTTCCTTTCTCACAGATACCTACATCTCCTCATTTATTCTCACTAAAGTCATGCTCTGCTCACATTCAGGTTGCTTTCAATCCAGTACTCTTATTATTGAAGTAGAGCCACTTATTAAAGAAAGAGGAGCACCCTATATTGCAGCTGATGCTCAAATACAAGACACCAGAACTATAGTATTCCTATATGAAGAGTCTGTGCCAGCTAATTTTGGTGGCACACAGATAAAGTACTGATTTAATTTATCCGGATCTAGTAAAATCTGAAAAGAGCTTATAGGAAATCATGCTTATATCTTAGTTAATGAAATTCTGGGCTGCTTCTGGGAAGACTGACAATTGTAAAACCAATCTGCCAAACTTTCATTCACAGCTTCATTGCAAAGCCATTACAGATACGGCAAAAACCGCCAAACTCACAGGAGGGGGTGTGAACTCACATGGGGGAATGGGGAGCACCACATTTTCTTCCTCCCAAGGCAACCTGGCAGCCTGGAGAGAGCAGGACAGCAAAGAACAGATGCTTTTAACGATGCCAGCACACCTCAGTGTTGCAGGACTTTTTTTTTCCTAACTGATAACTTGAGCCTGAAGTCACCTCTGCAAGCAAACTGCATGAACCTTCACTGACAATGTTGCTCACAATGGTTGGAGAAGGCCGACAGAGGTCTCAAGCCATCCATCCACAGCTCATCTCACTCTTCCCATGAAGAAGAGCACACCAGGACATGGATTAGTTTGGTCAGCGAGTCTGCTGTGTTGCACCATTGAAGGCAGATCCCGGAGCTGATGCAGCTTGATTTTACCAGCACTCTTCACAGCTGGTTTGCTGCACCCAGAAACCACAGAAGGCTGAAATGAAACTATATGCACT
Source organism: Athene noctua (assembly GCF_965140245.1). NCBI lineage: Eukaryota > Metazoa > Chordata > Aves > Strigiformes > Strigidae > Athene > Athene noctua. The sequence goes on from NC_134077.1 coordinate 5,593,463, forward strand.
GTATCAGCAGATTGCGGGTGCCCTGATACCTTTGTGTTTATGTTCGTGCTCATTATTATACATGAAAGGATGGTGTGCAGAAAACATTGGTCCCTGGAGGGTAGCACGCTGTAGAGATTTTCAAGCTGGTTGCTCTGCAAGTAAAAGCCAGGGTGCTCGCAAGAAATGCCTGCAAAGTTTGATGACTTGATTTCTGCTGTGGATCAATATTAACAGTAATATTGTATTTCCAGGGCATACTCAGCTGACAGAACTATTGATTATTCGGTATGTAGCAGTGCATTGACACTTGATAGCAAACTGGGACACAAACAATAAATGTGCAGTTGTTAACAAGCAACACAGGGCATTGAGTTTCAGTGACACAACTAGGATATGACTTCCTTTGTCTAAAATGGAACATGTTTCACATGTCAAAAATACAATTTACTTATCTGACCTACTGAAGTACCTGGGGAGAACACCTTCTTCACAGAAACCTGCAGATTAAGGTCATGTTTCCAAACATGTGCCAAATTCAATAAATAATTTCACCCTCATTGTGACCAAACACTTGAGGTATTCTTGAAGGGAAAATGTTTTCTTTGATATGCTTAAACATGTATTGTACCGGATCACCTTGTGCATGGACAGATTTCAGTGAAAGAAAAGATAATGAAGCATTACACTTTGGTTGCAGTAGTGAAGCCGAAGTTATTTTTTTCACCTAGGTTTTTGATTCAGTGTGAAAAAGTAGAGAGATATATTTGGATAGGGTGAACTCAAAATAAGACTTTCTTTATCAAACAAAGGGTTTACTTAGATTTGAAAGACATAATGCTATATGCTTCCATGAGCCGTTTTATTATATATAAGTCTACAATTGTCTCCTATGGACACATTTAACTATCAACCACCAAGCCATTAAAAGGAAATTATATAGAACACCAATCTTATGGCTGGAACCTATTGAAAAAGGAAGCTTCCTGTGGTGATGGAGAAAGAAATACTTTTCTGTGAAGAAAAATAATGGGTGGCACTTGCTGTTGCAGGAAAGAACACCTCAATGACTTAATACTCTTTTTATCTGAGCTCAGAAAGGCAGGGGAGACGACTAGTAAATATGTAGCAAATGCACCTGTACTGTACACAGCCTTTTTCTGGGATAATATAGACTTCTTTTTTTTTTCTGCTATCAGCATGTTGAACCCTGTAGGCTTAGCTGCCTTAGCAACCAGCTATGATTTGGAGACGTCAGGACCAAGGGAGGCTGAATCAGCCTCTGATGGTGGCTCCCCTCTCCCACTGCTGACAAATGGAGTTTAGGATGATGGAGTCCAGTTTCTCAGTTGGGTCTGAGCCTCTTCAGCCACTAGTAAATTAAATGTGCCCAGAAATATTCTCAGACATTGAGGCCAACTGGCACGGAATGGTTTGTATCTCTGCTCACAGCCATGTCTTAACTTCCCTAATGCAGCAGCTAAAGGCAAACAGCTTACTGGGATGAACCCTGATCCATGCTTAGGAATGATTTAGGAGCTTGCTAGTTGTCATGGACCAAAAGTGTGCCAAGAACTGGTCTAGTAGTTTAAGTATACCCAGTCACACTCCCCTGAACACTGCTTAACTTGTTTAAGACAGATGCAGCCTAAGACATTAGTATGACATATGTCCTTCTTCCCCTTTTCCTGCCCAAGATCATCTCTTTCCAGCCAGAAGAAGGGAATTGTATGGCTCTAAATTTGGTTATAACAATAATCTTTTGCTGGTTCATGAAGTCACTCTTACTCAATGAGAAACTGGAGATTACTGCTGTCTGCAATCTAAGAATAATTGCCTGGAACCAGATGTTATGTGTTTAAAATGACACAGATGCTATACATGGGCAGCTTAACTTCATAAACAAACCACTGCCCTCTTTCTCCTGTCTCACGCCACTGTCATCTGCCTGATACTACATCTTCAATGTCTGCAACTTCAAGCTGCATACCAGAAAAAAAAATTATCCCACCTCAAGTAGCTGCCATATGCTCTTAACCATGCTACCTTGGAGGCAGTAAGATGTCCCATAGGAACTGCTGTGCTGAGCTGCCCAAGGTGAAGCAAATCTATTTTCATGGGTCCCTCTGAGCTACAAGAAGCTGAATGCAAGCTCTTTACTTTGAGAAGAGTTGCCTATGTCAGGGCAGGGACCATCTGGCAGAAGGCACAGCAGGACTAACGCAATCCCACATCAAGAGGGAAGATCGTGGCATGTTGTCGGCCAAGTCCAGGCACCCTCCTACACCCCACAGGGACCCAAACACTACAAGGCAGCGGAGGGAGGCAGAGGAAGCATTTCATATCTACACCCTCTTCACCACACACACCACAAAACCTTCTCAGTGGAAAGGTTTCAAAGCTGCCATCAGAAGCTCTTACTCTCAGATGGGGGCCGTTCAGAGGAACCCACCCTTCTGAATGGTTTCTCTCATGACACTAGCAATGCTTGTCCATGGACATCACCCGTGCAGGAACTGACTTGTGGTTTGCAGATGGAGCTTGGGAGGGAGCACCTTATCCTAATGAACCAGCTGTAATTCGGCAACAGCACTTGGTGAACAGGCAGCACCAAAGCTGCCATCCACCCTTTGCAGTGCCTGCTTTTCCCCAAGAAAAGATGGTGTAGACTTGTGTCAGGCAGCTGGTGCCTCCTCCCAGCTCCTATTTGGACACCTCTGTGGCCCTGGCAGCTGCGGCTGAAATCACCATGTGGGCTCACAGCCTCAACGTTTCACAGCGGCTCCCTGACTCAGGAAGCTGTAATGCCAGGAGGATGGTGGATGACTTCATGCCAGCAGAATCTAATACCTTCTGATCCTATGATCTAGTGCAAAAGGCAGGAGGAGTGGGAAGCCCAGCAGGCACCTGATTGAAGAGGCTGGGGGAGATAAGAGGAGACAGTGTCCTGCTGTGCATTTCCTCCACCTCCATAACCTTCTCATTTTCAAAGAGTTTCCATAGGGCTGTGGCAGCTATTGTTCTCCAGGCTTGGTGCATCAGCATCCCCACTACACTGACAGCAGTTTGGGATTCACACACCGCCAGCTCTCCTCCTTCTTCCCGTTGGGAAAATGAGCAGCTCATTTGGCTTCAAGAGGAAGCAAAACGTGTACAACATAGTGCTAACTGTGTAGAGGGCTATGCTACACACTCCATAACCAGCGTGGGCTGCCTGGGTGTGTGCTCATGCTCAGATAGACCCAAATGTATTTACACTGGACTCACAAACATGCATCTGTTCTTCCTTCCTTCCTTCAGCAGCAGCCAGATCAAACTTCGGCACAACCATTACTGATGTGCAGAGTCAGCAATAAATGAGCGTTCCTTTATGCCCAATTATCAAGGAGGCTGAAGATACATGTTGGTCATTAAGATAAAAAAGAGTGTAAATTAAACCTACAGCAAAGTTGAAGGAGTAATACTGCACAGACAAGTAGGCAAAATAAATCTGAAATTTGTTCTTATTTCTGTTGGGCTCTGTAAAAAATAAATACTATCAGGGCTGTGTATTTTTTAAAGCCTGCGCTTTTATCCTAAAAGGACTGAAACAGGTTTAAGCATTACTGTTATTTTCTCAAAAATGACAGACACATTTCCATGTGAATGTTTCCCTTTTCAGTCAATATCCATATTCACCATGTGCATACCTTGCATTCAGGGACTGCAGCTCCCCTGTGGTCTAAAGGATTCAGGGTCCATTTTGTGCAGATCCTTCTGCCAAAATGGGGTTATTAGTGATAGGAAATATTGCAAGGTCACCCACTGCCTTGACAGAAACAGGAGAGTAGGAAATTAGGGAGTAACTGTAATATCCAATTGTAGTTGGCAGACCCAAGCATATTTGGATTGCCTGTGCCAGTATTTCACTCCCCTGTTTTCAAATTATGGTCCTGGCCCTACTGATTAACCACCTGAATATAGCAAAGAAGGATATTCACAGAAAGGATCTCATGATAAAATGGCTATTCCTGGCCCTTTTTCCATCACATCATAATCTGTCCACTAATATGGCTTGAGATCTCAGCTGATCAAAAGGTCATAAGATGCTACTGCTAAGTATCGTTCTGTCTCCGTTCAGCCAAAGGCATTTTTACTCCATGCAGCAGGCAGAGGAATGCAATAGTAAAGCCTTCAAATCTGTTTGTATAATAGATGAAGTCTTTGCTATGTGGCATTTATCTTCCTTCAGGGAGTGACACCTGATAAATAAATCTCTAGTTCCCAGAAAATTTAAATAAAACCAAGGCAAATCATATCCCTTCACACTGTAAATACGTAACTGCAGAGTACCTAAGAGTTCTCGCTCTCCCAAAAATTGCCTTTGCTACAAAATCTGTAAAGTGCTGACCACCCTCAAATTCTGTCAAAATCAAGAAACCCAAATCTCTAAGTTACAAAGAGCATGGCGGTAACATAGGAGGGACACTCAATTAGACTAATGAAATGGTAAAATTTTCTTTTTCTTTTTTTTTTTTTTTTTTTAAGTTAGCAAAAAGCAAAACCCAAAGAATTGGGGCTTATTAGCATATCAATAGGAATAATGGAGTGAAAATGGGGGAGAATCTAGTAAAGGGGATTATGCCTTTCGCAGTGAATAATGCTAGGGTGGACAACTTTCAAACACTCTGGGATGAACAACATACGGAACCACATCCTACCCACCACCACCCATCAGCTGTGCTGCGGTGTGCTGGTGGCAGCAGGTCCATCGGTCCCGCTCTGCGCCCATCCCTGGATGCCAGCCACCGCCTCCAGCACTGACCACAGCCACTTCCTCCGAGTGGTTCAACATGGGCAAAACCACAGATCGCTGCCCAAAACAGCAGGGAGAGAGGGCACCACTGCCAACAGCCTCCTGCCACCTGAAACCTTTGTCTAGCAGGTCTGTAGAGCTGTTTTCTCCGAGCATTACCATTGGGAAAAAAAAAAAACCACTGGTTTGTGTCTCCCTCACACCTGAAGCGTTGTCACAACCAAATTAAACCCCTCAGCATTTCCCAGACTATCCACCCGCTCCCTGGCTCTCCAGATGCAGAGCTCTACAGCAAAACCAACTGTTTCTTTTCACTGCAACTGGCAGTCATTTTGCTCCTCTCCACACTTTCGAAGCTGAGAGCCATCAAAGATTAGTAAAAAAAATGATGACGATTTTTCCCTAAGAAGCAGCACTGGTAATAGGCTTCAGGAAAAATCCTCCTAAATGCAAGTGATAAGCATAAACTGTGTGAAAGCTGACAGGTCTGATTATAATTATCACTGCAAGGGGACCAGCACTAACCTCCCTTATGGAAGGCAAAGACAATTCCTTGAAGGGAACATGCAAGTGAATTATCATAAACAAAATCAATGCAAGTGGAATTGTCTTTCAATGGGAAACTAAATAAAGCCCTGATTTGGGGGGGAAAAAAACCCCAAACCTTGAGAACTTATTAAAGTGCATCCCAATAGAAAATGGCACTCAATCATACGCTAAAGTTTTGATGAGTTCAGGATGATGGGAATAAAAAAAAGGAAGCGGAATACATGAAGCATAGGATGGAGTCATGCATGTAAGAGGTGTTTGGAAAGAAAGGATATCTTCTGAAACCATACTTAAAGAACAAGCTCTGCAACATAAAATGAACAGAGTCCCAGAGAGCACATTGTTCCAGACTGAACTAAATATTAAAAATTAAGAAAAAACTCTGCAGCCTTGTACCAACCTTTCCCCCTTCCTCACAACCTAGCAGGAAGAAAGCCAAACAGAACCAAGACAGAGCTCTTCAGATTGCATCTATACATTGAATTCTTCAAATTGCATCTATACATTGAGTGAAATACCACAACATTAGCTTTTCAGAAGGGCTTTGAGATAGATACGGTAGGTAGTATTCCTTCAAGATCATCCTGCCCTAACCTTCTTTGTGCTTTCTCTGACACCATTACATTTTTCTTAGACTGCAGGTTGTTTTGGCATTTCTCATTCTATTTCCATTGGAAAATAGGAGATAGAGAAACTTGGGCAATCTGCAATAAGAGTAGCAGTACAGTAGTTTCTTCTTTCTGAACACAGGGAAACAGATATTAGCTTCTTAATAGTGGGTTATAACTGCAGAGGAGATGAAGAGAAGAGACTCAGAGTCAAAGGCAGTTCTAGGAGTTTCATTCTCATTATATCTCAATGGAGTGAAGCAAATAAATTGCGCAAGGAGACATATGGAAGCTCACTACGCAAATGGCCTATTTAAGGCTCTTACTTCCTAATTAGGTCCTGGTGTCAGGAGGTTGGTAACAATTATTCACATATAGATCATTTGGATACAATACAAACTATTCTAAAACCTGAACCATCATAATAGCATGCATTAAAAAGAAACCCGATTTGGCCTGATCTTTTTAGATTCTTTCACTTAGCGCTTGGAGTATCAGTTTCTGTGCTACACTCATCCTAAATATCATGTTTAACACTGTAATAATGGGTTTTGAAGGGGAAAAGGAAGAAACAAAAACCTTCACAGCCATAACCCCTTGTTCTTACCTTGTTCACAGATTTCGTCACTGGACTCTGCACAGGGAACCCACACTCTCTTCCCAAATTCTTCATCTGACCCTATGGCGTTTCCCAGAGCAAAGAGAAAAAAGAAAACCTTGAATGTGGGAATGACCGTGAAGAAAATGGTGACAAGCATTCAAACTTTCACTCTGCCCTTTTCCATTTCCTTACACCTTTCTGTGTGACCACCACCATCTGCCAGCTGGGACTCTGAGCACCCAGTGCTGGAGTCCACCCTCGGCCCTGTTCTGTTTTGGAAAGTCTCCCAAGCTTCTCCTTAACACACACAGATGCATAGGTTTATCCTTCGAAGTAGCCCTGGTAAGCATATTGGCATCACGGGGCCATCACGGCTTTCCCCAGCAGCCACAGGGCACGCAATGAGCCGTGATGACAGGGAGTGGTGCCATGGATTCCTCTGACAACCCGCGTTGGAAAGGCTTTTGGGAAGAGCGGGAAGGTGCCACAGGATACCAATCCTCCTGCTTTGTTTAAGAGTTAAAGCAGGGAGCTGAAGCCAAGGATTACCAAATTGCAAAACCATTTAAAAAAGGGTAACTGCTTGTGATTCAACATCGTGACTGCAGCAAACCCACTTTGCCCCGTGCTTCTGAACTTCTGGTACGAAAATGAGATCTTCCTCTCCCCTTTTTCCCCTTCCTACCTCCCCTCTCCTCTTTGTCCACCTCTCCAGCCCTTCACACAAAGGTGAAATATTTCACATTTTCACCTGTGGTGATGCAGATCACAGAATGTTTGCTTTGCTTTGCTTTTCACTGATTTTGCCCAAGGCATCCTTTTAAGCAGCAGCCTGTGCAAAGATAATAGGTGGCATGATTCTCTGTAACTGGAATCAGCAACAAATCAGCCATCTGCCACTCCAGGGGTCTGAGATTAACCCAGCTACTGGACCGTGACTGCAAAGCATTTGCACATTTAGATTACAGAAATGTGAGGTTGCTGGTCCAAAAAAATAAAAGACTAGGAGTGGGGAAGGTGTGGAGTAGAAGATAGCCTTGGAAGAGTCCTCCAGATTAACCCTTCCAGACACAAGTCTTCTCATAACTCCAAGCAGACAACGTTTCTCATTATAAAGTGTTAAAAGGATGCAGGATTTGAAGAAAGCAACTTGAGATTCATGAGACACCATGTTTCAGGGAAATACATCCAAAGATACCTCTGGAACAGGGAGAAATAAAGACAAAGACCTTCAGCTGCCTTGCCAATGCCTTGCAACGCTCCTTGGGAGGTATGGCCACGCTGCCCAGATAGCTTACTTCGACTGCTTGGAAAGTAGTCTCAAGACAAACAACATCCATTACAGAAGCTTACTTACTGCAGAGCATTGTCAAGATATTGAGGAAATGAAAGATTCTGAAATATCAAGCTTTAGGAAGGTCTCTTCATTTGCTGTCCTCAGTTTACCTTACTGAACAACAAACACCACAATGCTACTTTGCGCACATGGATGCTGTTGATATCTATTAATATTTGTCTGTATCTTTTGGATCCTCTTTATGAATGTGTTGGGAATTGTTATTTGGTAACTGAAGTATTAAGAGTTTTAAATCAATAGTAAACACAAGCTGGCTCCACATCTAAAGGAGTGAGCCATGCTCTGTGCAGGTGCATGGTGGGTTAGGAAAGCCGCTGGGGTCTCCTCTGTTCACTTTGATGTGGGCTTTAATCCCCACTCCTGGCATTTGCTTTTGTAGGTTGGAATCCCATGGTCAGGGACCTCAGGTTAAAAAGAGCAGGTTGTGCCCAGAGACAGAGGTGCAGCTGCAGCCAAAAGTCTCAGCAAGGACTTGTGGGAAATTTAGGCAATGTCTGAATGTTATGTGCCCTCGCTGAGAATGGTAACTTAAACACACAACTCACCTCTGTAACTCCAAAGAGGCAACTGAGAAGCAAACAGCAAGCACATGTATGCATACAAACCCACACATTTCTATGTATGTACTTTATTCACAAAGAACAGGTAGGATCGGGTGGAAGGTACAATGGCACAGCGATTACTCCAAGTTACTTGGCCAAGGCTCTTGTTGACATTTGCCATGGTTTCTGCACCCTCTCCAAGGCTTTCTGGGCCAAGTACTACATACCCATCACTTGTAACAAAAGGAGAAGAATGAGCCCGAGTCAAGCTGCAGAAACTACATGGTTGAAGGCACAGCTGAGAGCTGAGGAAGAGCAAGGGATCAGACACTGCAGATATCCTGCAAAACCTGATAATGTCACCTCAGAAATGAGTGCACCTCCTAGTAGCATTAATTTGGGACTGAGCTTTTGATCCTCCACAGAGGAAGGGCTATTGATCTGCAAGGAGCTGTGAGAAGAAGAGAGTGAGGAGAGCAGGCTGGATAACACCTTTAAGCCTCCCTAAATTCCCCACTATTTATCACACTATTTCCAGAAGTCATTGCTTGGCAGAATTAGGTGCTCTAAAACCAGGTCTATATGTCTGAAACCAAAGGTGAGGTTTGAAGTGCTTTGGATATATACTAGAGCATGGTTTTCAGGTGAGAGAGAGGTCACAGAGATCATCCCACGCCTGGGACTACAAACTGGGCCAAGCTAACAACCCAACAACCCACACGCTTCTGAGATGCAGCAAGTTAATGAGCCTCTGCCCATGCTTTAGAAAGGTCTCCTTGAACTTGACCTGCTGGCTGTGTGAGTGCGAAAACCACTGTTAAAATGGAATCTGGACCCATTTTCAAACCCAAAGGCAGAAGTTTTCTCTTTCTACAGTTTCTAATTTCTGCAAAGCCAACCTAAAAATTCAGATCCAAATGCCAGAATGATCCAGAAAAAAAACATATGTGTGGTGGGGTAAAAAACTTTGCATTCAGCTTCAACTATTGAACTACTACAAGAATGATATGCTGGTTATAATTTTTTAAAAATTTTTTTAAAATATCAAAACTCCATTAAAAAAAAAAAAAGGTACTTTTACGTACCTTTTCCTAGCCTGTGAATGGAGGGAAAAGGGGACCTACAAAGGGCAAAATCTTTCTTTTCAGACAAAAACCACAGCAAAACTCCACCCCATCCCTTGCAAATTAATCAACCTTGTGAACTGCTGTCAAAATTTCAGCTCTATATGGTATTATTTGTTTGTTTTACCCAGGCATGCTTTGCTGGAAGGGGTTTTTGCAACCGAAGCACCGACACTGCATTAACCAGGCGCTCAGCTGAGCCATGGAGCGGCTTGTCCCCCAGCAAATGAGAAGCGGAGGGGATCACCGACGCAGGCAACGCTGCACCTTGCAGATTCGCGTGTCCTACAAGTAACCTTGCATCAGGATACGGAGCCACGAGAGCAGCCTTATGGGTACAGGGAGAGGAGGAGGACAACGAGGAGGAGGGGAAGGAGTGGCAACAGGAAAACAATCAGAAAACTCCCTGGGAATCAAGTCTTCTCTAGGAAAAAACTGAAAAAAATAAAATTCCCTCCCTGATATGGATATGGCAGGAGGGGGATGAGCACACTCGCCCCTTCTCTGCTTATAATCCTTTCCAGTGAGAACCGTAACAGACATGTATGGGCTGGAGACTGGCTACGAGCAGAACAATTCTGCAGGTGTTTGACACACTGCACCAGCCCCGGGGTGCAACGTGCTGTCCCGCTTCTGCCCCCTCTCTCCCCCAAGTCCTCAGCAAGAGTCCCCTCTCTTTACCAGAACCCCTAAATATCACTGGGGGTGGATGGGGGAGACAAGGGTCACATTTAAAAGGCGAAGGGAAGCAGGGAGGAGGGAGAACACCGCTGAGTCCGGCCAGCGGCCCTGCGTCCTCAGCCATTCTCATTCCCAGCACGTTTCGCTGCTCTCCAGCGCAGCCCAGCTTCGAAATATTAGTGCGGCGCAGAGTGCCATTTTCGAGTCGCTGCAGCTCCTTCTTGGCACCGGTTCAGCTTTTTGTCTTGCCTTCTCCTCCGAGAGCCCAGCGGAGGGAGGAGGAAAGAAAGGAAGAAAATAAAGCCCCGCCGCTTCGCCGCCGGGGCCGCCAGCCTCCCCATGGCACCCCCACGCCTTGCCTGCAGCACCCCACACCCTCCCAGCCCACTCCGAACCAAACCACTCGGCAAACATAAATCTCTTCCCACCTCCACAGCAGCCAGTTCACAGCCTCCTTCCCCCCGCCCCCCGCCACCCCTTTTCATCACTCTCTCCTTTGTACTCCTCTAAATTTTTCCAGCCAAGCGTTACAACCTTACATCCCCCCCCTTTCTCCTCCATCCCTAGCCCTCCCACCTCCTCCCCTCGCATCCGCAAAAAAAATCGTGCCATGGTTGCCAATGCACTGGCATCTCCTCGGAGAGGAGAGCCACTGCACCCACAACACTCCTGGCAGGTCCAATCCAGCTCACAGCTGAGCAAGCGCAGGCGAGCTGCTGTGTTCACGGGTGCACACGCATGTGCACACACACACGTGTCATGGAGCAGGACATAATCTGTTTGTAGCCCTTGGCATTGCTGTAAATACAAACTTCCTGCAAGCTTGCGTTTGGCAGCTGAATTCCTCCTCCTCCTTGTGGGGCTGGGAGAAAAACAGAGGCAGAATAACGAGGGACGGAGGGTGTGTTTTTTTAAGCAACCCAAACATGGCACTGAGCACTTCCACCAACAACTTCTCAGCCTGCTGTGCTGGCGACCAGCTGCTGGTTCCAGCCTGGCACCAGGTTTGATTTGTTTTTCTCTCCTCTTAAACGCCCTCTTCCCAAATATTTATTCCCCTTTAAAAAAAAATAAATAATTTTTTTTCTTCCCTTTTTCCCTCTTAGCTTGTCCATAGAGGGACTCCCTCCCACAAATTCAAAGCAGCACGTGTAGAAGGAGCAGCAAAGAGAATGATATGTGATGTAACACACAATGGACCAAGAAAGAGGAAAAAACTCCATATGTACACACAACATATGTATGCTTTTCTCTGAGGAATAATGAAAGAGTGAGAGATGCCGTAAAAGCAGGCAACATTTGGAACAGCTGCCCAGGGAGGTGGTGGAGTCCCCATCCCTGGAGGGGTTTAAGAGTCAGGTCGACATAGCGCTGAGGGATCTGGTGTAGTTGGGAACTGTCTATGTTACATTAATGGTTGGACTGGATGATCTTCAAGGTCTCTTCCAACCTAGACAATTCTGTGATTCTGTGATTTGTGCATACCAGGATGGGCAAGCCCCAGCCCCTTCCACGAAGGAGGGAGGAGACAGAGTTCGTTGGGGGTAGGGAAAGGTTGAGACAAAATGCATGTCCTCCATGGAAAGGACCTGAGAGAGGCAACTTTCAGCCAGCAATGTGACTCAAACCAGAGTCTGAAACACTGGCATGTGCATGACAGAGATAAAGTGGTGTAAAATGCACCTTGTCTGGTGCCTGGAGGAAAGAGATTTGGAGACAAAATATAATAATGCTGATGCTGGGGATGGCTTGGGAAGGACATGGAGGTAGGAGAGAAGATGCACTGAGGGTTTTAGCTTTGTGGCACGAGTGCATCAAGCTGCAAGCCAGGCTGGAGATTCAGAGCAGGGTATGGCCCCGTAAGCAGCCACTGGAGTCCTGGGGATTTTTTTGTGAGCCTGGCTGGACTGCTTTGTGCACTGAGACACATCAGGGCTCCTTGGAAGCCACAGGAGTTAGAGGGTGGTGAAGCAGATGGGCACTTGCTGTACAGTCTCAGGCCCAGTGCCTCTGCTCCCTGTGGCAACGAGTCCCTCAGGAGGCCCAGCAGAAGTGCCAGAAAAAGGCTGGTTCTCATCAAACACGCTCTGGCCACCCTGGGGAATAACAGAGCAACCGGCTCAAAAGTGGGGTCGCAGAGACAGACTGGGAGACAGACAGACAGACAGCATGCTCGGGGTGGTACAGACAAAACAGCAGTGTCCTGAGCAGCTGTCTAATGTGTATCTTGGCAAAATCTCGCCTGGCTGTGGATGAAGCAGAAATCACAGGCTGGAATCGTAAACCCGTCAGTTGGTCTGACTTTTGCTTCCCTGGCCTGCACGTATAACGCAGGAGGAAAGCGGGGGGCTGGACGACACCTTCTAGCTGCCAGGAGCCACATGGAGGAGCTGGTCCTTCGGCCACCACCAGCTGCTGCGTGTGCAGCAGATGATGGGCAGGCGCTGAAGGGGACTTAAAATAAGCAGATGCCCTGATGTGACAGCACCCATTAAGGGATGTGTGAGTTTGCATACTTAAACCAAGCCTCAGGTTTAAGGCCTGTGCCCTTAGGAGCACCTCTGCCTGGGATGTGTCCCCTGTGCAAGGTCACTCGGAGCTTTCTCCAGGCCACCACAGCACGGCTGGGGCTGGCTGGGTTGGATGGAGCAATATCCAGGTAGGGCCACCAAACCCCCTCATCTGAGTTGTGGTTTCACTGTCCCAGGCCCTTGGTATAAGGATGCCATCCAGCGTTGTCAATGGTTCCTCCCAGTGTTTGCTTCCAAAGTCAGCTGGTGTCCATCCGAATCCCCTCTCCCAGATGTTTTCCATGTCTGTCTTCTCCCTTTGCTATTCCTCAGGCTTAGGGTGGGTTTCTGCCCTCTGCCCTTCCCTCCAGCCTTTAGTACCAAGTGCTGGCATTTGGCAAGGCAGACCGAGTCCCTCATCTGTGCCTGTGGCAAAGCAGACCCTCAACCTCAGTTGGAGGCTCCTGCAGAGAAGCATCCCTGCCTGGAGGTATCATTGAAGTGACTCCCAGATAGAAGCATTTTCAGATTCTTTGAGTCGAAAGGCGCTATAAATAAAAGATATTACAGACTAACAAGTTCTCAGTTGCAAACTGGAGTGGGAAAGAATATTTTAGCATCCTCTTTCTAAGCACATTAACTCTTGGCAGACATGATCGTTCAGGTCTTCAGAGCTGAAAACTTCACACAGTACACAGCACGTTGAGTCCACATGCTCCACCTCCAGTTTGAACAGCTCTAAAATCTACAGTGCCCCTACACCGTATCCCCCCAGTGCAGTGAGCATCCAAATACTGTGTCGTTTTGGGGGTTATGACAGTAACAGTAACAGTAAATATACACTCTACAGTGATTTTTCCCCCGGAAAAACTCAGCTTTCACCACTGTAAGCTCACAAGAGTCGGTGCCTTAAGATTTTTATCAACTGGCTTCTGATGCTTCCCTTCCCAGGGTGAGCAAGCACTTTGTATCAATCTGGCTTGCTTTAGTGCAGTGACCCAGCGCTGTTCTCCGCTGCTGAAAGTTCAGGTCCCAGCTGCGGGGCTAAACTCTTGCTGACACTGATTTCTCCATCTCTGTCACCCATGCTGCCAGGCAGGGTGGGGGATGTTGTTTTTTTCTAGGCTGGAAAAGAAAGATAACAGTCGTGCAAAACGCAGAGATGTGGTAAAGGAGAAGGGGGAGGAAAGCAATCCCGATATGTGTGGTGAGGTTGAGAAGAGGAAATCCTTTGGGCAGCACGGGGCACTTCATCACGTTCTTTTTCTTCACCGAGGAGAAAATCTTGCTCAAGAAGCAATTAAAATGTTATGGGCAAGGAAAAGCTTTTAGGATGACTTGAAGAACTTGTGTGCGTGCGAAAGTGCACGGGGAGAGATGCAGAGGGGGAAGTCGCTATTAGTGACGGGTGAACTACAAAAGGTTGGGTGGTTTGTTTTGGATAAAGATCCCCACATGCAGATGCTTATCTAAAGCCCTCAGTCTTCAGAGCAGGGCTGGAAATGTCTTAAGAACAGACCCTTCTTGCATGATTTCCAGTATCTCTCAGAGCAGTTGCCCATGCCAAAAATACCACAAAAACAGCTTTTTTTTCTTCGTCTTCTTCTTCTTTTATGCAGTGTTTTGGCTCTTCTGCTTCTGGTTCCAAGCAAAACCTAAAACCGCAAAGTCTTTGACTTGAAGGTTGGTCTGCGCTTATTTAATTTCAAGCCATCCTGGTTCTCATGACTGCATGCATATGAGGGAAATGAGGAAAAATGGTGCTGTGATTCTGTGGAAAACTTTAAAAGAAGACTCCCTGAAAACTGGCAGAAAAACAAGCTAGTTTCCCTAAGAGAGGACTACAAGCCTTGATTTCTCTCACCTTAAGCAGACTACTTATCTGTAAGCTGGCTATTCTTCCCATAGATAACAACATTCCCAGTTCAAATGAGCCTGTTAGCCCTGGGTGGTTATTAGTCAGTAAATACTATTGAATCAATAAACAAAACAAAGTCTTTGAAGACAGTCATGTTTCCCCACCCAATCTTGAAATCCATCTGATCCACAGTAGCCCTAATTTGACAGAGAAGGAGCAAAGAAAGCAGTTTGAACATGATCAGGTGCCCTCCACTATTCTTAAGCCAGAGTGTAATTGAGGTAAAAAAGCCCAGGGATGGTGCTGTTGGGATGAAAGTGGTGTGTTTTGCTTAAGTCCTCCGGACAAATGGGGCCGTTGCAGGGATGGTTTTCATCCCTGGCAGGATTTACACCAGAATATCTCAAGTAATGTTGCTCAGTGTGTAAGGCAGATGAGAATCAGGCCAGTGTGTTTTTAAAGATGTTGCCAGATATCCTATGTCCCTGGACTATTCACTTCAGAAAGATTAAAAGCACATACCTTCTACATGTAGTAAAGAATTAATGTTTTGCTGCTACAGACCAGACGACATTCTTCCTAAATGATTTCTTGTAGTCTTTTTTCATGTCTTTGCTATTATGTATTAATTATTCAAGCAATGATCTTCAGCTGATTCAAGTAGTTTGGAAACCAAGACTCAGGTTTTTAGCTGATACAAACTGGAATAATTCAATGCAAGTCAACAGAAATGGTGGACAAAGTCAGTGGAAATATGTGACCAAGAGTGTATATACTACGCAGGCTCCCAAAACAAGGGCACAGCCTTCTAGACAGCAAAATACATATAGTCTTTCCTCACTGAAGCTGATGGCACTTCTTGTGGGTGTCCAAGGCAGGTACAGGAGGCCCAAGTGCCCATTCGAGTCCACATGTGTGAATCAGGAGCAGCTCCATTACCCATCAAGTGCTGTGCTCTTTGCAAAATCATTTGTGTCCTGCTAAGTGCTGCAGGATGCTGATTGTTCTTGTCAAAACTTGGCTTTTGTACAGATTCTGAGTTTAGATATTGGAAGGGAGAGATGAGTTAACTTTTGGCTTGAAAGAAAGAAAGAAAGAAAGTAAAAAATCTGGACCCTTTCAAGAGTGCTGAAAAGTTGAGATATCTGACCCTGAGGTTTTTGAAAGAGTGACCCACTCAATCTAGTTATTACACCATTCTCTTGCCTATGACTAACACGTGAATTGATATTTACTCGCAGGAAATGCTGGTGAGAGATGGGGGTTCCCATTCACTCGTGCTGTTTACCGCTCCCCTGAGATCACAGGCTTCAGCGACGACGGAGCAGACCGCTTCACAGGTGCATGGTTTATATGCCAAAACAGGTTGTAAATCAGAGCGGAGGAAGAAAGGGCTGGAACAACGCTTGTTTGTAGAAGCGACCATTGGAAAGGGATGTCGACCATGTTCATTTTACCAGTCTCATCTCCCAAGTCTACGCTTGCTCACGCTGCACCAGAGGAATAGGGTCCCGGGGTGGAAATCCAAGGAACATGCCAATAATTTGCCGCAGATTACACAGGGGGTGAACTTGTCCCTGATCTCCATTATTGGTTCAAACCCAGGAATTCTCATACCCTTTCGGACAGATGGCTGGTCCTATTACTTCTTATGTTAGATTTCCCACTGAGGCTGAAAGCAAATCCACATTCAAGCTGAAAGTAAACAACCTGCGAATTCAAAAGGCATTAACTCGAACTGCCAAAGCATTTGCTGCGTATGCTGCAGATGTCAAATAGACAGTTTCCCACAGCCCTGAGCCTAGACACAGCAAAACCTTCCACCCAGCCTGAAAATCCATCCTGTGCAAAACTCGCTCTCCACACTGGTGTTTTAAGGGCTGGAGCCTCAGCTGGAGTGAATTAATGTAGTCGCTCTGATTTGAATAGACCTACGCCAATTTATACCAGATGAGCATTTCACCCTTTGGAGGCCAAGTGGGAAATGGCTATCCACTACTTTTTTAACAGCGTGGGTTTGAGGAAAAAAATAAATTGTAGTGTGTTTTAAAGACTGAAAGAGCACTAAGTTTCCTTCCATTTCTATTATTAATTTCTCAATAAACATATTACAGAACTCAGTCCTAAAGAAGAAGTCTTTGCAGAAAAAATAACACAACTTACAAATACAAACAACATGTTACCCAGTTTATTCCAATTCCTGATACCTTCCAAAACGCCAACAAAAAGTTAACTAGGAACCAAAGCACGACATCGCTGTGGTATTGTAAGAAATTCAGAAAGTGGAAAGGACTGAATAAACCAGTCTGTTTTTTTTCCTGCCACGGCTGAATGAAGAGGACAAAAAACACAAAACCAAACCATACAAACAAAAAACCCACCCATATGCTTTGAAATGATCTGAACATTAATACCATGGCACGCTTCTTGACCATAAAGATGTGCAAGACTGTTTTCTAATATATTTTGGTGTAAATCCAAACTGCATCACTGAAGTCATGTTCTGTAAATCGGAATTCATTCCATTTAAAGTAATGTAACCTCACGGTAAAAATTCAGCAAAAAAATACCTGAAATTAAACCTACGATTTATTCTTTAGTATAGGAGGCCTGACTCACAGACTCGGATTCCTCTTGATTTTCTTCAAAGTAAACTGGAGGTCAAATATTACACCAATAGAAAAGACTGGAGATATTTAAGATGATGGTAGTAGGAAATCAAGCTACCGAATTGTTTAACTAAAGCCACTAAACTGATACAGCTCATCAGAAAATTCACCTCCTCTTTCCTCCAGCCATCCTTATTTTCGTTTTACAATTCAGTGTAAGCTGGCAATTAGTATTACTTTGTCTGTTTATAGAGTCTTCCATCTGAGGATCTAGAAACACTTTGTAAACACTAATGAATTAAGCTTCTTAACACCTCCTGTGAGACAGATACTACTATCTCATTTGCACAGCTCGAAGAAGAGGTGCAGGTTTGCTGAGGGTTGGAGCCAGCCAGCAGCAGAGCTGGGAAATCACTGTAGATCCTGAACCTCACCTTCAGCTCAGTAATGCAAGGCTTTCAAGGGATGCAGTGATGTGCCTGGCAACTCGGGAAGCTTATGATTATCTCTTGGAACTGTCAATGTGCCCTGATTTTGGCAGGCTGAAAACACAGAGGGTTGAACTTCTACCTGTGTTGGACAGAAACACCATGAATACGTCACCTGTCTTTACCTGAAACAGTCACTCACAAATATGATCCTCTGACATGGCAAAAAAGGAAACAAAATTGGGAATTCAGTTGCCCTTACTTGGTTTTTAGTAACAACACCAACTCTGGACAAAACAATACAAAAGTCCGTGAATATTCCTTTCCTTTTCTTTGCATCTTTAATTGCCCATATCTTTTTCTCATGTAGGGGAAAGGTAAAATATTCAAGTCTGCTTGAAAGTCATGATGACAAGAGGAACTTAAAGGATTTTTAAAGAAAGACTAAAGGTTTTACTTCTAACACTATCAGGAATGCTTAGATCCTAGACAAGCCTTAGGACAAGATAGGCGTTGATGAGACGAGTAATTTTTTTCCAAAGCACAGCCTCACTGATTTAAGAGCAGCTAATGTCTGCTACCTATTTGAAGCATTTTTCCACATAGCCCTTCTTCAAATGCATGGCAATCAGACAATTTCCATGATGATTCTTCTGTCTAAAAATATGCACCTCCCCCTCTTTTCAATTTATCACTGAGCCAGTCAGCCTGTTTATTGTTGAAGTTTTGCCCATTTAATAGTGCACTTAGGAAAGCTTAATACAAACATCAACCAATTCATCGCTGTCACTAAAAGAAAAGCCTTAGAAATCATTCATCTAAGCAGGAGTCAAGAGCAAGAGTCTCTTATTTAGAGATTGGTCAATAAGAAACTATGTTATGGAAGCTATTCTAAACAGACCAGATTTTATTTATTTTATTATTTAAAAAAAAAAAAAAAAAAAAAAAACATCTCTTTTCTTCCACAGATTTAAACTGAGGCGAATAGCAAATAAAATACTTGGGTTTACTTTTGAATTTTGCTGGTGACTTTAAATCCCAGAAATGGGGCACTACAGAAGAGACAAGCATTTGACATATTCAGTGTGTTGATTTGTGAACTATTAGCAGATTGCTGTTTGCCTAAAAATACGTATTTGAAATTCTTTTCTAAAAACTCTTCTTGATCTCTTCCCATTTCATGAGCTGTTAAATGTCTGCATGACACGGTGATGTTTGTCTCATGGACAGAGGAACATTACGATCCCTAGAAGCAGGTTTCCAGCAGGAATATTAAAGGCACTATTCAGGAATATTCTCCAGTATTTGCAGCCTCCACAAACACTTCCACTCACAAATACGTTTGCTGGAATATTTGTCAAGAGCAAACAAGATGGGATGGTGGGAGAAAGTGTACAAAGTCTAACCAAGCTTACGAAAACCCAACAGCTAATGAATACTTGTGGAAAATGTCTTATGGTATTTTCTCAGCTATGGATGCTAATTAGGAAAGCCTATGAAGCTAAAATTCTTTTGCTGCCCACCTCCTTGTTTATTCCAGAATGAAACGCCACTTCCATGGCTCTCTTTATCATGTTCATCCCTATTACATCTGCTGGATCCAGAAGCAATTTTTAATTTTTTTTCTGTACATATAAAATGGGTGAAATTATGAACAACTGGACAGACGCCCAGGAACTCATTTCACATAAGCAGCTCGGTGGCCAACAGCTTTTTACTGTCTCTGACCAAAAAAAGGACCTACCACAGATATGAATTATATGTAGATTGGTCAATATGCAATATTGACTAACATTGAATCACCACAGTGTGACATAGTACCATGGAACCTCTCTTCAGGCCATTTTCTTCAGTGACAAAACAAGCTTTTAGATTGGGTCTTCTATCAAAAAGCCCTGTAGGTACCCAGAGAAACTCAGCAAGCTCACATTGCTACAGCTCAAAAGCACATTGCCAGGAAGGAGAGGAAAATTGCAAGAAAAGCCAGTGGACATCCTCAGGTCTACATGTCTGGGTGCTTTAGGATGGTGAATTATGGACAGTGAGTCAAGTCAATGCTATGCAGGTGAGCAAGAGTTTCTGCCTGAAAAAAAATCAGCTCTTACTCAGTGCAAACACTGCTTAAAACCCCAAGTCATTGAGATCCAGTATTTTTAGTTAACAAAGGAAGCATTTGTGATACACGGCAGTTGGACACAGCACAAGGCTAACTGAAAAACCCATGTGGGGAGGTAGTTTGCTCTTCTTCTACAATGAGCTGTATTTTACAAACCCTGGACCAAATTCTTTTCCTAAAGGGAAACTTTAATTCAGTGGGAGTACTGTGAAGCTCCTCTGCCACACTACTGATGATAACACAAGACAGGTTAGTCTGTGGTCAGGGCCAGGCTGAATTTGTACCTGGGCTCCTCAAAACGCTGTTGCAACGTCAAAGCTCACCATAAGCTCTTATAATTCACCACTGTATCTGTTTTCCAGTAAAGCATGACACTTCCTTTTTCATCTGAGTAATGCTGAGACCCTCAGTATGTTTTCTGAGCAGGAGTTTACTGAAAATGATCTTTGCTCTGCTGTGCATGCAGCCAGCTCACATAGTAATGAGATGGAGTTGTTCCCCTTTCTTAAAAAAAAAAAAAAAAAAAAAAAGCAAATCCTAGTTCACTGCAAATAGGTTTTTATTTTGCAAATTCTGCCTATTAACTGAATACATCATTCCTCAAGTTTCTCTCTCCTGGAAGGTAAGGCAAAGCGATGGACCATCCAGAGTTTTTACAGATTGTCCCCTCCGGTCATGCATTGCTAGAGATGGTACTGTATAATGCATGACTTACCTGCAAAGACATTGGAGGAGTAATGAAATAAGCAGATGCTCCGTCAGCAGGCTTTTAAAACATTGGTATTGCAATCTGAGATGCAGTCAGCCATTACATGCATATGCCCTTTATTTATGGAGCTGATAAAGGCTCTATGTCAGGAGCAGTGAAGCTGCCTTTTTACTTGCTGCCTTTTATCACAATAAAGAAACTTGCTGTCTCGTTATTTTCTTCTTCATGCAAGCTCCAGATCTGGGAGGAAAAGCAGGATTTACCTCCTGACTCAACTATTAAAAATAGAGGTCTGAAAACCAGACAGCTTCATCCAAACAGATCACCAGAGACTCCCCATAGTGATTCCTCTCCTCCTAACACAGATGATATCTGAATAGGTGGATCTCCCTGGAGTTACCTATTTCTCTCCATTGGCTAGAAAGGGAACCCAGGACAACTATCCCAGCTGTAGGTGAGAATACCACAAAGAACACCACCACAGTTGCACACATTCACTCATCTATAATTTCAATTTTGTATACTTTTCTGTGATCAGTGTTGCTCCAGGTAATTTCATGACAGCATCAAACACATTTTTTCCCAAACTCCATTCCAAGCAGCAATGGTAGATAAGAAAACAGGGGGAAAGCTGACACAGATCAAAGGGAAGGATGGTATTAACATTAACAGCCACCATACAGGAAGCATTTTGCACTCGAAATAAAATAGCGTAGCTCAGCTGCAGGAGGAGCGAAGTTCTGAAGTCACCAAGTCATATGGCTGTGCCTCTGGGGAGGATTTCAGTTCACGCTCAATGCTCTCTGTGTTTCATCACTGGTACATCACCCAAAGGTTCACAGCAAAAACAGATGATGGGACACAGGAAAGATCTTCTCTTAACACCGCAAAGGAAACTGCTGCTTGCTGACTGGCAGCTCCCCAGCCAGTTTATATGCATCTAATTACCGAGCCACAACCCAAATCAAAATGCCCCGTTGCAGCTGGTGTCTCACTTAATCCATTCATAACATCAGCTAATTAGCATTGATATTTTTGGTTAAGTTTATTCCAAATGTGGTCAAGTCCCAGGCTTTCAGCTTAGTTGCTAGGACCCATTGAGGATCCTGGGAGAGGCTGGTTTCTGCCCAGAAGGCATTTTCCAGCCTGCTGCCGGTTTAGGAGTGGGTTCAGGGGAAGATGTGCTGGGATGAGATGGACACTAGCATATATCACTGCTGCTAAGGTGACTTGCTGCTACACTCTACCTCCATGCAGACGAGTTTGTAGCAGAATCAAGATATTTCATAGTTTTCCTCCTGTCTGAATTCAAATGTATGTACTTGGGGGGGGGGGGGGGGGGGGGGAAGAAAGAAAGAAAAAAAAAAAAAACCAAGCTTGGGAAGTGGGAAAAATCAAGAAACAATTCTGTATGTTATTCTTCGTGAGCAGAGCTGAGAAGAGAGGCCAGTTATCAGAACTTTGCATTTCCTTTTCAACCTATGGGATTAGAAGATGAGAGCAGGTGCTAATGGGAATTTTGCCCGTGGCAGAAAATCAGGATCCTAAATCTTCATTGTTGGAAATCACGAAAACCCCTAGCAATGATATATAATGGCTGCACTTGGAAATCGGTGATATAAGGAATTGTCACTTGGCAGAAAACTGACTTTCCGCTCCTTCGGCGCACCACAATTTCAGTTTAATTTGTAACAGGATGCAAGTGTAAATGAACTGACAACAGAGCTATCAGCTATTCTGCTGGTAACACTTGGAGCAATAGTTTCGATTTGACTAGACACAGCTGTCCACTGCATGGAACGACCTTTAGCCCCGTCCTTGGCGAAATTCAATTCTCTCCATGTCTGACTTCGTCCACGGGGACTTGAGTAGCAGAGCTGCCAGAATAATCAGCGCATTGCTTAATGACAGGCACTCCAACGAGCAACGCGGTTGTGCATTGTCAGAAACGGAGCCTGCAGCTCCAGGGAAGGGCGGGGGGAGCCTCCTTGTTATTCAGAAGGAAATAAAGCGGTTGTATAGCAGCAAACGTGGATGCGTGCAGCCGCCTTTGCTTGATGAGCGTCACCGATGCACTCGGCGCCGCGCAAGTGTATGTAAACATAGAGTTTTCTTGTGTGTTTGTCAGCAAATACATATTTTTATTAGATTTGCATCTAAAAAAAGGCTGGGATTCTGCTGCTGCTCTGCACTGTACCACTGAAAAATTTAATTTCTGTTTATACACGTCTAACTGTGCATACATCAGATATGGTGATGCTTGCACGGCCATCCAGATATATATCATCTAACGTGTACAGATACATACACTTCCAGTGTGTTTATTGCATTGGCCACTGCAAAAAGAAAGATCTTTAGACTGCAAGCATCAAAAAAATATAGGAATATCCCAACTTTACAGCGATTTGTGCTAACTTATTTCTGTTTGAGTGGGTGTCTCTCCAGCAGTGTGACCGAGGCACACATGGGGAAGGCATGTCACCATGGGATTAAGCCCACATCATGACTGGACTCATAGGGATGAACCTGGCACTGCCTTATTTTTTAGCTGGTTGATTCAGCCACCTGAACACAGAAAACAGAAATTATGTTGGGTCCAAAAGTGGACCCATCCTTTCCTTCATCAAGCATCATGGGAGATCTGCAAGGCTTTGGCTGGCAAGACTTGCTACAACCACTGCTGACAGGAGATTGCATGGGGTGAGACCCAGCTCCACCTGCCCCATGAGCCCCCAGGGATGTCTCTGTGCTATTTTTGCTTTGGCAGCACTGTGGGCCCAGCTCTGTAAAAGATTTGTGTTCAGTTATTATTCTGAGCCACTGCCAACATTTTCCTGAGAAACACAAGTGAGAAATAGGGAACGGCGATCTTACACAGCTCATAACTCAGACAGAACAGAGGGGAGTTTCATGGGAGAAGGGAAAGGCATGTCTTCGGTTGCAGAGCTTTTGTCCCTGCCAAAATTCAGATATTCTTTTTCAAACAATAGAGATATTACAGCTTCTTTTTTTTTAAAAAAAAAACAAAACCAAAAACACAAAGAGGCCATGAGAACCTTTGATAATGGAAAACCCTTAGAAACATGAAAACGCTGGTCTTCGCAGACAAGAAAACAAGGTGGTCTCTAAAACTCTGAAATCATATTACAGTGGGGCATGTTAAATAACCCAAATATAAGAGTCACTGCTGCTGCCCTTTCACACACACCCTACTACTTGCTCCTGATGTTTATTCAGGAAAGGGATAAATTATGCAGACCCCAATATTTCCTCAAGTAAGTCCACCCAACGGCTTTGTGCACACATGGCTGCACACAGTTTGGCCCAGCTTTCCTGCATGGTTTCTCCCTCCCCAATCCTGTTTGCTCCTCCCTGGCTTTCTCCTCAACCTATGTCATCTACCCCACTGCACCAACACTTTTTCACTAGCCCCTTCAGTGGCCCTTAACGGCCAGATCCTCTTGCATTTGCTATGTGCTAATGAGTTCCCCATCTTCATTGCTCACATCAGCACTCTACTTTCTTGCTTTTTCTTCACGTCCCCCACTCCTCATTTTTTCACCTGTAACTTTTGATGGCTCCATATAATTGCAGAAACATGCACAGCTAATATATGTTTTTTATTCTCTCCCTTCTCTCCAAATGCCTGAATAATTCAGAAGTCAATACTTTAGGATGGCGGCATAGTAGCAACAGTAGAATAGTATCACCTCTTCAGCTAGCTCAGAATATAGCGCCTTGATGGGAACTTGTATGAAGCATCACAGGAGCATGTTATGCAAAGAGAAGCTCAGTATAGCTTTGCTTGATGCTTGGCAGAGATGTTACTCCAGTTCTTGAGCATCTACTGGTTTTTATTAACTTAAAGCCAGATATTCTTGGTTCAAAGTCCTCAATTAGTAAAGCAGAGATGAAGCAAACTGAGACATCGATAAGATACTTAACCCAGATTCCAGCAAGGAGATGACATGCACATAAATGAAAATATGTGTTTTCTTCCATAGATGTGGAAAATTTTTATTTCCGTATTTTATAACCACTTTTTTTTTTCCTCTCTTCAACTAAACCCAAATAGGCAAAGTAGAAAATAGACAAAAGTTGCAAAAAAACCTGTCAAAGTTACATAAATCAAACTCCTTATGAACAGTCTTTCTCTTTTTGTTCTCCACTATCAAATCCATTTATGAAGCTTGAAGTATTTCTGTAGGTCCTATTAAAACAACATCTTATAGAACAAATACAAAGTTCCTCAGCAATGCAGAAAAAAATAATTTCTACAGTCCTGAGAACTAAACTGATCCTTAGATAAATAAGCCCTTTTCAGAACAGGTCATTGGAACAAGCAATGTAATAGTAAAACCAGAAGGTATTTACCACCACATTGAGATGTATGGGCATTGCCCCAAGACTCCTGCCGATATCAGTGGCCTAAACGCCCTCCTGGCATATCCTCAACGTACAACCATACAGAGTGCTGTGTGAGAATACCATCAAAGTACTGCCAACAATGTAATACATGTGAAACTCCAGAAACTGGGTTAAATAGGCAGGCCTTGCTGCCCCCATCACTGCTGCAGAGGTATCAGGAAGGGAAAAATAATGCTAGTTATCTAAATAAATAGATAGATAGCAGGGAAAGGATGAAACTCAGCTGCAGTGAGCGCAGAGAAAGATCACGGTGACACGACATGGGCATCTCTACTCCTCTCCAGCCACGCATCTCCTACAGGGGTGATCTCCACCATCATTTAGTTCCTTAAACTCTGACTCAGACTCACCAGTTATTGAAAGGATTCAAGGCCACAGTGACAGTCATGCTCCCTGGCGGGAAGCAGGGAACAGGAGGAAGCCACCCTACTTTCCATTTCTTCACGTTCTCTCAAAGCCCACACCTCCAGCTACTGCCTTTCAGAAATGCCTCTCCCATCCTTGAGAGCTGGAGACCTGCACTCATTTACTCACAAACAGGGAACTCTGCCAGCAGCCTCACAACCTGCAGATTTTGATTGCATTAATTTGTTCCAAAGCGGGTTTTCCTCTTGAGCCTGGAGTAGAAGGCAATTAATTAAGACCGATTTTTCCCCCCTATCGGATTAAAACAAATTAAATGGCAGCAGTAGGACAGCTATGCCTGGGATAGGGATTCTTGGAGAAGCAGGCCTTTCTCTCTCCTCTGCACGGGAAGCTGATCCCATTACTTTGCTCAGCTGAGTTTGGATCATCTCTGAAAGATACCCTATGTGTTAGTCCACAAAACTGGGAAGTCCCACTGCCATTTCCCAGGTGCAGAAGCCCAACTGCAAACCAGTGTGAAAAAACAGACTTTCTGCTCGCCGACTGCCATCACAGTTAATGAACACCGTGCTGGGAAATGACTGGAAACAGCATCGCGTACGGAAAAGCTCCTCCTTAGCACTGTGTGTGACTGCCGTGTTAAATACTCAAAAGCCGCCAGAGCTATTCCAGGGCCACTCTCCTCCTTGATGGTGAGGAAGAGGAGAAAGAACATTTCAGGACAGCCTTTTGGGATGCCATGTCCTTCAGGAAATACTCTCGGCATGTGGTCCCTGGCCTGGTGAGAAACAGTCATAGGTAGGCAGATGACTAATTTCTGAGAAATTACAGATAGGCAAATCAAAATATTAAGAAAGACCACCAAATGTACATTGAATTTGATCTACTCTTCAGGGAGGATTAGAAGGAAGAAAAGGATTGTACGTAATCAAGCCCCTCCACCAACATTTTCTATTATATTCTCTAATCTCCCAGCTAGAAATCAAACCCAAGGCCCTCCAACTCACCACCCAGGTCCCTAATTCTGCCCAGATTGAAGATTGTGGCCATACTTTAACCCAAACACACCACACAGCTTCCAAACACCTTATGCGTTGCCTGGAAGTTTGGCTCAGTTCTCACAGAGGCTATTTAACCTACTTAAAATGGAAATCAGAGGAAATCCTCTGCCTACTTTTGCAGATGCAACGTGCTAAGCTAGGGAACCACGTTCAGGATCAACCCATCAGCCCGAAGCAGAGCCTTTGCCCTGGCGGTGTTGCAAATGTCTTCACTGCCACTCGTACAGGACTTTACCCTGGGGAAAACGGCCAAGGTGAGAAAATGTTGCTCTTCTGTTTTCAAGTGATATATAGAAAAGTGAAAACAATAGCAAAAATATTGTCCTTCTAATTGAAAACACAGTACAAGTTAATGGTCTTTGAAGTGTGTGTGTGTGTCTTTCGTGGGGGAAGGGGGAGAAATGGATCGCTGTAACCAACAACACCCCAAAGGACTATAAATCAAACAGCATACAGCTGTTGGTATCAAATATAACTCCTTTCGCACTACATCAAAAAGCTTTAATTAACAACTAATTTATTCAAGTGTAAAAAAAAAAAAATTCCCTTGCACCAAATAATTGTATTATAACTGGGGGACTAGGCTGTGTGTTTTCCCCCTCTCTAAAGCATGACAGGAGAGGAAATTGAGCCTTTAGAGAACAGCTAAGTAGAAAAATGGATCAAAGATTCAGAGGGCTTGTTGATTGGCTTTTTGAGTCAGCAGAGACCGAACCAGCCCATTTAATGAAAAAAGCCACACTGCAAAGTCTGTTTGCTCTAGGACCTACTTTTAATAAAAATGCTTATAAAGATAAATGGCATCAGCTTGCGCCAGGCACGGTGCAGACAGGTGTTGCACAAGCCTCCCCGCACGGCGATGTCAATTCTGCTCTGTGCCTCTGTTTTGTCAGCCACGGACAGGTCCCACGGCGCAGATTGCCGAGCGAGGTTTCAGCCGCACGAGGCTTTCAGCAGAGCAGCCAAATGTCTGCAGGGCAGCTGACAGTGATCTCTGAACATGCTTGCTTGGGAGCTAAACCACACTTGAGCCCCAAATGTGAAAGGCCAGGCTGGTAAATCAATTCCTTCCTTCCCCTCGTGCTGGGAAGCGCGTGCCAGAGCAGCCCAGAGCTTGCGCGCACCCAACGCTGCTGCTCCTCCACAAGCCAAGAGCTCACGCACAAGCATCCATCCCCATACTGCAGAACCAGAATGGCAACTGGAGCCACACAGCACGACCTGGGTCCTGTCCTCACCTGCTGCCAACCTCACTAAGGCAAGAATTGGAGTGATGGATTTTTTTTGTCCCTTTTTTTTTTTTTTTTTTTCTTTTTTTTTCCTCTTTGTGCTAGCTACGACCAACTAATCTCTGGTGGGCCAAGGTAAGTGCCATTATCCTGCTTTAATGGCTAATGAAGCTGAAGCAGAGTAAGTAGTTTACTGGTTGTCTTGTCTTTGGGGCCCCATCACACGTGCTTTACTGTTCCTCCGAGTGCAGTGAAGTTTCCCATTAATGCTGCCATTGATTACAGTGTACAATCTTCGGGGCAGGGACTGTGATTTTCTTTTCATTTGCTTAATGAAAAGCACACTGCCTTTTAATTCCTCTGGATTCAGTTGCCTAGGCTTCGGGTGGGAGCCCTGATGCAAACACAGAGGGGGACAGCCGTGCAGTGGTGGCACGTCGTGTGCGTGAACCAGCCGAGGCTAATGCAGAAGACCCGAGCTGCAGCTTCAGAGCCTATCTCTCCGTTCAACGCCACCTCTGCATCCGTGGCTGGGTAGTGCTGGTCCACGACTGTGTGCAATGCAGTTCTGACAACTGTTTAAGTGTAATAGAGCCTAATCATTTTGTGACATGAATGATTTTTAGTAATAAAATGGTTTAAGAAAAGCATTGGGTTTGCCGTTGCAAACATCAAACTTAGCAGACAGTACAACATATAAACACTATCCAACCCAGAAGACAATAATAATGGCAAGCTGGTTAATTGATTAATTTAGGCATTAAATTAAATCATTAGGTAAAGTGTTCTAATGATATATTGCACTGTAGAAATGATTTGAAAGGCACGCAAGATTTATTCTGTCTTTGTGATAGCTTTATCCTGTTAGACCCCAAAATTTTAAAATAATGCTCAATAAAATCACTATAATTTATAAAGAACACTTTAAAAAGCTAAGAAAGAGCTAAAAAACTGATCAGCCTAAATCTTTTTGATGTATTTCAAATGTATGGGTATATGCTAAAATACGTTTGCTGCACAGATTTCAGGGGTAACTCTCACAAGTGATGTTCTAGCTTTTAAATCATGATCTGAAGCTTTTACACATGTAAAACTGTGAAAAAGACATATTAATGCTACAGGCAGATGCTTTTAAAATGTCTTTCTTTTTTTTTTTTTTTTTGTTCAGTTTAATTGTGTAACTCACAGCCCTGAACATCAAGCCCACAAACAGGATAACTTTACACACAAAACTAAGTATCATGGTCTTCATCTCCCTGCAATAAATAATTACGCCATTAAAGATGTGAATCTGTTAGGTAAGCTTCCCAGCCACCAAGAACAGTTTCCAGTCGTTTCTATTGACCTGCACTCATTGGGTAAGAGAAAGAAAAACTGGACAGCATGGGAAGTCAAGGCTGCAGGGAGTGGATTGATTGACCTGATGGTCAAATGGAGTGATTGACCCGATGCCAGGCTCAGGTCCTGCCTCTGCAAGTGACTACAAAGATGGAAAACGTTTCATCTTCTGAATCGTCATTTATAAAATAAAGATATTAATCTCCATGTAAAATCCAATGGGCTGTGATGCTCAGGTTCCTTTGGGCATTACAAATTATGAAAAAATTATGATTTTCCAAGAACAATTTTCCTACTTGCTTCCAACAATGATCAATTTAAGCCTAGTGTATAAAATCTGACAAGTCTATGCTGGGCCTAAGTATCTTTTATTGTTGGCCATAAATTGTCTACCTCCTTATAAATCTAGTTACAGAATATAAATATACTTGGGAAATCTCTCCGTGAAATTAAGTTAAAAATACAGCACGCCACACTAAGACCCAAGCTAAAAGAAAACCTGCTGGCATATGGAAGCCTTTTTTACTATTATTGTGGAAACAAAGTGCTAAATTCATGTTCTTCTCGATCTGGAGAATCTGCTTCTCCCACCAGCTGACCTGCTTGGGGTGAGTGGAGCTTCACCCTGTCCCATGCCCAGGAGGAGATGCAGAGAGGAGGGGGCATCACAGGTGCTTCGAGCTAGAGATGCTCTAAGCACAGCAGCATCCTTCATTTCTCAAGGGCCCTTTTTTTATTTCACACACTCCTTCCGCTTCCTGTTTTCTCTTGCTCCTTCCCTTTCTTACCCCCCAAACAATAAAAGCTCAATGGGAATGCAAATGCAGCTCTCCATTTAAAATCCCAGCCGAGAAGGCAGTGTGTCACCCATATTTATGAGCTCTAAATGGCTTTTATCAAAGTGAGGTCGCACTAAATCACCTCCAAGCTGTCATAAATACAAATGACTCGACATAGTCTGCAACAAGCCTTCGGGGGAAAATTATATGATCTGCTGTTGCAGTTATGCTATATCACACAGCGAGCTCATATATTTCCACTGGCAAGGTAACCTGATCCTTCAAAGGACACTAATAGGTGAAAGGGGGACGAGAGAAATAGTGAATCAAGCAGTGTGTGCCTGCGCGTGTGCACGCACGTACGTCCATGAACCTCCGAGCTAAAACTCAGGCTCCTCTCCCAAATGGAAGAGGAGGCCCTTGTGGCTTGGAGTATGAAGCTTCCTTGGCCGCCTCAATGAAGCAGGGAAGCTGCAAGCCAAGAGAGCAAGATCCAGGGGCTCACCGGGGTATTTCCCATTTAAAAAATTTATGTGAAGGCATGAAAATTATTAAGATATGAACCAGAGCTATCCAAACTCCAAAGACTGGACCACTTCCAAGCAAATTAAAGGAGCCATGCCTTCATCTCAGCTGGTGAAGCCCAGGATTATAGCAAAGTTTGCCACAGGATGAAGAGGAAATCCTTATAAAGAAGACATGTACTGGGCAGTAAAAAAAAAAACACAAAAAACCCAAAAAAACCCAGCAGGAGCTCCTGAGATAGCAGGCATTAATTATTCTTTTTCCATTACCCTCTTTTCTATATATTGTGTTGTTTATATGTGTGAAAACATAGAAACATACACATATATAAAGAAGGAGGAATTCTGATCAAATACCACCTGATCTGCAGACAGTAGCAGTAATTTGGAGAAGCCCCCAGAGACAGAGTTTAGGACAGCCCATCAAGCACTGTCCCACCCGGCTCTTTGCAAACAGCCTTGTATGATTTGACGTGACAGTGTGGAGGTTTGCATTCAACAGCTCTTCCTACGGTCACGCTATGCTGTTGCATCAGCTTACATATAAAATAAGTCAACTCTGATGAGCGTTAGTTCTTTTTTTTTTTTTTTTTTTTTTTATGTATCTGGGATGAAGACAGTGCCTCTGTCTGCTTGGCAAACGGTTACAATGATAAGCCAGTTTGGGTTTGCTATCTCTAATGTAATAGAGGCAATATGCCAATTTCAGCAATCCAGGTCTGATGTGGGCATTTATAATGGTACCCTTCTCGAAGAATGAGGTCTCTAACATTAAATTATGTGTTTTAATTAAAAGCTGAACTTACAGAGCTTGAGCTACTAAACTTGATTTTCAACTGCCGTGAGCCTGGTAGAAAGCCAGGGGCAGTGCTACCATTTTCCATTGTTGAGCTTTTCACAATCACTCTGCTCAGAGAACCTGCTCGCTTTGGAGCTGAAAAGACAGCCCAGTGCAATGCATGTTTGAGCAATATACCAAATGCACATCAAAGAGGGTGATAGGAGCAAAGCCATCAGAAATCCTGTTTTGAACTCCTTCTGCTGTGATGCATAGTACTGCTGCACCAGGTGGATCATCTCCGGCAAGTGTCAGGGGACAGACTGACTTGCCTGCAGCTGGGGGATGAAAATTATCAGCTCTGCCCTTCCTGCTGGAAAGCCTGCACTGTCCGATGGGAAAAGCCCAAGGAGTAATTGAGCTAAACACCACTGCCTGAACCTGCTTGTTGTGCTTCAGGAAGAACTTCACCAGCTTCCACAGCTGGTCTCTTGGCACAAGTTAGTGTTTCTTGGCTTTATGGGTAGGGAAGTAAAAAAGACACAAGGCGTTCTTGCAAAACAATGAGGTGGTGGCAGGCTGACCTGTGCTGGCGGGTCAAGCAACAAGGCTCACCATCTGAGAAACGGCACCTGGAAGCCGTCCAGCCGTCTGTCCAATGTGATTAAAAGCAAAATATGAAATGCTTCAGAAGAGGGAGAAATAGGATCACAGGTCTGGGTTGCATAATATCATGCATTTGTGTAACCAGTCTAAACAGAGCGTGTGAGTCTACCAGATGTTTTTCATTTCAGTCTACAGCGCTGCGGAGCAAATCAGAAACCAACAAGTGCCAAACACAACGGCGGCTTTGCCAGCGCTGTTGTAATCGGAGCTTGACAAAGGGCACTGTCAACCCCAATCTCTGGGCAGGCAGGTCAACCTCCCGGTTGGTTAAAGAAGCCAGCTCATTCTTTACACTGAATACCTGTATCTAAGCTAAATATCAGTAGTAGCTAGTAAACATGGGGTTGGGGCCCAGTCACTGAGTCAACCATCATCAGAAAAAGAGCCAGCAGAAATGTGTATGTGATTGGATCCATTCTGGGAGTAAGCCATAATGTAACATATATTTATTTAGACAGAGCTGGATATTGACTTTCTGAGACCAAACCAGCCCATATGAACACATGGATGAAAAATGAATGTGCACCTTTATTTTTGATTGTAGTACCATTCTGGTTTGGAAACACTCACCTCTACTCAAGGACCAATATTCTTCCACCTCCCTGAACACAGAAGGCACATTGGATCAGCGCTTTGAAGGGGTGACCAATTTTCAATGCTAGGGGCCACTTTTATTCCCAGATGGACATGCATAGAGCTGTAATGAATTAGTAAACCTTAGGCAGAGACAACCTGGACCAAAGTCTGGCTTGTCTGGATCTCCAAAATTCCAAATAGCACCACAGCTGGGGACTTTTTTTTAAGTTCACATTTTGTATTTTGCAGCTCATCTGCATTTCAGTTGTGCAAAACATGAACTAATTTGAATGTTTAACTGGATCTTTTGTTACCAAGTGAGGGTTGTGACAGTGAAAATAAATGAAACAACTGAACTAAAACACCTGTGCAAGCTTCAACATAGGCTAAGTGCAGTCAAAATATAAGTACTGCCATCCACTACTTCTTTTAAGCCACTGCATCCCAATACAAAACATTGATAATGATTATTCCAGACATGAACGCTGTTTGTTCATGTTTCCTTTTCAAGTTTAGCTCCTCCAAGCTTAGCTTAAGGGTTGAAACAACTTCCCCAGGAAAGAATTAAAACAATGTTTGTTCTGTGTTTGATCAAAACGTTACATTTTAAACTGCTCTGGGGATACCTCTCTCTTCACTTGTTTCTTGAGGTGGGAAGAAGGGTAGTCTCTATTTCCATCGGGCCAATTTAAATATCATTTGTAGCAATGGAAATATTTTTAGTTATAGTACGTGGGTGACAATGACAACGATTATAACAAATGGATCAAGCATGCTCTTGAGTCTTCTCAGAAGAAGAAAATTTCTCCCTTAAACAGCCTTGTAGTAGTCACTGCCTCTGGAAAAAACATCATAAAACTTGCAGGTAAGCCTCGATAACAGATGACTGGAGCATTATTTTATACCAAAAGAGAGCAGACAATGCTATGAACATAGAGGCGATAAAATACATCACAGCAGATCAAACTTAAGTTTGGAATCTGACCAAAATCATCTTCCAGGTAACGTGGACTTTCAATGAGTAAATTATTCAGTGCATTTACCAAAGAGTTGTCACTTACGAAATCTATGTATTTCACTGGCATGAGTGAACGCCATTGCCACTGTGTGAAAGTGTGACTGTTCAGACGATATGGTTATATATCTGCACTGAAAAATCAGCACAACCCAGGTGAGTTCCCCAGGCCTATTCAGTAAGTTTCAGCTCTTCACATTCAGAAGTCTCCTCTGCTGTTGCATAATTATGTGTTATAAGGGTAGAGTGACCTTGCTCAAAGTTGAAATCCTTTCTCACATGAGTTGCAAGTCTTTCAGCAGAAGCTGAAAAAAACAGCTTTATGGGTGCAGGATCTGAGCTTATGGGTGCAAGATCTAAAGTACCGTGGTACTTGGCCCTACCAATTCAAGCTCTGGGTAAGATTTGGTAACACTAGATATATACAATGGGGAACTCTTAAAGTTTCAAAAATTCAGAAACTCATCAAAGTAACACAAGAAAATGGTGGCACAATCAGACAAGATTCATCCATAGAAAAGGCACAAGAAGCTGCTTCAAGAGCATGAGACTGCGACTCTCTTTCAGGTAAGATTGAATTGATAACCAGAGCCTTGACTTTGGAAGGACATTCAGAGAAATACCTTGTGGTTAACTACTTGGGGTACACAAGATGCTATATAGACCCTTTAGCAAATCCACAGTAATTCACAGACTCAGAGCTCTTAAGGCTGGCAGAGACCTGAGAGGATGGCTGAATTAGATACGGGAAAGGAGTTAACTGCTACCAATCCATGTCCAACTGTCTCTTCTGGACAGGGATTGCTGCCAGCCCAGTTCTTCTGGCTGTCTTGTTATCTGAGTGGATCCTAACCCACTTCTGTACTCCAGCAGGGCTAGAGATCTCTTGGAAGAACAGCTAAACTGAGAGAGCCAAGGGAGTGACAACCTGAAATCGTGGTGACTGAGAAGTCATGAGAACCAGCTGTCCAGAAAACGACCTGCATATCTCAGGTCTTCCACAAAGAGAACAATTTATCTGACCTTTTGTCTGGGTTATGCAAGCTGACCACACAATTTTGCCCATCTATGCTCTAAATCACACTCAGAAATTGCCTGGCTGAATGAATCTTTCAGAAGGTCATGCAACCTTGCCTGGAGACATCAGGAGATGGAGAGAGCGTACGTCGAGTTTTGCTCTAACAATTGTTATCACCCTCACTGTCCAAACTGTGTTTACCAGCCCTGATGCAGCCTGGCTGGTTATAACCACCATCCGCTTGTGTACCTGTCTCTTCCGGGCAATACAGAAGAAGATTCAAGAGACAACAAGCTGCCGAGAGGACTCACTGCTCTATGGTAATGCCCTACAAGGAGCAAAGGTTTGAAACACCCAGCAGGAAAAAGAAGGAAAAAACCACACACACACAGACACACGCTGCCATTGCAATCTCCCCCCCCCCCCCCCCCCCCACCCCCCGCCCCAGACCTCCTTTGTCCCTGTATCTGCCATTGCCCATCGTAGCCCGCACTCCCCTCTGTCCTCCCGACCCCTCCTCTCCCTCTATTCATTCTTCCAGAATTTATCCCGCTTCTTTAACTCGGCATGTGTCTGGGCAGATGTCCAAAAAACCTCCCTTCAAGAACTGCGGGGGGGGGAAGAAATTCCTCCAATTCAGACCAGGCTCTTTCCCCCCACCCCGCTCCCCGCCTTCACTCTCCCTCTTTTTCTTGCTCCTTCTTCTCTTTTAACATGCTGAATGATTGATAACACTTGCCTCGCCTCACCGCTGCCTGTTTGAGTCTTTTCTGCCCGGCATCTGCAGCTCTGTAGGGAAACCAGTTCTCCTAGGCGATGGGACATTGGGGACCCCCTTTGGTTCTTTTCACAAATTAAATAAATAAAGGGAAAGAGGAGAGCAGCATGAGGGAGTCTGGAAAGTTTTGCGGAGGGGGTGGGGTGGGAGGTGGGAAAGGGAGAAGCTCAGAAAAGCCCTTGATTAGGACAGGTCCAAAACAAACAAACAAATTAGAAGTAACTCTTCTACATGTCCCTGATTCTCTGTTTGCCATGAAAAAGTGAGCAAAAAGCTTTGTTCTGTTGTTTTCCATTTGAGGCCCAAATAGTAGGTTTGTGCACAACTTCTAGCTTGTCATGATGAATGAGTTTGTTGTCTTAAATTCACACCTTCTGGAGACATTAATTTACTTGAAAATCTTGGACTTCATATAAAAATAAATAAAACTGTATTTGTCTTCCAACAGTGGAAAGAGGTTAAACCACGAGTCATAACACCTTATACTTCAGAATCAAAAAACATATCTGATTTCTGTGTGTCATGTCACTGTGCGTTATTTTCATACATATATGTAAGCATCCTGTTTTCGTTGTATCTCAAAGTATCCACAGGATGCCATGCTAACGTCTAGATTCTGGTTAGATGTTCCCATTCACTTTATAATTTGCGTTCCAGGCGTGAAACTGATTGAAACTGATGTCCAGGCTATGTTAATTTACCAACATATATAGTACATACACAGGTTATATGTACGATATACATGTACTACATGTAGGAAATGCCCATTAAAGTAGTCACTTAAAACTTGATTATTATTGCTATTATTATTTGAAGTGCAAGACCTCCTGACCTGTACCAGTATCAGAGCATCTTTGCACTGGGCAGCACGTGCTGATACAGGGAAGTCCTGAGGAGGTTTGAGAGGATGGGTAAAAGAAAAGATTGTTATTGCCATTTAACAGAGGGAGTCTGGAGAAGGACCAAACTATGAAGAGAAGGGTTCATTTCATCTAACTTAGGCATCCAAGTGTCTACTGATTCCAGATTCTGTCTACAGACAACAAACGAGCATCTCCAGACAGTTTTCTGAGAAAGACCTAGAAGGACTGTCTCAGATGTGATACGACTCTAGGGTTTGCAAAATTATGTAACTTTAATCCAACCAGTGCCACCCAGAAAGTCTCTGTCAGAGCTGAGATTTCTGTCCACGTATCTCATTCCCCAGTTCAGTGCCTTAACAAAGAGAGAGAAAAAACATTATCTATTTTTTCTTAGCAACGTTACCTATATTCTCAGCAATGGAAAAATTGCTCTTTCAAACTAGGAGAACCAGATAGCATAAACTCTTCATATTTTATTAATCAAGATACTGAGTGTTGAGGCTCTGGCTGAACATTAAAGGTAGGTTTCTGTGACATGATAATTCAAAGTAAAATAAACAAGTCATGTGTGTTTAAAAGAAGTTACATTTAAAACTTAATATGTTGAAAACAAAACATAATAATCAGCAAGGGGGTTTTTTCCTTCTTTTTTTTTTTTTTTTTTTTTTTCAAATTGAGGCAAAAGACCATCATGTCAATATCACACCTGGGAAAACTCTGTGTTGAATATTTATTCCTTGTTAGCTCGTTAGCTCTCAGTGGCCTTGTAGCAAATGATCTCCGTCTCCTGGACCTGGAGGACACTTGGTGTGGAAGTAGTAATCTATCTATCTGCTTGCAAGCTGCTGACTACCTCATCAGGATCTGGGGGAGGTAAGTCCTCATTTATTTATTTGCAACAACTGTAAAGTGTTACTGGGACATTTCAGATGTATTTCCTTGTCAGATGTGTCCACGCTGGAGGTCTCCTAATGCAAAGCTGGTAATTACCAGGGGTGAAATACCCAACACAAACATCCAACCTATCAACCCAGCACTCACCCGGCATCACTGAATGACATATCCCATGAAAATAATAGCAATAATAATACATTTTTCAAAGAAATTTCCTGACAGAAGGCTTGCTTCCCTTGGAGGCAAGTGTTAATGGTGTCCCACAAATCCAACAATGACCTTCACAAATAATTCAGTGGTATCTGAAGCCTGATCATGTAAAGACTCAATTGTTTTCAGAGAAAATAGTTAGCTCTTGATTTCTGAGCTCCCCAAAGATCATTCAGAAGCTTGAGGAGAAGGAATTTTCATCAAGTTCCCCAAAATGTCCTAGACACGGAACTGCTCATGTCCCATCCCAAAACGTTGGGTGTTCAGCTGCCAATTAATTGAACAGTTTGAATGCACCTAAAGCTGCATCTGTAATATTGCCTTTGCAGTTTAAATTCAACAAAATACTAGATATGGAAAGTGAGATGTAACCCTTTGCTGTTCCACTGCCCGATGAAGCCTTCCCTTTGAGGGCTGCCACCGGGCAGAGGCAGCTCTTGATCCTGGAAACACAGCCCAGAGCTGGCAGCTGTTCACTCCCCTACAAGCAATCCAACAGTGGGCTCAGCTGCAGGGATTTGAGCTCCCAGGGGTGCCAATGTGAGGAATTTGTCCCTGCTGGGTCCTAAATGGGCGACTGCTAGATGGCAACCCTACAATTTGGGTTGAGAGGGGGAAACCTCCATAATCTGTCTGTGTCAGCTTATCTGGTATCCTCTTTCCAGACCTCTTGTTGCTCTTGAATGTGAGGCCACTACAAACGATTTCAAGCCACATATCTGGAAGCAATACAGGTTTGTCGTTTACACAGATATCTTTATTTTTTCACATGAAGACTATCTATTTAAGTATCTGTCAAAGTATCCTTGTTCTCCTGCAGACAGGCACCCTTTCAGGGACCCTGCAATAAAGCCCAACCAATTAAATGTTTTCTTGGATGAAAGAGACATCACCTAAGCTTTATGCACTGAGGTGGGAGAGATGTCCACTTTTTGTTTAGCCAAGCACACAAATAAATCCCCATCTTTGATTTAGATTCAGATGCAAATTTAGCTAAAGTACCACTGGAGATCAGTCAAGCTAACTCTAAATAACGCCGTTTCCCCTGTGCACCTCGTCCTTGTTGTATTGGGAGGACTGTAAGGGTCACCCCCAAATCCTGTTGGCATTGCTTTGCTCTGCAAACCCATGGCAGGAGGAGCTGCCCTAAGCAAGCAGCCAGTGGGCTGGGTGATGCTTTGTAGGGACATGCGGAGGGGTTTCAAAGGCAGTGTATGACGACATTAGCATCTGGTTGTGCCTCAGGTAAGGGCCATCAGTCCTGTAATTAATTTAGGTGCTGTTCTGTGAGAGTGCAGTTTTCTTCCTTCTGTCTTCCACAACTGACCTGGAGTACAAAGATCTATAAATGGTGTACATGTAAGTATTCCTCTGAGTTACTGGTGGATGAAGGTGGAGAAAGAACACTGGGGTCAGTTCCCTTTCCTCTCCATGTACTCACCCTACGGACAATTCCTTTTTGTATCTGCTAGCCAAAAAAATTATTTAAAAAAAACCCAACCTGTGGAACCATTGGAATCTCCCTCAGGAAAAAAAAAAAAAAAAAGGATGGATTTGTCAAAATCTATGACCATAAAAACAATGGCAGGTTTTGCTCTGAATGTACCCAGTAGGTTTTAAACCATTTTGTAACCACTAGTGTTAAGGACCCATAATGTCAATCTCATTTGTCATGGGTGCAGGGGGGAATAAATGCCTATTACCAATGATTTGTTTATGATACCACAGAGAACACAATCCAGAAAAAAAAAAAAAAAAAAAAAAGGGGTGTGTGTGTGTATTAATTTCTTCCGAGCTTGCGATACTTGGTTTTGAACAAAATGCAATTGGCCATTGGTATGTGGCAGCAGAGCTGTAAAACAAAGGGAAGACAAGATAAAGATGGGTTGGAGAAGTTTATGTAAAGAGAACATGATGGGGCAGACAGGAGACTGTAACAAACATGGAAGGCAGAAAATCTTATTAATAATTTGTAGCATGGCATCATCGGTAGGCCTTGCCCCGGTATGCCAATAAATCAGACTCCAAGCTCTATGAACTGTATGCCTTTGGTTTTTGGTTGTATCCATGGTACAGGACACACTAAAATGATGAGTATCGATACCTATATCTGTATTTGTATTTGTAACTATCTATATCTCTATCTAATCTATATCTACATCTTATCTATATCTCTATCATCTATATCTATAAAACTATACCTATATCTAATCTATTATTTATATCTCTATATTAATATCTATCTATAATCATATCTGTATCTATCTATCCCTATCCCTATCCCTATCCCTATCCCTTTCTCTGTATCTATGTCTATCTCCATAGCTGTATCTATTTTTCTCTCCATATCTATATCTGTCTCTATATCTATCTTTATCTATATCTACTTTAGGACCATAGTTTTTATTTAAAAGTTTACAGAAAGACAAAGAGGAAATGGCTGCCTGAAGGACGGCATAGAAATTTAGAGGGGAAAAAAATGTGACAAAAAGAAAGAAATGAAAGATTATGCATCCCTGCACTGTCCTCTTCAAAACCAGCTTTTAAATGATTGTTTATGAACAAAGTTGTTCTGCATCCCACTAGCCCTGAGTTTGGTGAAAGCTCCCCGTTTTCCCTATGTAACATGTGAATTTAACCTGAAGGGCAACATTACCATTTGACCCATGAGAGTGTGAGCCCCAAAGATCATCAATTCCCTTAAACTGGTGGCCCAGCCACCCATTTAACACCTCTCCGTCAGCTTGACGTAAGACTTACAGTTTGACAGGTCAAAGTGAAAAGGGGAGGATGGGACAGGGGAAGAAAAAAAGACAGACTGATTGCCACAGCAATAAAATAAAAATAAACTTATTTATTTATTTTTTTTAAAAAAGGAAACACTCCTCAGTGAAGGCATTGTCAAAAATATATATATGGGGAGGAGCAATTTTACAACCTCCTGTAACCCAGTGGTCCTGAGGTATTGCCTTTCACCGTCTACCCAGGAACAGGCCTCTGAGAGGTTGTAAAAACACCATCTATTATTCCCAGAGACTGAGGCATCGTCTGGAGGGACTTTTTCATACCTCGGTGCAGGCACTAAGAACAAAGCCTCAGATGGGGTGAGTGGGTCAG
Organism: Athene noctua; assembly: GCF_965140245.1. Classification (NCBI taxonomy): domain Eukaryota; kingdom Metazoa; phylum Chordata; class Aves; order Strigiformes; family Strigidae; genus Athene; species Athene noctua. The sequence goes on from NC_134077.1 coordinate 5,633,569, forward strand.
AGGAGAAGGGAACAAGGTGCTGATCACCCTCAAACTCCTGCCCTGTGGTGCTGGCAGGGTGCTGGCGGGGTGATTTGTGGATGTAGCTGCAGGGCACCTCACTTCTGTCTGCACCCCTGAGATGCAGGCAGAGTTGGAGGCAAATGATGCATTTGGATGTAAAGTGCACCCCAGGCTCTCTCACCCTATCTCCAAGCCCATCATCTTTGCCAGACTTGTTTGTCCTTGTCCCATGTGCTTGGCTGCTCTCTGGTCACTGGTTTTCTCCCTATTTCTTAAAGGTCTTCACTGAATTTCCCAAGTTTTTTTCCCTTTCTTCCCCCCATACTAGTGATTTGCTTTACAATTTTTTTTTTTTTTTTTTTTTTTTTTTTTTTCCCCCAGCACTACCTGGCAGCAATAACCAGAAAGGGAAACGATTTGTTTACAAGGTGTGTTGAAGAAACTCTTGGAGGCTGCAGTACCAATCAGCTTGCTTAAATAGATAAAATAATCAAGAAACAGTGAGGACACCAACTCTGGAAACTAAACCAAACCACATACAACCCCAACAAGATGAAATAATAAAAACCTATGTGCAGAGAAAGTTTTCTCTGCCCGGGACCCCAAGGAGGTCATGGACCAGTGAGTCTTCCAGAAACCTGAGCAAGGTTGCAGACATGCCTCCTGACTCGAAGGCTGTGTTCCTTCTCCCCCTCCTTGAGCACTGCAGGATGCTACCAAGCAGTTTTCACAGCCATAAATCTCACATTTCTGTCTTTTTTTTTTTTTTCCAAATGATACTCATGATAAGAGTGAGGAGTTTAGATGCAGCCTTTGGCTCTGGATCAGGACTACAGCAGGACACATGGTCTCACCTGCAGCCCTTGTGTTTAGACCACACTTCAGGTTCATCTTTACAGGCTTATTTTTCCCCCTAGTTTTCAAGTCCACAGGACCAGGTGTGTGCGTACCCATCCTACCATCCACACGGCTCAGTGTCTCCGTGTCAGTGGGTTTGCTTCCAACGTGAGACACAATCCTAAAGTCTCCAGTAAGAAGCAAAGCATAACTGCCATGGGTGGCAGCCCCTTTTCTCACCTCCCACTTCGTCTCACTTCTCCGTTTTCTTTCTAAAAATGTCCAGCCAACCACGTCAAGGATGAGATCCCTCCTACAGACATCTCTTCTCATCCCAGTTGTGAGCTGCGACTTAAGTATTCTTATAAAGTCCTCAAGTGGAGGTAGTGTGCAGGTGGGTGCAGCCACCTACAGTCTCTGCTGCTGGGAGCCAGCTGAGGTCCCCAGTGAGTGACCCCACCAGCCCTTCTTCTGTGGAGCTGGAGGGACCATAGGAACTCAGTTCAAGGATGAAGGTCCAGCAAGTGCCCCTGAGCCACCCTGGCTTTTTGGAAATGTGATGAGAACTCAAGGCACTTGTTTGTTTTGCTTTTTGCTTGTGTTCAAGTGCCTCCTGCAGCACTGATGCCCTCAGTCTCCTGGTTCCTTGGGTGGATTAAGCCAGCTGCGCTCATACCATGGGGCGGAGATGGGGGAAGACAGGGGACCTCCCTCCCACAAGCCCTGTTTACATGGCAATCAATACCTCTTAGCCATATCTATCATAATAAGCATTACATTATCAACCCGGACCTCAGCTCTCTACCAGGCGCTCAAGTGTGACTAAGCATCCAGCCTCTTGTTACAGGAGATGGGTTAAATTTACAGCCTGTCCTCCCCGGCCAGAGTCAGGGCCTTTGGAGAAAAAGGCAGCTGCTCCTCCCTGGAGCACAGGGCACTTGTTACTGTCTGCCCTGATCAATGGCCAAAGGTCCCTTGGCAGAACAAAGCCTGGCACAGTCCCTTCAGCAGCACACCAGCCACACAGCATCTATTCAACCACGGGTGCAACACCGAGGAAGAGGAGGGATGGGGAAGGGAGATGGAGGCTGCCAAGGGCACGAGTGATGGAGACGGGCATCCTGCTGGCTTCCCCCCGGACTCCTTTTCAGTGACTGGTTTGTTGTCACTTGTCAAGATGGGGAGAAAATGGGTGCAGGATAAAAAATATCTCTGAACTCATGTTTTTTTCCAAAGTGACAGCACTCTGGAGGCAATGACATGGAGCAGGGCTGCAACAGGGTGCTTGAACCACAAAGCAGGACTGCCTTCTCTTCTTCCCTTCGCCGGGGAAGTACAGTAAAGGGAACGGCCCCATACAGCTCGGGGCTGGAGCAGATGAACTGATGCCCTTCCTCTCCCTTTACAATACCTCCATTAAGATGTTGTATCTCGCGCGTCCTGCAAAGTGCTCGATAAACACCTCCAGCAACTTCATTTCCTCTGTTCTGCACAAAGGCTGTATTCAGCATGAAATTATTTCATCACGGTTCCTTAATTTATTTGCTTAGGAAGCAACTTTTGTCTTGTTGTCTGAAGATCACAACAGCACTTTTCTTGTGCCATTTAGTCCTAAATACCTTTCCACTATCAATCCTAAATTTGACCTCCACCATGTGTTGTCAAATCTGTTGAAATAGAGTTGTAAAATTTGAACAAATAATTGATTTATCAATACATTCAGTATCTTCAAAATTCAAGCAGGACACAAATATATCAGCCAATCTAGAGCTATCTGCTCTGTTGCTGATGTTCTGTAAGAAATGATCATGCAAAACCACTGCTTTTTGCTGAAGGTTTTTGTACACAAACCAGTATCTACACCCAGTCAAGGCACCACAACCTACATATGATTACTAGCAGATTTCCCTCAACACATGAACTCAAGAACAGCCATTTCATCACATTCACCTCTACATAATACCCAGTTTCAAGCCATTTCAAAAGTGAAGGATAATTGCTGAGTTAAAATTCAGAATTCATTAGTACATTTGAAAATCCTTCTTTCTCCAGCTTCTCCTAGTCCTGCTCTAAGAGGCAATGGTGACTGGGAACTATTCCCAGAAACTGAAACAAATCAAACAGGGAAAAACAAACAAACAAATGACCTGGGACAGTTGGAACATAATATAATTTGTCTTAAGAAACTCTTTCTGTTCCCTAAAAGAATTAAATCCCAAGGCACAGAAGTCCTTTCCACTGTAATTTTCCAGTTTGAACCATAGTGAATGAAACATGGGGAGGCAATCAAAAGAATAATAGAGCAGGCTAAGTATACAAGTCTCCTCATAGGAAACTATAAATGCCTAATACAATGAAAAAGATAGAATTCTATCGGTCTAATTGCGTAACTGCGGAGCCAAGTGTATGCACAACTCCCATTTCTGAACATAAAAAAAACCATCTGCAAGTAAAATCCATCTGGTTACTGATACACATTGAATTGTCCAGACTCTTTTGGATTGTCCACTTGTTAAGCAGTTCCGTAAAGTACTTTTATGTTTTCACTCCACCCAGTAGCCTCCTCCGTAACTCACAACCATGGTATAAAAATGTGGTATGCACTGAAATATCCAACTAGATATTTTTACTGTATATAGTCGTATGAAATAGTTTGAATGTGGTCCTACTTCATAGGAGTTTCTTCTTTTCCAGAAGAAACACTGGATATTTGATAGCACAGAGAGGCAATATGACAGTATTTCTATTATCATTATTATGTATTGTGTTCATTTCCTTTCCTATCATTGACAAGACTTCAAAATCACAAGTTTATTTATTGATGTTTTCACTGGATCCAGCATATCGGGACACGATCCCAACAATCCCACAAAAAGAGGAACCGCAGATCTACATTTAGAGAAATACTTTCTAGTTTGGACCTGCGTGAGAAACTTCTGTGTCTAATTAGATATCCTTGATATATAATTGCAGGTCTGCCAGCACAGTAACTGGGACTGGGATTGCTTTCCACTGCAGTGGCAGCCTCTTGCTTCTGATGAAACACACCTAAGGGTTGGATGCTTACTGTTGGAGATGCCACCAAGCAAGGACAACTTTTAGGAAAGCAAGAACTGGCGAATACCGTGAGGGGAAGGATCAGAGCCTGAATCATCAAACCTGTAGCTCCTTGCTCAGCTGTTGTCTCTGGAAATCTCTTTTTTCTCAAGGTGGGTGCGACCTCGGGCAGGCACACTTACACAACCAAGACCTCACCGGTCATGATTGCCCTATTAATGAGGACGGCAGCAGGGTTGGTTTTACATTTACATCTCACAGAAGATTTTGCAGGGACAACTTTGCTTCAGAGAAATCATTTGCCTCCCAACAATGTGCCAAGTAAAACACTTCCCAAGTTGGGTGGCCAGTATATATGATCACCCACCTTACTTTGTAGCTAATGGGGGGGATACACAGCCTCCAGTGCCTACCAGAGGGCATTCAGCTTAGAAAACACTAATGCGTAAAGGCATCTGCAGACTGACTACGTGAATGGCAATATACATTTTTAATTTAAATAATATGCAGTGTTTACCATAATTAGACAGTGCATTAACATGATTAAGCCAGTGCTGCGGATCAGAGTGGCAAGGCACCCAACTCAAGTCTGAAGCCTTTATTGCCTCAAGAAGCGTGTTGTGCTTGTCCATTGAGCAACTGCCTGCTCTGCCCTTTTGCAGCGTGAGTTTGAAGCTGTCATTGCAGGGGGCAAAATTTTCCTTGACAAGCAAACAAATCCATTAACATGTTAACAGGTTTTGCATTTACGTGTGGAAAATATTAAGCACATAAACAGAACAGCATGGTTAGGAGGGTAATATTTATTCTAAGACAACAAAATGCTCAAGTTTTACTACGGGAAAGCAGGCAATGTGCTTTTCCTTATCCTGAAAGGCAGGAAAGGAATCGATTTTCAATAGTGGCTAAAATAACAGAACTAGGAATCAGCAGAAATCACTGCTATTTATAGCTGCTAGCTTGTTGATCTCTAACTTTAGCATCCGTCAAATGGCCACAATTATATGGCTATGTATGATTGCTTTGTGTATATCCTCCAAGTACTCCAAATCACAGTCTGCTCTCCTACTCATTGCTGGGAGCTTTGCCACTGATTTTAATCAGGCCAGAATTTCACCCTTGTTTCAGCCAGCAGAAATCCTGGCACCAGACCTTTTCTTTGGAGCAAGCCAAAAGTGATGGAAAGGGGAAATGATGGCAAATGGACACAAAGGCTCCCCACACATTTAAAAGTGGGAGCATCCAGTTGTGAAGCTCTGGTGGGATGGGGGGAGGTCTGCTGCGTTTATTTAATTCTGAGCGTTGGAGGAATGTGAGCGTGGCTTGCTTTAGAAAGATAGTAACTTGACACATAGAAAAAAAATAATAAACTTTAAGTAGAAGTAGATGGTGACTCACAATCCCTTCATGTTCCTACCTTCACTTGCAATATTTGGTTTCTGCCTATCCATCAGATAAGCACCCTTGCTTTTATTCATGAAGGAATTCGGCAACAACAGTTATTCCAAAACACAGCAGCTGCAGAGCATTAAGGGTGCTCCGACCATTAAGGGGCATCTGGAACATCTCAAAATTACTATTGCATCAGGCCACAGGCCACGGATATTTCCATACAATGGACACACTTCATTCCAGCTTTATGACAGCAGTGTGCCCAGTGCTTAAGACTGGGAAAGCCCTTGCAAGCTGCAACATTTTCATGATTGTCAGGGAATGATTTTCAGCATATAATCTGCAAAGCAAAGCAGAATGACCCACAACACAGCAACAAGATTGTATCTTAATTTCTACAAATGCTTTGCTTATGATATGAGCGGCCTAAAGTCAATAAATTGTCCTCCTGAGCAAGGTGTGATAAAAACTTGCAGGGCATCTTACAGAGTGTGTGTGCTCTGAACACCTAGAACAGGCACAGGTTTAGGACTGAGATGCAGTATATAAGCAGAATGAACATAGCCACAGCTGTGGATATTATGTTATTCCCTGACATCTTGGTCCCATTCAGCCTAAATCAACAGTGGGGTCATCTGTGGAGGGGATCAGTGGGAAGGGAAGACAGAGAGGATGATGATGGGGAATAAACAGTACTAAACCAGAGGAGCATCCCGGTGATGCCAGCAGCACCTACAGGTCCCTGATGAAGCCACTTTCTTGTCCCTCTTCCTCCAGTGTAGGCTCTGGAGCCACATCATCCCTCTCTTTTTCTTTCCAAAAGGGCACATGGCTTGGGGCTAGGGAAGTCAGTGTGAATGGATATGGAAAAGAAGATAGAGAGAGTGTTGTTGGGCGTAGTGGAAGGTGTATCTGCGAGGTTTATACACAGTCATTGCTGTGGTGAAGGGTGTTGATGCAAGTTAAGGATCCTTTATTAGATAATCTTGCCCAAGGGTTAGGTTCTGAAGGAGAAAGACAAGAGCATCCTGCATGAGCCCGCTCCCACTGCCAGGGAACACAGGAGCTTCACCACATCTTTGAGCAGCAACAGACAATACCTAGCCCTTCTGATAATCTCACTCCATGTATACAGAAAAAAACTTAGAAGACCAGAAAAAAAGAAAACCTTAGTGGTTTATTTCCACCTTAAACCCTCTCTGGCATTCCTAGAAAACCAAACGTAACCCTTTCACTGAATTTCAAGGGGATTCGAGAGCTGAGCTCTGCTGGTCCCTTTTGAAGCCCTTTGATAACAGGATGATAAGAGCAACATAAGAGAGATGTGGAAAGAAATACAGATCACAGGATAAGCACAACTTCTGCAAGGACAGGACTCTTTGTAATACTTTCTTACGTCTCAGGACACCTGACAAGAGCAAGCAAAAAATTGCTCTGTATCTAGTAACAAATCCAAACTTTTCATCTCTGCTTTTCTCCAATTCCATGTGTAACAAGTATTTGCCTTGCTTCCAGGATGAAAAAGATAATTCAATCCAGAGGTTATCTGAGTGCTCCCACAATATACTGGGCTGGGGCATGCAAAAGTCAGTCCTGATGGGGCTTGATGCTTGCAAGGGCCAAATTATTTCAGCAGGAGTTGAAGATGCTGGATAATCTGCGTTCAACACAGTGGATGCTTTCAAGCCTCAGAGGACTTGCTCACGGAGCACAGGACTCGAAGGGACCTCCCCGGCGCAGCACAGGGCTCGCTCACTCCTGGCAGTCTGACTACAGACTCACAGCAGGGCTTCTCTGAGCCTGACTTCAGCACTTGGAGGAGGAGGAAGGGTGAATTTTTGCCTCTGAACCAAACGGTTCCAGCTCCACTTTTGGTGCTTCAAAGTGCACCTTGCTGCAGCTGACTGTTCAGATATGAAAAAAAATAGGTTAAGGAGTGAAGCAGCTTCACTTGCGAGGCTCAGCTGGGGGTCCAGCCTTCGTGGTGGAGCTGGCACGATGCTCCTCTTGAGGTTGAGGTCACAGCAGAGGATGGCACAGCATGTCACATGGATGAAGCTCCTAGCCCCACTCCATGGCACTGAAATGACATTAGCTGATAGTAACACGGCTGGAGAAGCCTCAAACAGAATCAGAGGTGTCTTCCTACTCTTGTAAAACTCATTATAGAGAGAAGGGATGTCCCTGATGGGTTCAGAAGTGCCACTGGGACTTGGGACATCTGTCAGAGCAGTATCAGCCTCCCAGAGACAGCATCCCTCCGGTTCCCGCTCTCTCTACCCCATGGTGTGATGCCACTGCTTAATGACCGGCTCAAGCCACCACCACATTCACAGCCTACAGTGGCTCGAGACATACTAGAATATATATTCCAGGTTTGTCCCCCAGGCCCCTGAAGTATAGATCATTTTTAGAGTGGCTAAGGGTTGTGACCTATCTCCTGGCCTATAAATCTAAGAGTATAATGTACACACTCTGCTTTGCTCCTCATACTCTAAACCAAAAAAAATTATTGTCCAAAGCCTGAGGGAGTGGGAGTGTGCACTTTTTCTCTGTAAACAATGAGAAGCAGGTATCAAAAAAGTACAATCTATAATGCTCAGAGCATTATAAAAGCATTGTAAAAGGGCTCTGATAAGAATTTACCAAACAGAATAATATGTGTGGCCCTTCCCACATAGTCTGGGTTTGCTTGATTGTGTGTATGCTCAGCAAATGTGGTTGGACTAGAATTAAGAGAGAAAATAAAGGTACAACACTCTAGAACTCTTACAGATGATAAAGGAGAAAGCAGAAAAAGTCCTGCAGCTGGGATCGTTCCCTGCCTTGTGTTGCTGGAGGGTTTATTATGACCCCAAACTCTCTAAATGGTTTTTGTAAAAAATACTGGTTCCTGTTTACCATTGCCTATATGACTAGATAATTCTCTGTAACTTGTATTTTGGAGATAAGAAGTCTGGCCTTAATTATTTGTGCATCCATAAATCATCTGGGACACTGCACATGTCCTGTCTGTGCCCATTATCTAGATTTAAATCTGCAGGAGCACACCGTGACAAGGGGCTATGCACACTCCTTTCTCCCAAAGACTCACAGATCTGGTGCATTTGGACTATCAAGACTGTTTTACTTCAAAGCTGTCACTTCCTATGATACAAGAGCCTTGGGCCTTTCCTTCCCAGGAAGGAAAATACAAAAGGCTCTCTGAACTTCTGGGCACCTTGGGCATTGCCTTCAGCATCCCCGTGGCTTGCCAAGTCTTCTAAGAGTTCCTCACTTCCGCGCTGAGACACTGCGATGCTCCTCCACAGAGCCTGTCATGATGAGCGCATCCCTTTCAACACCGGTGCTCTACTGACTTAAAAATAGCAGTCAAGGCTTGGAAGGGGGGGAAAAAAAATTCAAATCCAATTACCTCAAAAGGCTTCATCCTCATTCAGAGTAAGAGAAAGCGCAGACTCCTTTCTGGCTTTTCTAGCTCCAAAGGATCAAAATAAAATCTCAGAGATGACCTCTTCATGCTCCTTCTCCATGAAGGTGAGCAGAGGGACAGAGCCTCCTCTTGAGCGCACAGACGTGGCACCACACTTTTTTGGTTCAGGCTGGGAAGGGGCTTTTGAAGAATGCTGCTGGAAATGCAGATTTTGCCTTCAAAAGCACAGCTCCTGGGGGGGTGGGTGCAAGGTCAGAAGGGGTGTCCCATCTCCAACTTTAAGTAGTACAATAAGAAAGCACAACTGGAAAGGACTGAGGGAGGAACAGAGGGATGGAAGATGGCGAAAGAGGAAGGTAGGGGCAAAATATCTGAAGTGTAAGTATTCCTCACAGACTTGACTGTAAGTCCTGGACTAGCCCCTCAGCATGCATGAATCAACACCACACCACTCATGTTGGGGAGCTGTGCCCACAAGCGCCAGCAGGAGACCCGTGTCCAGACCAGCCCCATGTCTCCCCTCCGGGACAGATCCACAGTCCTGGGCAGCTGGTGGCAGGATTCCCACGGGAGTAGCAGTGTCGGGTGAAAGAGCTCAGAAGAACTCCCCCACCTAAAAGGAGCATCTGCACAGGAACAACGTCCATCCGTCTGTCCATCAAGCAGCACATTCTGTCCTGGCTGTAGCCCTGTGTACACTGCTGCCCAATCTATATTTAGTCCCTGATGTAACTAAAGTCAATAGTATTCCATTAGGGCAGCTGCTCCTAACTCCTGAATAGGCTTTCCTATGCCGGCTCCACCTACACATGTCAAAAATCTGGACATATACAGTTACAAAACCTTCCGTGTTTATATACACAGCGGCACAGTTTTTAACAGAAAATATACGACTGTTAGCATAGTTTAACAGTCTGCTATATAACAGCAGCAGCACTTTTTTTTTAAAAGAGACACTGATTCTTCTTGTCCAGGGGTGAGTTTAAAGGGCTTAAGCTTTGCTGCAAGTCAATATTGGCCTTTCCCTTTTTAGGGTATGTTTCTGCATTGGAGCATTCCTTATCTCTGCTGCCGATGACAGGTTCTGTGAAGGGTTTTGCAGTGTTTTCTGGGAAGGAAGACGCGAGTATTAAAAAAAAGAATCACATTGCAAAGCCTACACTTGAGCCTGTAAGAAGTTTACATCTGGTTTTTTGCATTACTTAAATAAGGGCTTGCTCCTGGCACCGCATGAATATTCCTATATAATTGTTTTTCCAAAGTAAAATTCCAACTTAAACATTTAGGGTTTCCTTTCAGTTTTGCCATGAAATGCTACAGAAAGCATTGCAATGCAAAGCGTTATAGAATTACAGTTCCCTACCACAGCCCAGGGAAGTGCAGGAATTAAAGTGATTACCAAGATAAAGGCACAGACCTGAAATAATGAATGGGGAGGGGGAGGAAAACTCATATAATTATCTTCTACAAAAGTTCCATCCGTCCCTCTGCATGATGACGTACATAGTGAAAATGCCTCAAATACTTTAACAAATAAATAGAGTCCTGTAAAAGAAACACACTTTAAAAAAATACTCAAGAAGTACAACAGGGTTAGTTAGACCTGAAGTTATTACTGTCTGTTCTATCCCTTGACCTACACTGCATGTGCTAGAAGGGCACAGAGAAGGTCTGTTGGCATTTCTGGGTAAATATAAATATTTTTTCCATTAGCAAGGTACATTTGGAAACACAAAATGATGACTCAGGCATCTGAAGACATGTTGCCATTTAGGTCAGTGGCTAAATACAAGCCATCCAGTTATTAAGCAAAGAATATTCCCAATTGATAGCTATCCAATTGGTTTTAAGAAATGAATTAATGCTTCTTCATTTTGAAGCATAAAAATTTAAATTAAACACTACAAAGGATGCAAATTAACCACGATTTGGTGCATTCAGAGAGCTGGGGGGGTTTAATGGCGAAGTTTCATTAACCATGCAGCCTAGAACACAAACAAATATGTCTGGTCACACTAGGACATACAGCAAAGTGACACCCCAAAGGGCACCCTCACACTCACATGTACCCTCTGCAGCCATGCATGATGCCGCAGAGCTGTGACACCTCAGGTCACACTTGGTTTTGAACGCCACTGATGAACCACAGAAAGAGTCTCAACTCTGCAGACCCAAACCGCAGCTGGGGCAGCGGCTGGGCGAGTAGCACCCCCTGGAAGTAAGGCTAAAACCAGCCTTGGATCACAGCAAAAGCCTCCAGATTCACCTCCTAAAGGTTACAGTTGCTCTTTACAAAGATATGGAGACCAACCACTCAAAAAAATTGCTGTTTGAGACTTGCAGCCAGGACAGGAGGCACCAGAGAATCCTCAGGTGGGTCAGGAAGGAGCAAGAATAAGGAGGTGAAAACCATTTGAGGAATATGGCCTAAGCAGCACACTGAATCCCCAGTGAAACCTGGGTACAATCTCAGGTCTTTGATTTTTCTTTTTTTTTTTTTTTTTTTTTTTTTTCCCTCAAGGCTTAGAGACTTCTTTCTAAATGATTGCTTTTCTTTTTCCTTCCATGGTCATCAGAGGGACTGATGGTGCAGATGGAGAGAAGCCACCCGTGGAGATGGCTGTGACTCTCCATACCTGGGATCGGCTATGTCCCATGCTCTCAGGGAACAACACAGCATTCATCACAAACCTCTTTCCACAAGATCCATGCCACTAACCAGCTGGTCCATGGATATGTCTCCTGGGGATGTGGAGTAACTCCAAATTACCCACGTGAGGGCTTGGAGGATGGGGTGATGTTAGAAATCCTTGGCATGAAACAGCAAGGCATGGATTACCTCATACAGATCAGCTAAAAACCAACATCAGTATGTACTTTTCAAAATTATTTATCTAGAAATCATTAGCATGGAGAAAACCCCTTGTGATGAGGATGCTCTCTGGAAGAGGAGATCAGCCTTAAAATATGGGAAGTCTGTAACTTTTCTGGCTGTCTAATCACTTGTTTTTCAAAAAAGGATGTCTGGAGATGTGTAAATCCTGGGAAACCTATCCCACTGTGTAATGGCACTGCTCAAAGTTTGCAGGAAGAAAAAAAAAAAGAGTATGTTTTCTAATTCTTTTAGAAATGCAAAATTTCCAGGTTTAAAAATTCTGGGTCAAAACAGGTGCTCACGATAATGCTTGTAGTAGAAGAACAATAGATCAGAACAGAAGAGAATCTCTATTTTCTTTATTCAGGTAAGAACCTCATTAAAAATCAATAGGCCTAATTTATCCCTGATAACATTCTGTTGAAGTCTGTACGTTTACCCTAGGGATTAATTTAGCCTAATGGGTCTTCATGCACAAACAACATAGGCGAGATTTGAGTCTTGGAAGTTACTGCATATCAAATGCTACTACAGGACTCGATCCTATCACTTGTGAAGACAGAGTAGGTTGAAGCATCTAATAGGCTCAAAGCCCTTGAATGATGTCCAGATACAGCCTGTGGTGAATAAATGTTTTACGGCCAATCATATGTCACTGTGAATCAACGTTTTTATTGATACTGCTAATCATAAAATGAAAGAACAGAGATCAATTAATATTTTTTTTTTTTTTTAAAATAGACGTGTGATCTTCCATCCCTTGTGGACACTGGCAAAAGTGAGTCATCCTGACCTACTGTGATCCTTGCAAGGAGATGTTTTTCTCCAGTCCTAGAAAATGAACATTTGCGTTGCAAGGCTAGACTCTTGGAAAAAAAAAAAAAAAAAAAAAAAAATCTGAACGCTAAAGAGCTTGGTTTCACTGAGAATACGTGACAGTGAATTAGTGGCCCTCAGGTGTCGGTATACAGGCCAGCGAATTAAATTAAGCTCTTTGCTTCTGTTCTAATGTAGCAGAACTAATGCAGTCACGGCTCAGTACTGCAGCTTCTTAAATGTGGGCACTGCTGCTGCCACAGGGAAGGGAACCTGGTTTCTGTCCTCTGGGGAGGCCAGCTGGAGTCAGTGAGCAACCCTGGGAGCTGTGACATAATGTCTGAAGACATGGGCAGGAGGAGGACCAGGCAGCAAAGGCAGTTCTAGTTCCAGTCTTAATGCCATTAGAAGGGAAATCAAGCACAGTAGCTTTTAAGCATGGTCTGAGGAAGCATCACGCTAGGAGACCAAAAAAATCCCCAACAACAACAACAAAATCCCAACAGGGAAGCAGTAACCCTTTCGCTTTCACTTCCTTGGGTAGAAGAAGGCAATGCTTGGAGGTGCAGAAAAAAACCTTTTCCATAATGATGAGGCTGCCATGATGACAACCGACAAGCTTTTGGCATAAGAAAACCAAGACAAGCCCTACAGAACTGCTGATGGTAGCACCAAGGAAATACCTGACTTAGAACAAAAGAAAAAGAAAAAAAAAAAAAAAGGCGTCTTTCTGAAGACTTGGTGTTCCCATACACTTTGTGCTTCCCTGACTGTGTGTTTCACCTCCCTGCTCTTGCCCCTCCCATCAGCCTTGCTGCACAGTAGCACGCTGGTTAAATATTAACCATGATAGGAAATGATTAATGAATTATCAATTGCAATCAAATTGCATAATTCAAACAGCTGGACGGTAAGGAAAAATACTGGCTGCTGTGTCTTTATTATTATATTGGAGAGAAGGTGGTGGCAGAAAGTAAGTTAGAAGGTTTCTATGTCTACTATAGATCCTGAAATATATCCTGTATGCTGGCTATGCTGGGTAACTCTCTAGAAAGTGGAGCATAAAAACTCATGCAAAACTCTGTCCTTGATTTGCATGTAGACAGTTATTAAGGCAGTATGTACAAAATCCCATCTTTGTCCATGCAAATGAGAGGGCAGAAGCGCTGCCAGTAACTGCTTATGCACATGCCTGAAGAAGAATAGGAGCGGGGCTTCTTGGGCAGGAAGCTCTTGCTCGATCTGCTCTTATCAGCCGCATTTCCAGCTGGTCAATGAACAAATAAGCACTCTGACAGTTTCTCATGAGGTAGTCGAGATATTTTTTCCGAGTAACAGTCAAGCCTCGTGATATGAAGAGCTGTCACAACAAGTTCCTCCAAGAGTAAACTGAAGCAAAGTGTTGATAAGGTCAATATTTTCAGAAAGGGTTGCCTAAAATATCCGGCAAAGTCAAGAATAATCAGGACAACCACTAATTTCTATGACTCCACTGGAGTGTAACTACATGACTTGAAACTTCCATGTTTGAAAATGTTGGCCTTAACCATTTTCTTGTGGTTAAAGAGCAGACAAGGAGCAGACCTGTGCTGGTTTTTGGACCTAACCACTAAAAATAAGGCATGAAAAAGGCTGAAAAATTGACATGGGCACAACAACTGGCTCATCTATCTCCCTGAGAGAGGGCTGCTCGCTGGGAAAGGGCTGGGATTAATGTGTAAGGCAATGATAGGAGCATGGAAACCCATCTGTGGTTGTGGTGTTCCCGGCCAGCTCTGGAAAAGGGATGTGTGGTGCTTGACCCTTCTCGCTCCCTCTGGAAACACAAGTGCCAGCCTCTGACTTCTTTTACATTCGGACACAGATGACATTGAGTGGCGTATCTTTAACAGCTCTTGCTTTTCTAGTTAAGCATTAATGTTTAACGAGATCAGCCTGCAGTTGCTCGTTAGTGTGCAGTGCTCCAGCTAATTAATACATCACCAGGAGAGCCAGCCTGGGAAAGGAGAGTGAGCAAGTGCATTCCTGAGGCATTCCTCAGCCTTAAGAAAAGACAAAAAAATGAAAAGGAAATATGGGCAAAGGGTTCTTCAGAGAGGGGGGAAAAACAAAAAGAGTCAAGTCCTCCGAATGTTTGTGCAGCAATGCTCAGCTCATTTTCTATGAAGAGGCTGTCTCTCATCACACCAGCATCCTCCCGATAAAAGAGGAATATGTAGCCTGCAAGGAGTGGAGCTGGCGATGCAGCTCAAGTGTCTCAAAAACACATTGGCCCTGAAAGCCACACACAATTTTTAAGCAAGAAGAAACAAACAAACCGTCTTCTCCCCCTTGTCCCTGCTAATTCCTCTTGCCAGCTCACCTCCTGCAACAGAGGTCACAGGGAGATCAGGAAAGTCTTGTCAGCGCTTAGCTTGAGGCTGCTCCATCACTCTTGGTGGAGCTCATACTTGCTCAGCAGGCAGGGATTTTTTTTTTTTTTTTTTTTTAATAATATGTATTACTGCTAATTCTCACAGATGTAATGGGATTCTCACCAATTTTCAATTTATTGTGCCTACAGTCCCATTGCCTGTGTCAAGTGACAACTTGTCAGCCTTGCTGCTGAAGATAAAATCTTTAAAAGGCAACTCTAGTATTTTCTAGCATTGCAGAATCCAGCAGGGAAACTGAAACACCCTTTTCTGGTTCCCTCAAGTCTGACTTGAGACCAATTTTTAAACCAGGGAAGTACTTTTGGAGATACTGGTTGAAAAAAAAAATTAAAATCTGAGGTCGCTCCTACTCCAGATAGTGTATTAGAGCCTAGTATTAATTTTTTATGGCTATTTTAGAAGATAAAAATGAAAACCATAACTGTCTCTTTATAAGAAAAGGCACCCACATGGTGTAAAACCTCTATCTGTATGTAATATGAAAGAGCAGGCGAGGCCATTAGAACCACTAATCATAAAAATTTGTAGTTTAGTTTTTAGACATTCACTCTTAGGAGTGTTGGAAGGAAGCAGAGAAATGGACCAATATACCCATCACAGATTTAGGAAGAGGACCCAGCTTTTATAAGGGACATGTTGTAGCTGCCAGCATCGAAGAGAGAGTTATTAGGTGGTGAATCATACATGCTTTAGGATTAAAGAACATACCTATATGTGAGCCACTATCAGCAGTGTTATAATTGGAGCTGCTAATACTGCTAAACTCACAGTATTCAAAGACTGTGGGCCCAGCTCCTTAAAAACACTGAATCAGCTTTAAAATCATACAAATTAGATCCTAGTTATATGCCTTCTGAGTTTCAGGGACTTAATAATTTAAGTCTCATCACTCACTGATGCTGCTGCAGATGTTTGAAAGGAAACAAACAAACAAACAAACAAACAAAAAAACCCCAAACAACATGGGAAAAACCAAACTACTGCACACTGCATATCATGACACTCTTAAAAATCACGAGTTGGCTATACAGGTCCCAAAACAAAACTCAGCCCATGCAAACCAACCATCCTTCCACTCCTGGATCCAGCTGAGTGCTAAGTGGATAACATAGGCAGAAGGTAAAGATTCAAATGTTGATGCTCAAGCAAACTGAAATGAATCGGTAAAGTTAGGAACCTGGGCACGGTGAGAATGAAAGCTTTTCACTGCTGCATACTGAGTCTGTGGAGATTAAATGGAAACTGTGCTCCTCCACCTTTTTCATTACTAGGTAAAGGACAGCTGAAAAAGGACTTTCTGCTATACTATTGATGGAAATGGAGTGACGGAGGGAAGTGAGAGAGGAAGGGAAGTGCATTGTGCAATAGGGAACAGCTGAGAATGACGTGTTAGTGGTTAAAGGGACTCTCCGGTACAAGGAATGATCTTAAACTGTGCTGTAAGCATCCTTTCCATAGCCGTAAATATAATGCTGAGGGAAGAAAATTCTAACACTCATTAGACAATTCAAGAGCAACTACATCGTTTAAGGGAAAGTTCTAAACTCATTTGCTTTTAGTCTTAAAATCTCATAGACACAATCACATATGTATGTAAATATGTCCACACATAGATGCAAACTTTATTTTCAATAGCTATATGGCCTGAATTATGGGAATAACTGGAATCTGTTATGACGATCACTAATAGATTTCTCCTGGCACCAGTCTCTGAGGTTAAAAAGATGTGCTACCCCTGATATTAGACGAGAGGACTCAGTTAGAGACAATCTCCAGCGTGACCCAGCAAGGCTAGAGATGAACAGATTTCAAACATGATTTCCAGACATCCAGGTAAGACTTGATTTAAGCAGCAGACAATTGGGCTCATAATCTTGTGTAGAAAAGGAAAAGTAAAGGTGAGTATCAAACAAATAACATCCTTATTTTTACAGAAGAAATGTAAAGGGCCTTGTTCAACTGAGATGCCGCTGTACCAGGTCTTGAAGAAATACAGGTCAGGAGACTTTGAGGAGCTGAAAACTAGAAACAGTAGTTTACTTCTAATGCCGAGTTACTAAGTGTAACTTCCCTAACACCCAGATGGTGTGCTCAGAGACAACACCACTACTTGTCAAAACCCGAACAATGGCAATATTGACATGCTGCTGTTCAGCCACTGATTGTATCTGGATTTGTTGTACCTGTCCACAGGGCCAGTGACTCGTTGTTTTGGCAATTAATTGTTAATGGATTGCAAACAATGGTGTGCGGAAAGAACAAACCCAAGAACTTTCATGTAATCCTACACATGCATTTTTTTTTTAAAAGGAAACAAAACCCAAAAAAACCTCAAGACAAACGGATGATTAACAAGCCTGCCTCCTCATCACCTGAAAGCACTGGAAAAGAAAGGAATACCCAGGTGCACATCTAGCAGCAGTTCACTTGGACCCGAGATTGTGTATACTAACAACACAACACATGAAGGTGAAGCCTTCACCTACACTGATGTCTTGACATTGCAATTCACCTGCTGCCTTCCCCGTTCATTTGGTTTCTTTCCATGATATTGCTGTCTCTGGAAAGATGGCTGGACTGCCACTGTCACTCAGGGCAAACTCATGCCAAGGAGGAGAGGAGGCAGCAACCAGGGCAGTGCCTGGCATATGGAGTCAATCTCAGAGCTTCCTGTCACTTTTAAGGGCTGGTATATAATGGCATAACTGGAATAGTTGGGGAATTTTAAAGATTAAAGATTAAAAAGTTAAGAATCAGCTTCCCAAATGATAAAAATCAGCATGGTTTCAGTGATGCACTGAAAGTCTCCCTTCTCTGAAATGAACTCGGTGTGAGTCTGGCATGCAGGAGGGTAAGTTTCAGCTCAAACACTGCGGGTTGCCACAGACCAAACAACCAAACCAGGGACTTATCACGGGAAGTGACAGGCCACCTCAACTATAAGTGAGGTCATCAGCTTCATCTAAACACTTTCTTTGAAATCTATCTGCAGGGGAATAAAAACAGGATGGTGAATGATTCAAGACTAAATACTCCAACATATCCTGCAATACCCTTTGCACCCTCTTTTCGAGTCCAGGAAAAGCTGGGAAGCCGAGTAGCAGCTCCATTTCCGTTCCCTTTTCACCTCTCCTTAAGAAAAGTGACTTTTAACCTTATTATTTATATTACCCTCGCATCTGCAATTAGGCACTACACAAGCACGCGATCAGAGGGAAGTACCTGCCCCAAGGAGCCCACAGATGGGCAGAAGCAGGGGAAGAGTTAGACTGGGAGATGAACAGTCTCGTTCCACATCATGGGGCAGAGCCGGGTGCAGGGGGCAGATCTATCTCAGCTTGGTGAAACTAAACCCTTCCTGCGATGACACAGAGCAACCACGTGCCCATCTCTGTCCTGCCGGCAGCATCTGCCTGCAGAGGCAACCACCCATCTGGCTTCCCAGGCGAGGGAGGTCAAGCATGGAAGAGGTAAATGCATCCCCTGGCTGCGTCCCTTTCTTCTGGATTGGATGCAATTAGCTGGAGTCATTAGAGCTGCCTTCAGGCCTTCGTTAGAGCCATCACCCATCCCATGAAGCCCATCCTGTGGATGATGGGCACACTCCTCTCCATCAGGGTCTTACCAAGGCCAGATGGCTCAATGGGAGCTCAGTAGAATAAAGCCCAAATCTGACTTGAGCAGTAGCTTTAAGATTTTTATTTGGTTTTGGGTTTGTTGTTTTTTTTTTTTTTTTCAGTCATAGCCTTTTTCATCTCTCTTCCAATTTCTCTTTTTGTAGGCATCTATACTGTCCTGGCAGGGCCCACAAACTGAAAACTTTTCATCCCTCTGCAGCTAGAAAGAAGTGAGATGTTTATTTTCTTCGTATTTCCTCAGACTTAATGAAAGCTTCTAAACACAAATGGCCAGAGATTCACACCTCGCATCCAGAGTATATCTGAATTCACTAAAACTTCTTAGGTTTCCTGTCACCCGGCGAACATAAACAAAGTCCACAAACAACCACACCTCCCCTTGGAAACTATGAAAAAACAGAAAGAGCTAAAAACAGCATTGAAGACCTTTGGCTGACAGGTTGAATAACAAACACATGCGCGTGCACACACGCACACACACACCTACCTTGCTTGCGAGGCAGTCTCTGTGCTGGAATGTGTAATACAAGCACAGCAGCTGCCTATACCACTAATCTAAGGAAAAGGTCAAAGAAAGGTATGTATCCAGCATTTGCTTTGAAATACTCTAAGTAGAATGTGGTGGGTTTTTCCCTCCTGTTGTCTTTCCCATACTTCTCCACGGCCCTTCCACATTCATGCCACCACGAGAAGCAAATAGATACTTACATAGTCCTTTGAACTGGGTTGGGGTTGGGGTTTTTCTGAGCAATCGAGGAGGGAAGGTATGATTTGTTTTGGACTGGGAGCTGCTTAAATATTAAGCAGTGAAATGTAGTTGCAGCTGCTACTTGGGAATGATAGCAGCGATCTTGAGTGAGAAGGAGATGAACCTTTCCATGTTTTGAGGCGAAAAGCAACCTAACGTTGCTCAGTTGTGGAATCAGGTAACATAGTAAAAAATTAGAAAGCGTACAACTGCATTCAAGGAAAACATCTAGATTAGTGCTGTGCAGGGCAATCCTCTCTACGGAGATTGCCTCACTTTTTGAGACAGCATTCATCAAAAACCAGGAGTATTCTCTAAAGGACATAACCCTCTATCAATAATGCTAGAATGTGGCTTTTCCCTTGCTTAATTTCCTTGTGAAAGTGGAAGGAAAATAGTAATCTTTATAATTCATGTATTGATAGCAAAATGTTTAACATCTCAACCCTGAGAAGAAAAGAGTAAATTCACAGGAATTACTCTGTGAATTTGCCTTAAAAGGATTCCTTTTCCACCCCTATTATTATTATTTTTTGGTGGTAGATTATTTTTCTAATAGGATTAACATTACCCTCTTGGCTTCTGTGTAAATGGGTGAGTTCACCTTGCCATAAGCTGTTTCAGCTGGAACAGAGAAAAGAGATTTCTCAAATCCTTGAAGTTTTTTTAAAAAAGTCTCCTGATGGGTTATTCTTCCCATAAATAGAGACATTCATATTGGCATCCCTAATGACAGAAACATTCTCGATAAAGGCTTTCCCAGATCCAACCAGTTATACTTAAAGGAAAAGGTCTTGGAAGAACTTAATGGGCTACAAAGCTCTTGCCTTGTTATACAAAAAAAAAAAAAAAAAAAAAGGCAAAAAAGCACATTTGACGCTCAGCACTGCCAAAATCTGTTCAGATGGGCTGGCTGGACCCCCGTCACTCTCCCTTCATCATTTCTGCATGACAAACCTGTCCCCCTTCTTTTCACTCCTGTCCCATTGTTGGGGGTGATGCCTTTTCATGACCCAGCTCTACGAGAGAAAGGCTTCATTTCAGTGCTGAGAGAAATGTAGAAGAGTCCTTCAGGATGAAAGGTAAGATAAGAAAAGCAACTTATTCCATCAAGCTGAAGAGCCTCTCTTCCAGGAGAGGCAGGCCATTTGCATGCCATTTGGGTTCACCAGCAGAGATGCCTCTATTCTTCTCCCATCCCTGCCTCATGGTCCGTGAGCGAACGCGGGGCTGAAGAGGAGAGGCTACATTACACTCCAAATGCATTACTGCTCCCCGCACGTTGCTATAGGCCATCAGAATAAACCTGACAGTGCTTTGAAGTCTGTAAACCGATTCCTAGGTAACTGCTTAGAGTTTCTCCCCTCCCCGTGCCCCAAACAGCTTTTCATTTGATGTTCTGGCACAGAGCTAATCTGAGAAAGGATCAGAAACTCGACGCTATTGACAGTAGTGACAGGAGTGTCTCAGTGTGACAGCTGATTGAGCCGGTCTCGCATTTCACTGACAAACTCAATTGCTCCAGTAAATCGAGTGAAAGTCAATACAGGCAGCTCCTCCTCAGGCCCTCGGTGCGTCCACCCTCCTCCAGCTCTCCTGGGGGCCCCTCACTGCTGCCTCCTCTTGTGGGACCCAGTTGAGAGACCCATCCCTGTGTGCGATGGAGACACGCACCCGCAGCTCATGTGGGCTTTGAGGGCAGCAATGTTCACTCTCCTGATATGAAGCTTGGTTTATCTTACTTCTCTGCCTTCATAATTTTTCTCTTTTTTCTTTTCTTTTCTTTTCTTTTCTTTTCTTTTCTTTTCTTTTCTTTTCTTTTCTTTTCTTTTCTTTTCTTTTCTTTTCTTTTCTTTTCTTTTCTTTTCTTTTCTTTTCTTTTCTTTTCTTTTCTTTTCTCTCTTCTCTTCTCTTCTCTTCTCTTCTCTTCTCTTCTCTTCTCTTCTCTTCTCTTCTCTTCTCTTCTCTTCTCTTCTCTTCTCTTCTCTTCTCTTCTCTTTTCTTTTCTTTTCTTTTCTTTTCTTTTCTTTTCTTTTCTTTTCTTTTCTTTTCTTTTCTTTTCTTTTCTTTTCTTTTCTTTTCTTTTTTCTTTTCTTTTCTTTTCTTTTCTTTTCTTTTCTTTTCTTTTCTTTTCTTTTCTTTTCTTTTCTTTTCTCTTTTCTTTTCTTTTCTTTTCTTTTCTTTTTTCTTTTCTTTTCTTTTC
The DNA here is from genome assembly GCF_965140245.1 of Athene noctua. NCBI lineage: Eukaryota > Metazoa > Chordata > Aves > Strigiformes > Strigidae > Athene > Athene noctua. The sequence continues at coordinate 5,655,006 of NC_134077.1, forward strand.
TTTAACGACATCTGAAAAATCAAGTTTCATCCCAAATCCTCAGCCCAGGCTTATGCCATAACAGCCAGGCTGTGCTGGAGGTGGAGTGCGGTGTCCACATGGCCAGCTGACCCCAAGCAATGCCCGTGTGGCAGTGTACGGTGGGAATAAGAAAAGGAAATGCCAGTTTGCTGGCTTTCTCTGGTGTAAATCAGCAATAAAAGCCATCTGTGAGGAGCAAATCTTATAAAGTTAGAAGACGTGGGAGAAGAGGCTTGAGCCCATTGCAGATGGCAACCTTGTGTTGGTGGTGATTAACCAGTCAGTTAAGCCAGTGATTTAACAGGCTTTTTCCACACTTTAACTGAGAAGCCGGGGTGTCTGTGGCTCAAAGCAAGAAAACTACAAACAGACTAAGCACCAAGCACAGGGAACCAGAATTTGCACCAAAAAAAGGCACAGGGAGATGGGCTACATGGCGAGGAACATATGCAGGCTACTGTTTGCAAATGGAAATCAAATAGGTTGCTATTACCAATAATGAAGTGTGAGGTTGGCGTGGTTTCTGTCTCTCAGATTTCAGCATGGTTTATTTTTATAGAGGCAGCTTCCTCGTGCAAAGTGTTGGCAAACAGGCTGCTGGCAGGGAGGTGGGGAGGGGGAAGCAGGGAGGATGGGGCTTCTTGGGAAGGGCACAGGAGCCTTTCCCACCTGCTGGGATGGAGCAGAGAGCAATGGAGATGGAGCTCCAGGAGAGTAAAGTGAAATTTCATAGAGACAAATGGCTGAGCTATTAATCTTGTTGATGAGAGGAGTAAAGGAATATGCAGGAGCAGTGGGAGGAGAAAGTAAAATGGTGCTGAGCAGGTATCAGGTGCTGAGAGGGCAAGGGTTAAAGATGACAAGCTGAAAGATAGAGCTGTGCAAACAAAATAACGGGCTCTGTGCTGTCTGAAGCCATATGAATTAGTAACTACAGACACCCCTACATAAACATATTCTCCCATCCCTGGATTCCTAGAGCACGTCAAGCTTTGCCTCCACTTACTGTACCCAGCAAACAGCTGAGGATACAAAAGCTACACTGTCCCGCCTGCCTTAAAGAAATCAACTTAAACATTACAACACCTCCAGCCCAGCGTTATGCCCTGATGCCAGGATCAACACATTGACAGGCTGCCCGCCCGGCTCCCACCACCGCTCCCTGGCAGCTCAACACCTCGGAACCGAAGCATCCTGCAGGCTTCCCTCCCTCCCAGCTCTGCGTGGACATGTGTTCTCCCAACCAAATGACCTCATCTGGACTGGATTGAGCCTTCCAAGTCAACATAAATACAGCACACTGGAACTGGCAGTGATTTTCAAAGGTTTAAGTTGGGTCCCTCTCAATTTTCACTCAGCACTTTATACATTTTGTCTGCTGCAAAATGGGAGCATTTTATATTCCCAGCTCCAATACATATTTTATGAACCTTCAGAAAAGCTGCCTCCTATGCAGTTAATATTTTGGTTCCAAAGTTAACTGGTTAAAACACATATTAATAGATTGTGCATGGAAAAAAAAGAGATTTTTTTTTTTTTTTTTTTTTTTTAAAAAGGCAGGTGAGAAATGCTGGGGGAAGAAAAATAGCAGCAATGTTTGGAATGGCTCTGCAGCCAAGACAGCAAACCTGGTCTTTTTAATGGGACCACCCAAGTGAGCAAGACCTTAAGCTCTTACTCACGTGTGTTATGTTCATTGCAGTGTAATTCAAAGTCCAGAGGGGAGTTAGAAAATGTAATAGTGGGGTTTAATAAGGGCTTAGCAGATGACAGAAAGTACTGAGTTCCCACCAAAGTTCATTCCCAAACTTGCCAGCAGAATATCATGTGATCTCAAGTCTGGTTCAGTATAAACACAGGAGTAAGGAGATGGTGCTGCTGGAACAAGCTGTCACTGCCTGGACTTGCCAGAAGTCAACTGTTGTTCATCAGCTTCTCCTGAATATACTGTTGTGGGATTTTTCTGGAGGTGAGTAATACCACCTCCTCTAAACACATTCATGGCTTCCAAACCAGAAAAAAATCCCAACAAACCCAAAAATCTCTTCTGAAGGCTGCTTAACAGAAGAGCATTTGGGGTTGTGGTATTTTCTCTCAAAAATGGCCTATACAGGAAGTCTTTCTTATTTTAAAGTCATTAGTTAATTAAACACCAATCCTTTATGTGTTATGAATAGTTGAGTTGGGTTGGCTGAGTCAAGGCTAAGGTTCATTTCCAGGTCATAATTAAAAACATTGCCAGGGAGGAAACTGTATTTATGATGCTCTAAGTGCCAAGATAAGACTAACCAAGAAGTAATAAAGAGAAGTTTAGAAAACCACTTAAAATAGAAGGGGATGGAGATAGAACAGATCACCCAGTGATGGCAAAGGTGGGTTCTTAGACTACCAACCCTATGGCTTTCTCCAGTCTAGCTGAAACACTCCCACCAGTAAAAGCCTATCAATAGATTTAGCAATGGCATCTCCAAGGACAGAACAATAGCCATGTGCAGGATTGGCTGTATCAGTATCTTCTCTCTCTGGGATTACACTGTTTGTATCCTAACCTCTAGGAAAGAGGATGATTGATGTATAACAGCAGAGGAGGGAGGAGGGGGACAAACAGGAGAGGGAGAAGACAGCAAAATCTGTCATGTGCCCAACATGAAACGTTTAAGCCCTAAACTTCTGTGGGGATATGATTCTACCCTGCAGCGTTTGGTTTTTTGGTTTTTTTTTTGCCATGGAATTAAAAAGAAGGACTTTTCCTGATGTCACTGCAGCCCACAGAGGATAAATCCAAATGACAGGGCTTAAGTTATGAATATGGGGAATTAGAGATGAGAAGTAAAGCAGCTTATAATGACTCTCCCATTTGCTCTTTGGAATACAAGCTTCAGTATTGATTTCGAAATACCCTGCGTTCATCTTAGCAGCTTCTCAAAAATGAAGCTTGAGAGTTTCTTCGCCTTGCAGCCTCTTCAGCATGATTTGATAATGATAAAAAGAGAATATAAAAGCTTTGCAGGCTGTTATTCATCAAGAATCATTCCCTTGTTTTATAAGTACAACCACTGACCTCTAGGGAGGTTGTTGAGAGAAAGATTTCAATTGGCTTCCTTGTGAAGATAGCTGTGGTTCAACTCAGAGCCTCTGTTCCTGACAAGGTCAGTGGAGGGAGGTATAGATGCCTCAAGAACACATCAGTCAGACAGTCATCTAAAGTTGAGTGCCCTGCAAAAAGCCTACAAGATCTCCAACCTTGCAGCAACCCAAGAAATGGAGAGTCTGTGGAAAGTGGCTAACATGTCCTCGCCACCCTGTTTACACAGATACCCAGGCTGCCTCAGGACACTTACCTAAGTCTTGTCCCATAACACCTAAACACAACGCAAGTATCCATATCCAAACGGAAAATTTGCACCACCTTATAATCCCATGCCTACAACCTCACAAGGTGAAAGACCAAAGCGTATTGAGAAGGACATGGGGTTAGGAAAGTTAATTTTATCATCTTTTCTGACCCCAGCTTCAGGGTAAGGTAATCACATTTCCCACTCAGTTGCAAAGCATTTTGAGCTCTTTTTAAAGGGCTTGACATCAACTACCAAAATAGTCAGGGCAAGCACCTTTGTTGAGACAAAACACAGGGTCTTATCCCTCATAGCTTTTCCCTACTTGCTTAGGCTCAATGTTGTGCAGGTGGAGTCTAACCTGTTCCAACAATGGAGTGAAATAACTACTCTGCCAAATAACTCACATCCTTGAAGAGATAAGACTAAGAAGGAAAACTAAGGTGAAATAACTTGGCTGAGTTTGTAGAACAGAGCAGCGCTGGAGAATGAGAGACTACTTCCCAGCCGCCTACACCCATATTCAGATGCTAGACTGATCCTGCTGCCCTCCAAAAACAAATTTCACTACCTGAGGAAGCACAGTGAAGTTTCCTGTGGCTTTTCATTTTCTTCTCCGCATTTTTTCTCAACAAAAGAAAAGCCATTAATATTCAATCATTCCTGCACATAAGATGCAGTTGCTAAAATGGTTTTGCACTTAACAGCCTCCAGTTGTAGACTGAATTGATGACACTTAAAACGTGCCCATGAGCCATAGCAGAATGATCCCATTACAGCAGTGCCTTAGTAATGTTGTGTTAGTTAAGGTTATGTTGTCTGGTTTTGAGGGTTTATAACACAGCTGTGAATATATTCTCCAGGCTCAAACCAGTTGTAGAGGGGATTTAGTCCTGCAGCGAATCATATGGCTTTTTTCTTTTATTTTTCTCCTAGTTTAGATCAGATTTTTGTCTGTTTCTTTTTAAGATACAACATGAAAAAAAAGAATAACACAACCCTCTGTCGGGATGCCGGTAGGAGCCATGCTATATTTAAAGCCAGTGTTAACCTACCTCGGGCAAGGCCTACACCATTCTAATATCCAAGTACTCCCCAGTCCTTAACATGAAGGATATCCATGCTGCTTTCACTGCTTTATAAAGAGAGCTGAGGTCCTGGGGGAATTAAATCATACATCTGGTTGTGTAGGAAACCTGTGGCGGATTGAGGGGCTGAATCAGCATCTCTGAATTGTGAGCTGACTCCACAGACACTGAACCACTTCTTCCACCTGCTATAAAGACTTTCAAACTATAGCTTGAATGATTTCTCCCCTGCACAAGGGATTTTTTTTCTTCTACAAAGAAGTTTTATTTGACAAAGCTTTCTGAGAGGTTTCCAGGAGGTAATGTTTTAAAAACTGATTTTTGACCTACAAAAGGAAACTTTAAACCCAAGGTACACAGGTATCTTTGGCTGCCACTGTCTCTCACCAAACCAGACTCGTATGCACAAACAAGAAGCTCACAATGTCAGATATACAAAGAGTAAAAGGATATAAGGAACAAAAGACTGTTTAGATGGAGTAACACAAAAATGTTCCTATCAGTATGGTCAACCCAACGGCAGAACAGGCTCCCATGAGAAAATCAGGAAGAGTCATTGACTGAGCTGCTGGAAAATTCAACTGAATACTTCACAGAATCACACAGAATCATCTAGGTTGGAAAGGACCCTGGAGATCATCTAGTCCAACCGTTCACCTAGCACAGTCCCCACCTACAGCATATCCTTAAGCTCTAAATCGACCCTACTCTTGAACACCTCCAGGGATGGGGACTCCACCACCTCCCTGGGCAGCCCATTCCTACGCCCAACAACCCCTTCTGGAAAGAAATGCTTCCTAATATCTAGTCTGAACTTTCCCTGTCACAATGTGAGGCCATTCCCTCTTGTCCTGTCGCTTTCTGCTAGGCTAAAGAGGCTCATCCCCCCTCTCTGCACCCTCCTGTCAGGGAGTTGCAGAGGGCCAGGAGGTCTCCCCTCAGCCTCCTCTTCTCCAGACTAAACCCCCCAGTTCCCTCAGCCGCTCCTCATAGGACATGTGTTCCAGACCCTGCCCCAGCTCCGTTGCCCTTCTCTGGACATGTTTGAGTAACTCTATGTCCTTTTTGGGGTGAGGGGCCCAAAACTGAACATAGGAATCGAGGGGCGGCCTCCCCAGTGCCGAGCCCAGGGCTCAGACCCCTTCCCTGTCCCTGCTGGCCACGCCAGTGCTGACACAAGCCAGGATGCCATTGGCCTTCTTGGCCCCCTGGGCACACTACTGGCTCCTGTTCAGCCGGCTGTCAATCACCCCCCAGGTCCCTCTCTGACCGGCAGCTCTCCAGCCACTCCTCCCCAGGCCTGTAGCCCTGCTGGGGGTTGTTGTGGCCCAAGGGCAGCCCCCGGCATTTGGCCTTATTGAAGCTCATGGCCTCAGCCCATCGCTCCAGTCTATCACTACTTCTTCCATGAAGAACAAATGACATGACTGAATATTTGCTGAACGCAGAACTACCATATTGGGTACAATTCCAGAGAGATGACCTTCTGATTTAGGACCTGAATTTCATCTTGTCTTGACACTGACTGGGGTACAATGTGAATAAAAGGAGGGTGCAAACTGCCACTATTCTGCTTGTGTAGCATTTTGCACCCATGCTGAGATAGGCGTGAAGTGCTCCACAGAGTTGCAAGCACAACGCTCCAACCGACAAGCGGGTCCTTCTTTCCATCTGCCACCCTCCACAAAGCCTTTGCACTTTCCTTGCACCTCTCAGCTCTCACCAGCTCTGAGCAGGCCGTTCAGTTTGCGTGAACCTCAGAGTAGACGGGATCTGGATTCACGTGGCATCTGTCATCTAAAAGGTGGCTGATTGATACTGACCCTGCCATGGTGTCTTCACACACTGGCATCTGCTAAGAGGAAATGGGAACAAGACAGAGTGGGAAAGGCAGCAGATGCAGCCGGAACGCCAGAGAGCGATGGGGAAAGATGGTCCTTACTATATCATAATCAAATGGACAAGTCCAAATCTTCACCTCTGCCTTTTCTTCATTCATCTGCGTGTTGTCCCTGCCCTGGTTGAGTTTCCTCACGGCAGGTAAGCTGCTAACACGGAGGGCATGGGACTGCTTGGAGCAGCTCCCCAGTGCAGCTTCTCTCTTCTGACTCTTTCCCTCTCTGCCCATGTAGAGAGACCAGTGAAAACAACAAAATAGTTATTAATGCTCCCTGGGATTGCAGAGCCTGAAATGACATGAGACAGCATTTTCTTTGGCTGCTTTAGTTCTCTTTTAGCACGCTGCTGCGTGTTTGCCTTTGAGGAGTATAAATGACCCTTTCAAATTCAGGATTTGAGGCTGACGATGACAATTGATAACACTAATTTTTTCATGTGTGAAGCACTTTTCATTCAGAGGGCTCTCAAATTGCTTTTCAACTGTGCAGCTTCCCTTCATCCACCACCAAAATGAACCTACCTCCAAGGTGGAACAAAGGACCCATCAATGCAAGGTGGCAGTACACAGCAATTTAGGGCAGTAAATGAAGAATGGTGTGTCCCACCAAAGGTGGCGGGTCATGTCAATTTGGGAGAATATTCTGAATGAGATCCTGGACAAAATATCATCACCAGGACTTGCATGCTCCAACTCAGGAGGGAAAATGCCATGGGATCATCACTCACTGAAAAAGGTCAGAGCCCTAAGTTTTACGTCTTGTACAGGGGCATGGCACTGTGCTAAAGCTTGTGTTCAGAACTGCCTCAAAAGAAAAAAAAAAAAAAAAAAAAAAAAAGGCAATTTGCTGACTGCCATTTCTGAAGCCTTTCCTGCAAAAAAAAAGGTCACTATGAGTTTTTTGGTCCCCCCGCTTCCTGTAGAAAGGAAAGGCTCTATTGAACTTCAGTCTACACTGTTCTATGCTTTACAGGAAGCCCAACCCATTCTGAAATTAATATGAACCGTACGAGGAGACCACAAGGTGGGAAACTCTTGAAGTGAGTACAAGACTATTCATAAAATGAGTGAGAAAAGGAAATAAGTGATTATAAAACATCATTAGAAATGTCAGCTTAACAATGGCATTGTGTGAAGGGAGGTGTAAGCCACTGCAACACAAGCCTATTACAGCTGAATTTGCAAAGGACACCCATAACCTCAATCTCTTTTGTTCGGATGCTTACATTAGGAAGTTTCTTTCATAACATCAATTCAAAGAATGGGGACTTACCCACCCAACTTCCATTTCACAACTGCTTCAACTCCACACAACAGATGAATGAAGCCAAAAAGTTTTCCCAGCCACTAGGAACAAGATGTTTAGCACTAGATTCAGCAATTACCAAAGTGCAACTGCTGTATAAAATTTGGAGGTCCAGAGAAAATGCAGATGGTGAGTCTCTCGTTCGAGTATCTCTTGTCTCCAGTCAGATCCCATTGAGACAAAGATATTTCCAAATATTTTTTTAAAGTTTTCTGAGATTCAGCTTTCTGCAGCATTTTGGTTCAAGAAATGGAACTGTCTTCCCCTTCCAGCACCACCACCAGCAAGAAATCATGGTGGGTGAATGGAAAACCAAAGGTGTCCACCTTGCTGAGACCAGCGCTCATATCAGGGTGGGGGAAAACACTCTGATATGGCAGCAAGAATAAGGTGCAGAAGTATTATATAAGTAAGTATTTTGGAAAGTAAAAGATTAATCGGTGGGATGAATATAATGGCAGAGTTTTTTCAGAAAGGTTTGCTTTTAATAGGTATCAGTGCCAAAAGAGATAAGTTTATCAGTGGTGCTATATGTAACACGTCCCTGAGATCTCAACGGACTGGATGATGTAGGAGAGATTCCTGTAGTCCCGTGTTCCTTGTATGATCACACAGCCTGCTTTACTCAAAGAACAGAATATTTTTGAGGGTACTTTACTGCCCAGACACCTCAGGCATTTAACATTCTCTCTCTTTGTATTTTAATTCTTGCTTTAGTTTCTTATAACCTGTTCAGAATGCAATGATTTTTCAAGCACAGATTCAAACTCTGTCGTAAACTCAGAGCAGGAGACGGTGCACAGCATACCTTTAATCCCCCAATTCTCTCCTCTTCCTTTCTTCCACCCATGTATTTCCAAGTTAGCCGATGCTTTAATTTATTTTTATTACTCTTATCTCTTTTAGTGGAGAGAAACATTAACTGTGGGGGTGTGAACCAGACTCGCTCAGATGGAGTGTGGGAGCCTTTGCACTCCCTCATTTTGTGCTTCGGTGCATTTCTTGCTGACAAGTGCCAGCAAAGCCAAGGCAGATTTTCTGAAACCTGGTCTCAGCCCTCTGCTACATCCTCAACAGATATTACAGCGTTGGCTGCCAAAGGAACTTAGCTCCAACATAGTTCAGGCCAGGCCAGTTAGCTATTTAAAGAGGTGGGTTTATTTATATACTTTTACCCTCCTTCACTCCCCTCCAAACTACCCCCCCCCCTGTTTTTTGGTTGGGTTTTTTTTTTGTTTGTTTTTTGTTTGGGTTTGTTTTTTTTTTTAAGACGGGAAATTACCAGTAGCCCTGAGCATGTAAAATTTGACAGTGGTTTACCAGATAATTTGTATTGGTCCCTTTGTCTTTGCTAGTACTTTTATTCTTCAATAAATTCCTTCAACCATTAAACAACATTACTCCCACAACAATTTTGGCAGAGATCAAAAGAATGTGGCAGGTTTGCTCCAAGTTTCTACTGCTACCCTCCAGGTATCGAAGAGCTAGATGGAGAAAAAAGACGTTTTTCTTTCCTTTGCTCTCTTCTGAAGGGTTTTGTCCTGGATTTCCATACAGTCAATGAAAATGTTTTAAAAAGTAATTTTGATTTTGCGAGGTGGGGGGACTGGGGGGATTTGTTTCAATCCAATGCTTAAGTAAGTCATTGTGTTTTTGCTGAAATAATGATGACATCCATTGATAGCACTGACTCACCTTCTTAAAAACAACCTGTACTGCTAGGAAAACCAGAATAATTACAAATTAAACTACTGTCTACTCTCAGTAGATCTCTGGTGATGCAAGGGGTAAAGAGATTTATTTTGAGATATAGATATATATATATATATATAACCCCCTCTCTATCTATATATACAAGCATGCAATACCCATTCCAGTGACCGGGAGAGAGAAGCTGGGCTCCTCACAACTTTGTGCATGAGGTGAACAGTGCTGCACACCTCACCTCAACAGCACAGTGTTTTTTCAAGGAATCTTCAAAACAGGTGGTTGGTTTGGGTTCTACTTGCTACAACTGGAGTCTCGGAGATCTAATCTCATCTGCAGTCTCGTGAGCTGTGAAACCTGCTACAACCACTAGAGTAGACCTTAAAATCTTATCCTTGCAAGGACTGCATGTGCATTAGCTTATACTGGGAGCTACCTAAGTTTATTAAAGAAAATCAAGCAGACAAATAAAAGAGCATCACAAATTATTTCACCCCCAACACTGAATTCAACCTTTGGAAAGAGGCAAACTCTCAGGAGGCTTCAGGGGAAAGGAGGACATTCAGATGAGGCCGAAGGAGCCCACAGGGGAAGCTGCCTATTTCATTTCTGGAACGTGGACCATGTGTGTCTATTTTTAGTTTTGCACCGAGTTCCTCTGCCTCCTGCCAGAAGTCCTGAGCCCTGTGCAATGAGAGCAGTGGCCCAGCCATCCCCTAATAGCTATTACTTCTTAATAAAGAGCAGCACTTAGGCAACGGATGAGGTTACTGTCGGAGGGGTCATGATTAATAATGATTAATCTGATCCTTGCCAGCATGAGCTGGATCCACCATTCACTAAATAATTACTCTGCAGCATGGATACCATTTCCAGAGGAGGCATACATTTGTCATATTAAAACCAAAAACAAACACATGGAAGGACAGGAGGATCTGACTTCTCAGCAAAACTTGAGCTCACATGAGCCACCAGAAAAGTTAAGCAAAGAAAAAAAAGTAAAGGGTAAGAGCAATTAAACATTGATGAGTTGCCTACGTTTTGGGAAAAGCAATGGAAAACAAATAGAACTAAACCCTGAGAAGTCAGAGCTGCATGTGCAGAGATGTGGAGTGCTCTGCTACTTCTGGTTCTCAACTTTATGCATACCTCTAATATGCACATTATTTGTCCACCCACACACTTTTCCCTGTTTTTTAATGACATTTGCTTTCCTCAGAAAGTACGCAAATGAAATCACTCCCCAGGAACCATCTTTCTTGCTTTATGTTAATATACTACTTAGCACAAGGAAATCCAATTCCAGGATTGACATTCTTATGCAACAACGCTCCTCAAATAATAAGAAACAGTATAATAATTTATGGGGAGGCATAAATTACTGGGAAACTAATAACCACTCTGAAGAACATGTATGAACCTTACAATTACAGTAGGATGTTTGTGGTGCAGAGACTTGCTTCTGGGTTTTGGAGCACAGATGAATTTCACTCCCACAAAGCACACAAACAACTGGCAATGCTGCCACTGGGCAGTCAAGGACACGGGGGTTTTGGTGCCAAGAGGTGGCCTTATTTGGGGATTCCTCTCAGTCATCCTGATTCACCGACCCCAAGCTTTACCAAGACCATCCGTGAAGGATGGACTCTAGTTATTCAGTGCACTCAGCTGCCAAACTCACCCTTTGAGGTTTTCAAAGTTTTTGTGGGATTTATATTGCAATGCTTAGCAATAGGTGGAAGACCTCATCTTGATTAGGACTGGGAGGCCCCACAACATAGACCACCAGTCCCTCTCCTGCAGATCCAACACGAAGGTTGGGTTCCTTGTGACTGTTGTGAAATCCCATCCCCATGGGAGCTCGTTTTTACTTCTGCCCTTGACAGTGATGGAGACAGGATTTATGTACTGGTGACTTGCACCATGGAAAATATCATGCACATAAGTGCCTTTGGACACCAGACCCAGGGAAGCAGATCTCAGGTCAAGGAGATTAAGGTGCCTTCTCTTCTAGAGGCATACTGGAGAAATGCCAGTAAATTAAATCCTCAGCAATGGGGCCCTGACTTGGTTCATCGGGGAATTTTCACTGGTGGGCCAGTGTGTCTACAACTTTATACAAGTTTTCAAATTCACTTGAAAGAATTACAAAAATCTTTTCAAAGTATCACATTTCACAAAAAATTCAGCCAAAAACTAGCTGGTTAGTCCCAAACCTTTAAATAGTTAATGGTACAAAAAGCCACATATCTATTTATGCATACATTCATGAAAATTAAAACTAAGTTGCATTTTCACACAACTTTACAGAGGCATCACAGGAAAACAAGTCCAAAAAAGAAGAAAGAAAAAGCCTCCAACAATAATGAAGGTAAATCTTAAAAATTTGAGACAGGGCAAGGGAGGAGGGGGTAAAGTTCTGCAAACAAAACTAAATCCAGTGCAGTGTTTTTCCCCTTCACAAAGCGAAACAAGCTGTTCCTAAAATAATGCTTCCTTGGTTTTCTGGCAATTAGTGTCCTGAAGGATTAGCCTACAATCGTCAGCAAGTGTTTGCCTTTCCCAGCCGATGTCACCATAGAAGTCTGTGTTTATCTACAAGGCCCAGGGGATAATTTATAAGCTGAGCTGAAGTCCTGCATTCACAGACAAATGTTCCACACTGCCACCCACCCTCCTGTACTAGTTTCCTCCCCATCCACCTCCTGTCCCCTGAAATACTGACAGGACCCTGCCAGGGGCATGATGAATGAGCTTTACAGCCTCTGGAGCAATCACTTGCCCAATAGTTTATGCTGTTACAGAACAAAAGAGTTACTGAGATAGTCAACACACCACTAGACATGAAAAATCAGATTTCAGAAAGTAACCAGATGCAAAGAATAAGTCATCACTGTCCCAGAAAACATAAAAGAGAACGGGATCTTCTTCCCCTCCGAAAACTATCCCCTCCAAAAACCATTGTCTACTCTAAAATTAAAGCATTGTCGTCAATGAGTTTTAGGTCCAACACTCAGAGATAGTGTTTTGTAAAACTCTTCTGCAATCAAGATGTTCCCATTTCATTTTTAATCTCTACTACAAGTGGTCTGACACTGCTCTAGTCTTGTTGTAAATCAAGAGTGATTCAACCAGAGTACATCAAAATACAAAAGACTAAAATCTGTAAAAGTGTTTCAGTTCTAATTTAATTTTCTCCTGATGTGTTAAAACCTCAACATGAGAAAATTAAACTTGTATTTGAGAGAATGGGAAGCTATTCTTTGAAGAAAAGTAATATGAATCCTTGTCTTGATGGTGAACTGATAGTATAGCTCATGACAATGCATTTGTTATTTTGAAAATACTAATTAAAGGAAAAAAAAAAAAAAAAACAACACCAAAACATCAATGAAAGACTCAATCCTAAACGCATTTATAAACATGACCAATGTTCCTCACAACAGAACCCACCACAGTATAGATAGATCTGTTCTCAGATCTTCTCAGACATTAACAAAACAAAACTCAGAGATAGCGTTATTAATTAGGGCTGAAGAACATGCATGTTGTAAATGAAAATATTTTTCCTCCTGAGGATTCACCTCTTTTCCTATCAGTAAAATATTGGTAGTTCCTTGTGTTTTGCTGTTTTGTGGACACTGTCTGAATCTGCTTCAGGTCTACACATGGTTGCAGGCTGTTCACAAGCTACATTAGAGAGCAAACTGATTGAATATTTGAGATGAACTGCTTCACTCTACCACATTTAATACTGGATGACCCATTATTTATAAAATGTTTCTGCTCATATCAAATTCATCTTTGGAAAGAATGATCTCTGGATTCAAACTTCTCTTTAGTTACAAAGCCAGAAAGCCATAATAACTGAAAATTTTGACAGGGACAAACTTGGCTGGTCTAAATAAATGCAAAATGGTAGGAGGTAGGAAGATACCACCAGCTGGCTGTCGTTCAGAGCGCAGTCCACCTCTCTTGCCATTACCAAACCCTACAGGTGTTCCCACTGATGTCAATTTGACCAAATTTAGAATAAGGGGCCATTCATTCCATGTAATAACTATTTAAACCTGGCCGTCAGGTTGTGGACAAGTTTTTACATGTCTGTCATGAGGAACCTCAACAAAGAACGTTCTTGTGCTCGTGTCCCTTCAGAACGAAAGCCTGCCATGAATGTCACGTTTCTCTGCAACTATCATCCATCCAGGCAGCTACAGTATGAGACCAAAGGTTGCATGCATTTAGCCATCAAGGAAGTGCAATATTCTTTAAGAAAGGCATTGCCTGGAGTGGATTTTTATAAAGAAACATAATTCATTAATAAACAAACCAGATGGGAATAAGTCAGGCTAGGGCATTAACAGGTCCTAGCGCAATGAACCTTGATCTTGCTCGGGGTTTTTTCTAGAAATAACAAATACAAAACCATTAATGTTGTATCACTGTCAGTCATACCAAGGATTGTTTGTGTCCAGGAACCCAGATATACAACAGCACAGTTCAAATCAACCAGATGTTAACACATTATTTTATTCCCACCAGTTAAGGTATGTATTGACTGACCTGATCTGAGTCTTTCACTTGAGCATTTTTCCCTTTTCTGCAACCACAAGTCATGAGCAGTTTTGCATCTCCAATGACTTTTCCCTATAAAAGATAAGGCAAGAAAAACATCAGCACAATCTAAACCACTGAAGTCCAAGAGGCTTGTATTTATGACCAGAAGCAGGGGAAGAAAAGGCATTAGGGGAGCCTGCAGATTCATCCTGCATTGCTGTGATTTGCCCTTCCACAGAGCGGTAGCTCCCAAGCTGCTGGGGAGAATTCCCCAAGGGCCAATATCACAGCATCAGGGATGTCACACAGACAGAAGGAAAGCGAGGTGTACAGAAAACCAGTGGGCAAACCAACCTGAAAAGGAACAGATTATTTTAACCCAATGTTTTCATACACATACATGAACAGGATCATGCTCAGAGTACAGTTACCAAACAGGACTGACTTGCAGCAAAGTTCATACACCAGTATTTCTGTTCACCCTTACCAAGTTAGTACTTACTTGCTTTTAGTTTATTTGGTGAAATGAAGTTTACAGGTGTGACTTGCACTCATTAGGACAACTGGTCCATATAACCACAGGCACGTCCTTGTTAAGAATTCAACAGCCCACCCTCACCCCACACTGCTGGTGCAGACAGTGCGACGTCAATAACATGCTGGGCCAACAGAGACTTAGAAAGGAACAGGGTCCCCTCACCATCCTCTTGCCTATAACCAACAGTTTGGGAAATGAGCTGAGCTCAAACACCTTCTTTTCGTTGACAACCCATCAGACTGAATAAGCGTGATCTGATCAGCAAGGTCCCTCACATTACCATAGTTATTTTCTGAGGATTATTTGAGCCACTTTAGCTGTTCATCACAGTGTTTTTGGAGCTTATCAGACCAGACGTCTTGATAAATCACCGTGGCAGAAAGGGGCTGGGATTCCAGGTTTGGTCTAAATGCTTTTTGAGCTCAACAGTAACACAGTCAGTTGAGTCCCCACAAACCCATTGCAATTACTTGATTTCACATAGACACACTCACAAAGACATTGCCTTTTTTCAGACTTTTGCTGGGCACAGCTGAAAAATAAACATTCTCAGCATCTGCTGGACAACAAAGAGAGAATCTGCTCGTTTGTAGCCATGAAGAGTCACGAGATTTCAGCTGGATGAATTTATATGGAAAAGGAGACCTCAACATTAAAGCAGTTAATGAGTTTAGCCAAGTGGAAGTGCTCTGCCCTAAATGATGAGGAAGGGAAAGTGCACGATTAAAAGGAATTGCAGCCATTGCTCAATGTCAGGGCACAGCAGAGAGATGACCCTCAGTGGCAGGAATTACAAAGAGGCAGATAAACTTCTGGTCACCTCAGAAGAGCCTGCAACCTGCCAGGTGTGGTGAGATCTCTTACTTGGTGACCCTAGCATCTCACAAGTCCCAGCAAGGTCAGATAATGTGCAAAAATTATCTTTGCTCCTCTTTCCAAAAGAGATGCTGGGAAAAAAAAAAAAAAAAAAAAGATACTGAAAAGGTTGTACCTACAGCTGTTCCTAACCAAAATGCCCAGTTTGCATTCTGTCAAACTTCGAGGTTTTCAAGGGGTCTACTTCCAACTGGCATCCTCTGCCTGTGACTCCCATCTATCAAAGCTGTTTTACTCTTGCCCCATTACTACAGTCCTTCAAAAATTAGTCTGTAATCTCTTAAACTTGAAAACCATTCCCCAGAAAGGAGTGATTGAAAATTTAAAGCAATTGTATGAAATTATCAAGTTAGAGATAGGAAAGTGAGGCACCGGGAGACACTTGTCCGTCTAACCAAAGGAGACTTTCTAGACACGCAACACTATATGAAACAAGTTAGAGATACAAAAGGACTTAAGGCAAACCCAAACATTTCCTAAAAGGCAGCTGATGGACAGACAGGATACCTTAGGGTGCCTACAGCAGCAACATACACCTGTGTTTAAAAAACTCGATCCATAGGTGACTTGCTGATGGACAACTTCTCCCAGTATCCACTGCAAAATCATTATGTTGGAAAAAATACCCAGCCCTTTTTACACCACAAACTAAGGAAAACCTCCTACATTTAGACCTTTCTCTGGCTTCCAGGATATACTGTCACGCAACCTGAGCTCATGGCAAACCACGGTCATGTTCTCCTGTCCTTCTGGAAGTATCACCAGCTTTATTTAACAGAGAGAAATTGCAAGAAGTTGCCCATAATCACCTGGAAAATCAAGAGCAGGGGCAGAATATGAACCCTAAACTTGAAAGGTTTTTCTTTTTCCCTGAGAGTACAAGAATGCAGGGGCTCTTCCATTTGCTGAAAAAGCAGATGAAAGCAATGCACAGGATGAATAATCCCATCTCCTTTTCCACCTGCAGATGCAGCTCTCCTATGCGCATTGCCTGAATTAGCTACTACCTCCACCTCTTTTTAGGAAAGCTTATTACGAGCAGATGCTTAATTTGGGGATAGGTGTCTAACATTAGGCAGCTAAATTGAAAGGAAAAAAAAAAAAAAAGCATATGGACAACATTTGCAGCCAGTCGCAACTCTGTTCAGGAGCAGATGGAGGCCTTGTCATTCAGGGGTTTCCTCGCATACACCAAGCAGTTCAGTGGGGATAGGGAAAGGGGCTTCTGTTTGGATGCTTCTGTCTGGAACCAGATTAGAAGAAAGCACGCTTTTCCACAGCACACGCCTTGTGTTACATTAAACATGCATATGCAACTTCAGCTTTTATTCAGTGATCTGAAACAGAGCCCTCCAGAGTGCTAAGGGTCAGTGGGTTTTTGTTTGTTTATCTGTATGTTATTTTACAGTTTCTAGTGCCCAAGGAGTTTGTTAAGAAATTAAAACACCTCGCTGGGGCTATCTTGCTCTGGTTGTTGCCTCCTAATATATCCTTCCCTCCTTTGTCCAAGCAGCATCTGATGCTTACAGGGGAGGGGGTGAACACTGGAAAGAGCGGAGCCTCATCTCACTGGGTACTACAGACATTTGGTCTTAATTTATGAAGCATTGTTTCCATGTTTCGTGGCCTTTTAGTAACATGATGGGGGAGGAGCACAGTGATCTCAAAAGCTCACAGATACGCTGCTGCTCAGTGATCCTGTGCTGCCTGCTCCTGATGCAACGCTCTGGTTTAGAAGCAGGTAGGCGCAAGGATTTCCAATGGAGAAGCTCATTTTGCCTTCTGCTGGCTCTCATCCATCATCAGACATCCTCCTTCCCAAGGCAAAGAGCAAGAAGGCTCCTCGGTGAGCACTAAGACAAAGCACGTATGTCCCATTGTCCCATCTCTTAGAGGGAGTCTCGCTGGACTCACCCTCCTCCTTGCACCACGGGCTCCAGCAGTTGACCAAAGTTTGCAGAAAAAGAAGGAAAATAATAATAGTAACAGGCTTAATTATCTCAGCTGCACGAGTGACAGGAGTTGATCAATTGCCAGTTTTAACAGGCTGTGGTCGCGAAACACCAAACCGTGTCACCCAGAAGTCAAATGAGGGCCAGTCACAATTCACTTCACGCCGGCGGCTCTGGGGGGAGGCGCAGAGGGACACACAAATCGCTGCCGTCGGGACAGCCCCGGAGGCTGCAGCGAGCCCTGGCACTGCTGCGTTGTCCAGAGTGGTCCTGCACAGAGCTGCCAGCCCCGTTTAAAGGAGTCAGACATGACACACATGGCACCAGTGGGTCTCCATGGAGCTGCCAGGCTCTGTGCTCCAGAGGAGCTGGCTGGGATTAACCCGGGGATCCCGTCTTCCTTCCTCTCTCCCAAGTCTGTGGCTGGAAAGATCAGCTAAAGTGGTGGGTTCGGCTTAGCAACACCATGCCATGCACCTTGCGGCTGCTGTTAGGTCCAGCTGGTCTCTGACCTGCTCAGTTCCCATCAGTCTTCCTCGGTTTTGAGCAACGGCCATAGAAAATACTGGCAGTAGCCTCACCCCTACGGAGCTGGCACAACCCACCCCATTTGGCCCCTGGAAGGTCTCGCTGGCCTGGCTTTCAGCTGTTCGTGCTCTCCCCATCTCTCCTGCCTTGCAATACCCTCAGAATTTCCCCCACTGACAGATGAAAATGCGAGGCGCAGAAAGCGTAACTGAGCCTTGGCCCATAGCAACCTGGGGAATAGCACACCTTCCAGCATGACCCTTCCAAGGCTTTTATCGGCGTTTCAGATGCTGAATCAGCCTGGCTTTTCATGGAGAAGTACTTTCCTGAAAGAGCTTTGTGAAGCTGAGCTGAGCAGCGCTTCACAGCCTCTTCCCTTTTCTTCCTCCCCTGTCTTACGCCACCAAAATAGCTCTCCAGCATGATACCCACATAAACACACTGATCGAGCCTGCTCAGGAATAAAGTGTGTGGGGAGGCAAAGATGTCCTTCTCTGACTCCTCCATCCATCAAAATATCCCAAGATTTCCAGGATGGGAGACCACACTTGCAGCCACCTCCCCCGAGATCCTGCACCGGTCAATCTGTGCAATTCAGTCTGCTCTCCTGCCACTGAGCTTAATGGTTATTTTTAAATAAAATCATTACTTTTTTCTCCACTATGGGCTACTTAGTAACAAGCCAAGAGGAACATGGTGTTTTCATTATTTTTTATTGTAGGGCCATAGTTCAGTTTTTCACCAAGAAGAAAACAGGCATACAGCACTGCAACAGTGAACCCTAAAAAATCCCCACGGGTGCATAAACAACGTTGGGAAGAGCAACATATTCAGTGTTTATGTTTTTTTATACTGTTCTGTCAGGATAATCCACGCGTCTTGGAAGAACTGGTGCCCAAGTGCCTACAGTGGTAGAGTGGGAGAGGAGAAGGGGGGAAATGAAGGGAAACAAGAACTGAATCCAAGGTGGAGGCAAGCAGCAGTACAACAGACAGCTGGTGTTTGGGTGGTGGTAAATCACCCTGAAATGAGCCTCTTCCCTCAGCTCAATGAGGCCTAAACAACAAAGGAAGGCACAGCTTGCAGCCGGACAGCCTGCTAGCCAACCACAGACACACATGACAGCTTCATTCAGGAGCCCGGAGTCAATACAAAAGCTTCGAAATCAATCCGACATCCTGCGACCTCAAACAATGCACCAAATCTTCTCAGAATTGGAGCCCCAAATGAGGGGGAGCAGCATTCAAGGGAGATCAAACCGCAGGGCTGGCATTGAAAGGGACTAAAAAGGAGAAGAATGTTCCCAGTTTATTAATGGCGAGGTCTGGCCGGCTGCATCCCAGCCGCCATAGGTTACGTTCATTAAAGGGCAGCGCTTTGCACGTATTATGCAGAGCGCCCGGAGAGTATGTGTGTGTGCATGTGTGCGCAAGCGTGCCCCTCACTTGCTAGAGATCAGGATGTGCCTTTCTGCTTAGCACTGTTGTCTCCATCAGAAATTCCTCCTGTGTGAACTGCAAACGGGGTTTTTTCCCACTTGAGCGACTGTATGGGCACAGACGCGCGCACGCCCTCACACATACGCACGCTCTCTCTCATCCCTGAGCCTGAAAAGCATAAAGGAACTCAGACAGGCTCTTTCCAAGGAAAGAAAAAAAAAAAAAAAAAAAAAGCCTAACATTTCAAATCCCCTTCCCTCCTGGCTATACTTTCAGCTCACACACACACACACACAAAATCTACTACAAAAGGCTGAAGTATTACGCGACTGCCACTGCTGCTGATGAAGTTGATTGCTCCATAAACCCTTGCCCGCTCCTACATGCCATAAAGGACCAGGTCCCACAGCTCAACAATCCCACAAAGAAGAGAAAAAGAAAAAGAAGTGCTTCAGTCCCAAGAGTTGCCCCCTCCGGGTAGGATTGCCCCCTCTGGGGTAGTTTCACCTGCAGCATCTGTCTTGTAGCACCACACACAAATGGCACCCTTCCCCCTATAGCAACAAAAAGGCCAAACAAATCCTTTTTATCAGCTTCCCTTTGAAGGCAGGTGGAGAAGTAGAATATAGACAGACACACACACAAAAAGATAAATACCATTTGCAAAAGTACTGTTTGGATTTGCCTGTCCTGATTATCTTCTTTTCAGCTGCCACATGTTTGAAAGAGTCAGACCTTGCAAGTTTTATCCTCAGCTGCACAGCCCAAGACAGAGTGCTTGCTAGAGGAGGTCAGACTTGAAAAACGCCTTTTTTTTTTTTTTTTTTGTTCTGAAATGGGAGTAGATGAAGAGAAAGGGCTGAATTTTTCAAAGCCATCTATGGATTTTGATGCACATTTCGCAAGTGTTTTCACTGAAGATGGGTCAAAGTCCAATTGCCTTTGCTTTTAAAGTGTCACACTGCTCTTATGTTCAGAAAAGATATGGTTGTGGGAGCTGGTAACCTGTCTCAAATTTGGAGAAACTTACATGCATAGAAGCTGGAAACAAAAAAATCTTCCTCAGGATCCATCAATTCCAACACATTTTATTTCTCAAAAGTTGAGGAAATTAGCATTAAGGCTCCACAAAAAAACCCTTATGCTTTACTCACCCTTTACTTCACTAGACTACACTACTCTTGACATAGCTCTGGAGTCCTTAGAAACCATGAGCATGACCCCTATCTCCTCCTCTGAGAAGAGAGTTCTATTTTTATGTTGTGAAAATGTTATACAGATGCTAGAGGGCAACTGGACAAAGACAGGTATAGTAGATTCAACAAGCTTTTTCTGCATGACAAGGTAGGATGGAAGATCAACTCTACATGCAAGACAAGATGAGGTGATATTTCAAACCCTAGGCAAGAAGACTGGAGAAGTCCCCGCCTCGTTTATCAACAGTAAGACAAGAAGCCTCTCAATTAGCATTCATAGAAAGAGTAAAACTGCAGCCAGGCTGGGCGAGTGCCCAAAGATGTGGTAGATGAGTGGTAGGAAATGATGGAGGGCTGCAACAATTCCTAGCACTGCAGATAAAACAGAGTCTGCGAGGATCAGATGGAAAGATTCAAGGGCAAGTTTGTTGGGAGAATAATAAGGTTGAAATCTTTCATTTTAAAATACATTTTTCTTTGCACTGGAATAGCACTTTTTGTTTCAGATATCTAGTGAGTCCAAATGTACATTTTCTAAACTCAGGAAAACTGAGCTCTTATTTAGATGAGCTGCGCTTTTTTTCATTATTTTTTTGCGTGCTTCTCTGCTTTAAACTCTGCTATTTGAATAATTTAACAATCTATCTTAAATATTTCACCAATAAATCACAGGCTTGTGTTTCTATTTCATGTTAAAACTAATCAGTGGAGGAACGCCTCAGCTGGAAGTTAAAATTCTGCTCCACCAAGCCAGCGATGCATAATCATTTCTCCGCAGACTCTCTGGTGAATAAAAACTTCTCAGCAGAATTAATGTTGTATAAAAAGTTCTTTGTGCAGGCGTAGAGTGCAACTGTGGTTCAGGATCGTCTACATCCTGCCAACAGGGTTTGAGATTTCCAGAGCTAATTGGTTTGTAGAGTTTTCCTACCCTGCCAAGCACAAGCATGGAGCTCGCAGCTGAATCTCATTCACGGGCACGTCAAGCCAGAGTCCCACTTTGCCGGTCAGGATGATGATGATAATATTCACAGAGCTCCAAATGGTCCACACGGGGGATGACTGTATTGGGATTCCATGCTTATTCCCATCAAAGAGGAGCAAACAGAAAAAAATCCAGATGTTGCTGGTCAAAATGAGAGATTTTTTTAAATGCCTCTTGGGTAAAGGAGTTGAGAGCCTAAACCAAGGAACCCCAAACTTCATCGAGCATCAACAGGAATAAATCTTCTGAAGTTTCTAAACTGTACAGGCATTTTTAACTACATTTTAATGAAGTTCTGATGCAATACCTGTCTCCCAAAGTCCAAGCTGATCCAAATAAAGCCAGGAAGCCTCACAGATTTATATAGTTTAGTGCAACTAAGTCTAGTTTTGTTCCTAAATCATTGAGACACATTCAAGGCAAGACCCACTTTGGCCTCAGTCAGCAAAATCCAAAATGCATGAACGATGTGAATAGATAGCAAGAAGCTGACAGCTAGCATGTTGAATCCAAAAAGCAAAACAGAAGAGAGAAAAATTAATGCCGAAAAGGAAGGGAAGAAGAAAGGGGAATAGCTGTAAACTACATTATTATTAAGCTGCCTTTCATTTTGGTTTGTGTCAACTTTTTACTTAGTTTTGTAATAAAACTTAAAAAGTCATGCTTTTTGTGTCAAAGCAGTATACGCTGGATGATGTCACTTTGATACTCACAGTAAAGGATTAGCAAAACATACACAATCATATGCACAAATAAAAATCATCCTGGGCAACATGATTCCTCTTCTGCAGCTGGGCAAATGTCTCCACATCCCAGCTCCTAAGACTGGCTGGAGCTTGCCTGGGGAGCGGGGGCTGAGGTGGAAATAAGAGACACCTCCTCCTTCTCCTCCTTATTTGAGGACAGACATCTCCATCTTTCCTTCCCGTCTGCAACTGACAAGACTTCCTGAACAAACTGACATGGAAACAGCTAATTTACTGCTTCATGTCAGGAATGTGGCCAGAACTTCAGTCCCCTGCACCCCAGACTCCCTCGGCTGGGCTGCTTCAGCCCAAAAAGGGTCCCCCCTTCCTCCTGCCCCTCCCCTCCAACACACACTCCTCCTCCTCTTCTGCCTTGTAACTCATCTCCCTGAAAGCTACTTCCCAATAGGAGTCGAAATTAAACAGGCTGCCCATATGCCATGGCTCACTCGTTGTCTGTTCCCCTCACTGCCATCTGGCCTATTTGCTCAGCCAAAGGAAAAAAAAATAGGGGGAAAAAAAAAAAAAAGAAAAAAAAAGAAAAAAAAAAAAAGAAGAAGAAAAAGGGATGGGGGGAGAAGAAGAAGAAGAAGGATAAAGCCAGACACAATGAGGACAAGAAGGGAGGTGATGATG
This sequence comes from Athene noctua, assembly GCF_965140245.1. Taxonomy (NCBI): domain Eukaryota; kingdom Metazoa; phylum Chordata; class Aves; order Strigiformes; family Strigidae; genus Athene; species Athene noctua. The sequence continues at coordinate 5,677,813 of NC_134077.1, forward strand.
CTGTCTCTTGCATCTGCTCCTTGGCCAGGCTCCCAGATAGATCAGTAATGGAGAGCAGCAGAACCAGAGACAATTAACCCAAACACAGTTCTGTTTATTTAACCTGTTCAGAGAGATCAGCTCATGTGCTGCTCCCCTGGCAAGGAGGCACCACACTCCAGCAAGGATCTTCCCACCGAGAAACCTCCAGCCAGAGGAGGCAAAGGGAGATCCTCATCTCCTGAACTGGGCTGGAGAAAAACTCCCAGATTCTTCAGAGCATGGTTGGGCTGCTGGGCTGAGGTTTTCCTTAACTTTCAAAACTGCCTTACTTGTTTATACAGCAGCACAGGCAGAAGCAAGGAGATATGACTAGGGGCAGGGGGAGTGGCAGGTCTGCCCTGGTTTTGAAGCACACTAATTTCTAAAGCTCCTGGCCCTGTGAAACCAGAGGAAAGAAAAAAAAAAATCTAGAAGAGAAATCAAAATAATCCCAAAACACCTTGTTATTTCCATGCTGTTTCTCTAAACACAGAAAAGTTTTCAGCCCTGCAAGGTGCTGAGCACAGAGATTTTTAAAAAAAAAAAAAGGATAAAGAGGGTAACTCAAGAAACTGTATGGCTCACCATCACTAAACATTTGTGCCGGGGTGGGGAGAAAGTCTATGAAAACTTCAAGATAAAAAAAAAAAAAAAATTGCCTTGAAAAATAGTTTTCTAAAAAGGACACAGAGCAGAATGAAAAGGGGGTAAGTAAACTGCTTTTTTCAACATCTTTTACTGCTTTTTCTTTCTTTCTTTTTTTAATTTGCAATGAGACATTGCATACACATGCAAAAGCTGGTGCATGTGCTGATAAGGAATTTAATTGTGTTCCAGTTCTCTTACCTAGTTTTGCATGTATTTACCTCCAAGAAACGGGAGCAGAATTCAGCTCGTGTTTGTCTGCAGAGAGCAAACTGCAGGTAGCACAGATGTGCGTGTCCAAAAACACGTGCCTTGGGCAGGGATAGGTATCAAAAGCCATACAGTTGGTTCATCTCAAGGCAGACACCGCTGAGCCATGAGATGACGATAATTACCATTACATCTCCATGAGATCATGGTGGGGAAGCCCCTTGCAGGGAGAAAAGGCAGGGGAGGAAGAGCAGACCTCCTCTTTTCGAGGCAGCAGGGGTTGTGTGTGGGCACAGAGAAACCCCAGATGCTTCCCAGAAGGAAAGGTGTTGCTGCAGAGACCACTGAGGGAAGAGCCCTTCCATTAGCCATGTGCTTACACCTGAGTCCTTCACAGACACAGAGAAGGAGAGGTGATCCTGCCCGAGGACAGTACTTTCTCATCCACACATGTTTTCCCATTGCAGCCTGACTGCAACAAAGCAAAACCAAGCAGTCTGAATACATTCACACGTGACCACTCTTCTGCTCGCAACCACTGAGCAAAATGAGTGTTGCCTGTCTTAGGCTTCCTATTTTTCTACAACTGCATCTGTACATGTAGGTAGGTCACATGCAGAGCATGGTGAAAGGTGCCTCAAAGCAAAGGCTGTGTTGATTTTTCCAGCAGGTGGGCTTGTGGTCCCTAGTAAGAGAGAAGGACTCTTTCTCCATCCAAGCAGCCCACTTGCAGCCTTCGGAAAGGAAGAAATGCTTTGTGAATGCAAAATAACTTTGTGACAGTGAAAACAGAAACCAGAAGTTTGCCTAAAACCAAAACACAGCAGCATTTCCGACTTTACCGCTGCTGAAGTCACTCCACAGTGGGGCCTCCAACTTTGGGAACCATTAAAAGCAGCAACAACACCCAGAGGGAAGTCCTCTGCGAGGAGATGAATTCCACCACAGGTTTCAGCTGACGTCACCAGCCCGCTGACATCCCGCCCTTGTGGTTTATGATCTTATCACCAAGCACCTCTGTGGAGTCATTCCCTCTATCTTACTGTAGCCCATCCATTATCCTCTACCTAATTGCTTCCACATCACCACTGCAACGGAGATATTTCCTACAGCTGAATATCTGTATTCCCAAGAGTTGGCACCTGCCAGGTCAAGTTCCTCAGTCTTTACATTTGATATTACTACAATGGGAAGAGGTTCCAGTGAACAGAAAAGCACACGGAGCCAGCAATGAATCTGATTCCTCCATTTGGATTTTCTTTTAAACAGAAGGGGACTTGCTCAAGATCATCTTACATCATTCTACGGAAATAGGATGTAAAGAAAGGGGAATGGTTCAAGCGTAATCTGTCCAATACACCATTAAATCAGAATTCCCCAGTCAGGGCTAATAATGAACTGCAATAAAGTCAATGGGACGGGGGTGCGCTATGGAAAACTGGGAAGAGGTGGGGGTGGGAGGATGTTGGGTATTTTTTTGTGGCTTTCTTTTGCGATGAGGGAGCTGGGAGACACCAGTGCTGAGCTAGTGGCATCCCAGCTGACTCCTGAACACTGCGCGCCCTCTGGGGCCTCAGCTTCTCACAAGACCAACCAATTCATCCTGTGAAGAGAATGAGGATGCTCCACATTTTGTAACTCACAGTGAAAGGCCCAGGAGATCCCATGACATGTCCACACTCAGGGTGGCATCTCCAGCAGGTGAAGGTACAGCAGGTACCATCTTTCACATCCTGGACTGGACTTTTAAGAGCCAAGTCACTCCAGAAACACATTGTTTCACATTTCCACTCTCTGCAGTGAGGTTCCAAAATACTTTGCATCTGCATGTTGGTCTAAGGGAAAGTGCTGTCCCCTAACAACTACACCATTGATGGGACGCTGAGAAATTCTGGGGTCCTTGACTTGCTTTCCCTCTGCAAGATTTTTGTGTCTGGAAGGTCCCTCTCTGTGATTCTTTCCCACCTCCCATGTTTAAGGGTAAGAAAACTTTTCATTATAGGACTTATCCAATGAGCCTGAGAGAAGCTTTTCAAACCAGCATTAGGATCATCTCTAATCTAGCATACCTGAGGTGTTCAACTGTAACTCCTCGATTTTAGGCCAACAGAACCAAAAGCCTTCAAAAACTCTCCCATCCGAATATTGGACTAATCCAGACATACTGGATCCATCAAGATCTGGATAATTCAATCTCCAGCAGGTACAAGGCCACTAGTAGTGAAACTCAAGGGATTGTGCTTGCCCATCTTGGCCTCAAAAAGGCCAAAGGACTTTTGTTACCCTGACAGAGGAGCTTGCTTAGTGCCATATCATGCCTAAGCATGCCAGCAAGAGGGGGAACACACTCAGGGACTATTGCTGTGGCATGATGCCACTTGTTGGCCAAGGAAGCCCAACCACATGACTAGTATGATGAGTCAAAGATATGAGAGCATCCTGAAGACCTGAGCTCCTCCATCCTGAGAGTCCCACATCTCCTAGCCATGAAGTGGATGGGTATTTATCTAAGGTTGCAATGCTTGTCTTAGGTGGTTGTTCTCATTAGGCTCACAGGTGCTTCAAGGCCATCTGCTCTCCTTGATTCCCCACTCCAGCTGTCTCAGCACCTGGGTTGGAAATTCAAAAATAAACCCCAAGACTTTGAGTCACAGTGGGCGCAAATCCACTATTTAAGACCGGACCTAAGTTTACACCTTCATGCTGCTGCAAGAGCTGGACCTAAAATTACAGGAACCAGAGAGGTAATAGGCAAGTCAGTGGTGTGCGTGAGGAGATAGCCAGCAGCTGGCCAGGCAGACTAATTTATCAGAGATAAAACATGACTGAAAGTCCCTTAATTCCCAGCAGAGGTGGGGGGCAGCCCAGGCAGAGCAGCAGGGCCAGGACAGTGTGGTGGCAGCCGCAGCAGCTCCTGCCCACTGGAGCCAGCCTCCTCCCCGGCCTTCTTGGATTTTCAAAGGCCTAAATCAAACCAGTGGGACGAGCTTAAACACTTACAAATCTTCAACTCAGACTCAGTTTAATAATGGTGTCAGTTTACCAAAAAAAAAAAAAAAAAAAGTCAATGATCTCTAGCCAAAAGTAGTCAAAAAACCCCATATTTATTTTCATTTCAGTTCCCTGAAGGCAATGTAGATTTGGATGTCTGAAGCCTAAAAAGCACTCAAATTTCTGCGCATTTTCATTCTCTGACAAAAAATTACACTTTTGGGAAAGGCAAGGACTTAATTTTTGTTCAAAGTCTGAGGGTGACCTTTCCAACCAAACGTACCAAACTTCACCAAACTTTTCCTTTTCTTCGACTTCTACCCATATTACTTCACCACCTTTTTAACATTTGATGTTCACGTTCACCTAAGCTCCTGCATCGTATTTGCCTGAGGTGTAACAAGTCAATGGGGGAAGGATGAAGTATATCCATAATTCCTAAAATATTCCAAACAAGTGAAGTGTCCTGTAGGAAAGTGGAATGAACTGAGCAGCTATCCCAGTCACAAAATGCTACAGCAATGGGGCAAGCAACTGAATTAATAATATCGCGATACTGATAGCCCTTACTGTAAAATACCATCTCTCCTTTCAGCCCCAGATGCTAGGAACTGTGTTGCTTTGAACTGTTATCACCTCAGTCATCCCACCCATTCATCTGAGAAGATAAATTCAAGGTCTGGGCTGCTGAGTCACATTACAAACACCCAGACAAGTCATTTACCCAGACCTGTTTTCGGCCACTTCTTCACTGAAACTCTGTGTCATGGGGCTGGCAGGAGGCTCTTCTAAATTTTTTCAGAGAAATGAGCCCCTGAGAACCAGAAAACACATGTGGGAGGCAAAAAAACCCCAGCAAATTTTCTTTGTGAAAGCGGCAAATTTCTAAATTTCTGGTTAGAAGCTGGTTCTTCTCAACATAAAATCCTGAGCAACTGAGTAGATAACCCTAAAGAAACATTATGGCCTGGAGGATAAAGCACTAGCCTGGAAATTGTGAAATTTAGGCTTTTTTTGAGCAATGTCATGCATGAATAAACTGTGGCAACTCAGGTGAGACTCAGTTTCCCCTGAAAACTGATATCCAAAGCAGTCTGGCTCTCCCCACAAAAAAAAAAAAAAAAAAAAAAAAAAGAAAAAAAAAAAAAAAAAAAAGAAAACCCAAACAAAAATTCTCTACTAAAAGAGGTCAATATTATGGGTAGTATTTTAGAAACTAAAACTTTTGAGGTGACCAGACTCATCAGTCCCCTGAGGGAAGCTCTTCTCTTTTAGTTACGTGAAAAAGTACAATTTCCCACTCCAGGATGAGCTCAACCTTCAGATCGTTACATCTGAAGACAACCTGGCAAAGCTCAGAGTTTCCATTTGCTCTTCGGCTTCTTAAAGTCTCCTTTTTTAGTTTCAGTTTATATTTCCTGTCTCACTTCCCCACCCCCCCACCCCCCCTTCTTTCATTTTTGGGGCTTCAAATTCAAATAAAACCCAAAAGCATCGCTGACTCAGGCTCTTTCTGTATTTCTCTCGTTTTGACTAGAAATCACAGCAGGCCAAGTAAAATGAAATGATGCTTAGATATCACTTCGGGGCTCAAAATGCTTTGCAGACCTTAGGAACTACTTCCTTTATCACAGACGTTGGTGTGTGCTGTCATATTCTTTATTTGCAGAGAGGGAGATCAAGACTGAGGAAGTTTAATGGCTTGATATTTTCACTTTAAGCACAAAATCTATGCTTCCAATTCCTTGGCTTGCATACTGGATACTCCCAGGTTTTGAGGTCCAAATGCTTTTGGAGTTTAAGCCCCAAACCTTCATGCAAATGTGACGCAGCACATGTGCTGAAAATATTCCTCATTAAATAAATCCAAACCTCCCTTGCTGAACACAGAAAGGAGGTGACTTCTCTTCTGGAGGTGAACAGGGGTTCACGGCTGAGAACCGTGGTCTTTGCTGCAAGACAGTTTCATGTTGGTCTTAGATCCACCAGACTCTCAACATCCCCAACCCAAATAAACAATGAGGAGTTTTTAACCGATTCTGACTGACTTCTTATCCTCTTGATCAGTTTTTTCTGGCAGGGTTGCAAATGAAGGATCAGCTCTTTAGCAGCTGCAGCTAGAGCTGCTAAAGCTCCCCTGCTCCCTGCCCTGTGAGGAGTGCAGAGGATGAGAGCTCACATCTTTCTCCTAGTTTCAGCACCTGGGAATTATTCCCCATATTCTGCAATTTTGACCTCTTTTCCTTTCAGTGCCACTTGCACTCAGAAAGCAAAAATCCAGTCCCAGGGGAATATATGGGATGTTTTACATCCCAGAACAACACTTTCAACACTTTGTTTTGGGACTGAAAAAGGAGGCAAGACAATCACCTGCTTGAGTGAGCTCTTTGGATGAGGCAAACAAGTGCCACTTTGTTCTCACTTGTGCAACCCAGGCAGAGACTGAGGGGGGTATGGAGAGGTCAAGACAGACCCGTGATTTAAAGGCGGGAGGATGGCTTGGTGACTGAATAAGCTGGGGGTTTCACTTTCAACTCATGCTGATACAGAGCATTATGCAGAGGGAGGCATGTGAGTGCCTCAGTTTCCCCACGGTAAGGCGGTGACTGTGCTACCTACTCCCATCACAGAGCTCCTAATAAAGCACTCCTGAATCAAGGCACAGAGCCCAGCAACCAGTACGACAGTGACTTCATGGCTGTACAGCCAGAAAAGAGCTGTCCCTTGCCTTGCCCCAGGGGCAGGGGTATTGCCCCAACCCTGTCACCTGCTTTCCAAGGCTAGCTGCAAAGCTAGACCAGCAGAATGGAACCCTGGCAGACCTCAGTGTGCCTCTCTCGAAGATGATCCACAAAGCAAGGCAAGCCCTCTTTCCTTTTGCTTAACAACAAAGTTTTGGACCTGCAGATGAATGCTGAAGCTTTAACCAAGCCCATATTGACTATAAAAACAGCTCCCGACTGCCTCTTGGGTGTCTTTAAGGAGCCCGTAAGACTTCGAGGGCCCAAACGCAACACAAATTGTTGGCCATGAATAGGATATACCCCTGCCAAAACCTTCCTCCATTGCAGTTATGGCATTCTCCAAAAAACATTTTATAAGCTGGCCTCCAAATTTTATGACTTGAGCATATAGAAGTGAATGTAAACTCCTCTGACCCTTGCACTGCTTTTTGGCTCAAGGAACTGTTTCTTTTTACATCTTTCTTCCCCTTCCCCCTGGCTTCTTAACTAACCACAGATTTCTAAGTAAGAAGGAAATTACATTAATTGAAACCTTCTCAGTACATTATCAGATTTAGTGGGAGCATTTGGGGAAGGAGAAGGCAGAAAGCTTAGGGCGGAGGGGATGTGCAGGATTAAAACACTCCTTCGAAGAAGATGTCAGGTTGTGAAAGGTCAGTGAGCTGCTTTTGGTCACATCAGGCTGGAATCTCTTGCTACCAAGTGTTGCTGGAGCCTCCCACTCAATGTCCAAGAGAAAGCCAGGCATGCTGGAGGACCAGGTCAAGGCAGGACCCGGGGCAGTTGACCTGTGATGCATCAGACAAGCACAATCCTTCTCCCTTCACTTTCACAGTACCAGTAACAGCCCTGCCCCGGCACGTGGGCATCATGCATCAGTTGGGCTGGAAACGAAGCTGAGTATTATCCACACTACAAGTGGATATACTCGAGGGCCGAGTAGTTGTCATATTTTATTGACACAACATCAGGTCTCATCCGCATCATGCACTGGAACAGCTCATTCACCTCCTGACCAGCAGATGATAGCTGGATCCTCACAAGAACCAGATTTTTCATGATAGTACCTCCATGCAAGACACTAGACTTGCAAAGTAAGACTATTGTGCCTGCAAAAACGTCAGGAACAGATCAAATTCTTCTTGGGAGACATTTTGTGTTCTGAGGGGGAGTATTTTGATGTCATAGTTGCATGGGAAAAATGACAGAGCAAAACGTAAGCACCATGTTCCAGGGATTTCCACAAATGTGGGCTCAAAGTTTTTGGAAACAGGTTTAGTGGGAATGCTGTTTCCACCAAAGTCCTCCCCTGCTTCCCCTCCCCAGCTGGTTGACTTTCCCAGAGTCTCAATTTGCAGCCTGCCTGAATACCACTCAAAATATTTTCTCAATTAGAGGAGAAAACAGGAATTTGCCACTTGTCTGCCTCTATTCTGCTGCCTGTCAGCATTCAGCAAATATTTCAATCGTAGCCCTTTGCATGCTGCTAGCCCCGCTCATTTAACCTTTGGCCTTTCCCTAGGCTAATCCATCGGCCTTTACCTTCAAATCTTTACAGCCAAGGACTGACTGAGGGCTGGGCTGGCAGGGAGGATGAAGGGGGTGGGGGGTGAATAACTTATGCCAGACTCCAATATTGCAGTTCTGGGGGAGGAACAGAGAGGTACAAATCTCCAACCATGCTCTTCGAAGAATTCAATATACCAGCATCTGGGATTTGCACTTCCACATCTGGAAGAGAATGAGGAAAAAAACCCACCTTTTTTTTTATTAAAAAAAAAAAAAGAGGGAAGGAAGGCCTCCATCATCTCAGCTCTCCTCCATGTGGCCAGCAGCATCCTGAGGCAGGTACCTAATTGCTCACGGACCCTTTGCTCTTCTTCTCCCATCTCAGTCGCTCTCCTCCCCATCTCGCTTGTCGCCGAGATTAGTAGCTAACGGTTCTGCTGTCAAAAGCACATGTGATGAAAATAATGCCCAGAGCGCAGCCTGTCAGCCTCAGAATCGCCTGCTCGACTTTGATGGCGGAGGATCACGAAAGCCTGCGCCCGCCTGGCCTCCCCCCCAGCCAGCCGCTCAGCCGAGCATCCACCGCAGCTCTCCTGGGGCTGTGCCCAGCCGCCCGCTGTATGAGAAATCGCTGACCCTTCCGTCACATGGATGCTTTAATTGTTCACATCGGTATTTTGTTTCTCTGTACTGTAGACAGTTTGCTGTCTGTTATCTGTCCTTCATATGTAATTAATTGCGCTGTCTCCTGGCTCATTAGAAACGAGCTCCTCTCCTCCCCTTCCCCCCTCTCCCCCGGCCAAGTCATAGGGTGCATTATTTAGGTTAAATCATGTTTAAGTAACTACATAAATAGTAGGTCGAGTTTGCCTTTTGTCTAGGCTGAGACTGTTGCTTGGCTCCTTTCTCAACGTGTCAGACCAGGAAAGCCCTTATCACTGGAAGCTCTTGAAGGGAAACCCTCACTGGGCAGAGCAGCCGTGCTGCCTCAGGAGCAGGGGAAGGTCCTCTGAGCAGAAGGCTTGTCCAGTAGGTAACAAGAAAAAGCTGCCAAACTTTAATAAGGCAGGTGTAAAAGTCAGCACTTGCAGAGCAAAAATCCTGCCAAAAGGATGTTCGTCGTCATCTAGCACGAGGTAACAGCAAGAGGATGGTGAGGTTTGGATTTTTTTTTTTCCTCTTTGTAGCTTATTCTAGACAGTGAAACGCACTTCAAGTGACATCACACATCCCAGGTCACCTGCTACCATCCCGGCAGACCTCTCTTGTAGCTAAAGCATTGAAACTCAGTTGCTACAATGCAAGTGAAAGACTTGTGAACTTTCATTCAATTAAGAGCTAAATGATAGTTTCTGAAGTGGGTTCCCTCAGTGCACTGGTTAAAAAAAAAATAATTGAGGATGTGGGTATACAGGTTCAAGCAATCTAAAAACCAACATGAATCATCACCTCGAACTCAAACAAAACCTTCACCAAGCTGTCTTAAAGGTCAGAGTAGTGAAACTAAAGCCTGTGAAGCCCATTTGCTCACTTTTCTGGGCCAAAGCTTAACATCTTTGCAGACCATTTCCTTATGCGAAAGCATCTTTAACATCAGCTGATGCACAGATTGGAGGATTTAAGTATCTGCTTCTAGCTGGGAATAACCACTGACAGAATGAGCATGAGAAAGCTTGTTTCCTAGAGATTTCCAGCTTAGCTTAAGAGCTTTAATCATCTGGATGAGCTTCGGGTGAATCACCTGAACTTTTGGATACCGACTGCAGCCAAGACCTCCCATCTTCTTTGCATGTGCACATCCTCGCTGACAGACCTGGGCTAGCCAAGTACTTTAACTGATTGGACTGGGCTCACCTTTGCTGGATTGCCTGCACAAAGGTTGTAAAGAGCTTCAGTGAAGACTTCCACATGAAAAGCACTGCATGCGTTTCCAGCGGTGTTATACGAAGCTGAATTACTGCTTGGGAAAACTGCTTATACCAGGAATGCAAGCCAATGAAGTTCTCTCTTCCCAGCATAATCTGGGCACAGATGATGGCAGAACAAAAGCCTTCCGGGATGCCTAAGACCAATGAATCTCACCAGTGACATGGGAAGACCACCATGAAGAGCCAGGGCATAGTTCAGTTTTCCAGTCTATCTACAGCTGTCCCTCTCCACCACAAGGGCTTAAAAAGGATGGAGGTCACAAACATGTGTCATGCAAGTCACTAAAGTTGTTTTAGCAGAGACCCTCAATCTAAACTTGCTGCCTGGGTTTAATACAGCTGCTGATCTACTGGGGAAATGTGCTGCTGTTGAGCTGAACCCACCAAAATGGTAGTCTGGCTTCCCATCCCTACGCAACCTGCCCTCCTAAACACTGCTTGTACAACTTCAGGAGGTCTCCCCTGCAAATTTTTCCAAATCTAGGCAAACAGAAATAAAATATCCACAGCTTAGTTCATCAGAAACTTTTTTTTTTTGGGGTGTGTGTGTGTGTGTGTGTGTGATGTATTATTAATAATGTATGCTTTAAAAAAAATAAAAGTTCTCAAGAAGGAAAGGGGAAAGGAAGGAAGAAAGAAAAACACACACGACTGGGGGAAGGGGGTAAAAAGGACAACAATCTGAGACTTTCAATGGGAATGTCCAAAAATAACACAAACAGGATCTCCCTGCCATCTGCTCCGATCCTCTCTGAATGGCTTTCAAAGCAAAAAGCCTTGCCAAAACCTGACAAACAAAGCACTGAGCATCAGTTTTAATGGAATACCAATACTGTGTTCCCCCTTCCCCCTTTTTTGCTACATATACACACACCTTCCACACCCCTCCAGTTGCCAAATAAATGACACTATGCAGAAAAATTTGCTTCGGTTACGAAGCTGAATAAACAAGGAATAATTCTGCAAGTGCTCCCATATGTCTCTGCTTCTCTGCTTACAATGGACACTAATAAGATTTGCCATAACTAATTTACTCTTTCACACCCTTACCCTATTCTCTACCTTAAAAAAAAAGAAAAAAAAAATTCATTCTGCCTATCCCACATGCATTTTTCCACAACTTTCACACAGTTGAAACACAAGGATTTCAACAGCAAAGCCCACCCATCACTGAGCAGACTCTTTCAACTTAGTTTATGCCCCTCAACAAGGTTTAAAGGTGAGTTTTACTGAACTTGAACAGGAGAAAGTTTGTCACTTTTTTTCTTTGATTCTCATTGTCATTTTAAAAAAGATGTCTAAAGGGAATGGTGGGGAACAGGGAGGCATAGGAGAGCTGCGATCTTGACACCAAAGGCAGTGTGTTAGTGCACATAAAGTAGAAAGTCTCAACTCCAAAGGCAATGTGCTAGCACATACAAAGCAGAAGAGAAATTCATTAGGTGCAAAAAACAGTAACTCTCCTATGCTTCATTTCAGCCCAGCTAAGCGGAGCAAACACAAAGCAAACATCCAGCAGCAACACCCAGGAATCGATGCAGCCCTCAGCCTGTGCTCTGCTTTTAGTCCTTCACAACCAAACACAGCACCGGGATGCAGAGATCTCAGTGAAGGACAGAAATGGATTTTACTTCGCTTTTCTGGGGGGTTGTTTATTTGGTTGGGTTTTTTTAACAATTCACATCTCTCCTGACAAACCTAAGAAACAAAACTGTAATGCTTAAATCCACACTTTTGTTCCCTCTGCTATTGAGATATTTTTACGTGCCAGGAGCACACCTTTACCAGAGCTGATCAAGCTTTTTCTTTTTTTTTTTTTTTTTTTTTTTAATTTAAAAAAAACAAAAAACAAAAAAACAAAAAACATCTGAGGCCTAAATTACTTGAACAAACAAAAGAGTTTTCCCTCCCTCTCTCTCCTGCTGCCAACCCCCCCAGTGCTGGGTCTGCCCCTCCTCCTCCGACACACAAATGGCCTCACACCAGACAGGATGGAGGGAGGGCTCCCAATTACGCCTCTTTATTAACGAGGGGCCACTGCGGGGAAGGGGCTGGGGCAGGGTGGGAGACAGACAGCGGCTGCCAGCTCCTTCCTGCCATCCAAAACGGGGAGCAGAGTTAGTGGGTAATCTGCTGGGAAGGAGCCTGTGCGAGAGAGCTTTGGGCCACCTGCCAGCCCACCCCCCACCATGGGATACCATGGTGGGTGGGCATTGCTGGTCTGCCCCCACTCTCACGTGTGGGAAAAGGGTGGCAGGGAAGACCCACAGGGACTCTGGCTGTTTCTTGCTGCCCATGGATGGGGAGAGCTGGGTGGTGGTGGGAGCCTGATGGATGCACCAAGGCATAGGGGGTGGGCACAGGGATCCTTGGTGCAGCTGCAGCAGCAGAAGGTGGGATGCATGCTCCAGTGTCCCTGGATGAGACACCTCTGTTTGCCTCAATTTTCTGCTTGCAAACTGGGGAGGGCCTTAGGAAAGTGCTGTAAACCTACACTCTTTGGTAGCACTCAAATGTGATAGTTACAGGGCACTGCTTTCAATTTTCTCTCTGTACCATCCATCATCTAACTCCTTTCTCCCTACCTCTGCGGTGATTCATTTTCTTGTTCCACTAGAAAAGACAGGAGGGTATTTTTTTTGAGAAAAAGTCATGGACAAAATCAAAACTCTTCTCTCCTCTTTCAACCTCAAGGCCACCCTTTGCAAGGGTCTTCAACATCATGGCATCACACCTGATGATAAACTTCCTGAGTCCCTCAGGTGTCTGATTTATGCCTCAGACTCTCTCCCATGCTGCTTGCGTGGCCATCTCCATCTGGCAGAGCCCAAATCCTCCTTTCTCTTTACCTCACTTGTTTAAAATCCTCTCCCACTGGGCTGCTGGCTTTTCCTCGGGAACAAAGCACAGCCCCTGTGAGCAAACATTTCTACCCATCTGTGTCCAGCAGCCATGACAAAAAACATTTCCCATACTCCCAAAGCCCCCCATAATTTTTCCCCAGACCTCACAACACACTTGACATCCTCTCCGACTCCTTCCCCACTCTCAAAAACTAGATTGGGTCACTTTGTCCAGTCCTTGGTTTTGTTTATTTATTTATGGATCTTTATCCCACCTGTGCTCCTTGTTGAGGCTGTTTAGGGTCAATGTCTCTCTGTGTTTTCAAGTGCCAAGACTGCGAGTAGGCAACGAAGATGCAGGCAAGCAACGGGGGCTGTAAGGACAGCATAAAGCATTTTGACTTTTTCTAACCAGGGATTAACACATGGGTTTTAAACAAGGGGACTCCCTTCCCAGCTGACAGCAGCAGCTGCAGCTTCTGACTTGCTCTCAGAGTGGCAGGGAATCGAATCAAAGAGAAAAGAAGAAAGAGGACAACCCTTCCTTGGGGAGTAGGAAACACAATACGAGCTATTCTAAAAGCCCTGCAAATACTGGCTTGGTTTTAGGTCAGGCTCTCCTTCCCCCTTCTGTCCTATGCGTCCGTGTCCCCGTCCCGTCCCCCCACCCCCACCCTGTCTTGCAACAAAGGGAAATTGGTATTTTTCAAAATTCTTCTGAAAGCCAACCCGGCAGATGGTTCCTTCCATGCCGAGGAGGGGACAAAAAGAAAAACCTGCCAGGATACACATCACCGAGATGTGACAAAGATGGGCATGGTGGCTGACCTCTGACCCAGGGAATTCACATAGGCCTATTAAACCATGTGGCCAAGATGGACTGAGTCAACTCATATCTCCAGCATGCAGCTGCTGTACCCCACAGGCCCATGCTAATTTTATTAAGTCAGGCCAGATAAATGGAAAAAAGACAAGGTTTCTTTACATTTTGATCCCACCCTTTCAGCACCTTAGGGCAATCCCATGCCAACATCTTCACAGGGGGAAGTGAAGTTCAGTGGACAAATTCACAATGTTGTGAATAAGTAAAAGGCTTATTTAGACAGTAATCAGAAACTGTCTTACTTTGCCAACATCTTATGTACACATCAGTAATATCTACTCCTACAGATACAGTAAGCCAAGGTAGGTCACTGTCAGTCCTATCATACTCAAACACTTCCAGTTAAGGATCTGGCTGTCCATCACAAGCTGCTCTCCCTTTTCTTTAAAACCTCCTCTTCCCTCTAGATGACCATCATCAGCCAAATTCCCACTCTTCTGAAGGGTGCCCCAAGCAGACCTAAGGGCTCCACATGTCAAGGATCCAAGTTGCCTGACTTAGTTAAACGCCCTGTCTGCCGACCAAAGCACAGGGAGCGGCGAAGGACATGCTGCCCTCCCGCAGAGCTGCCCCGTGCTTCACAAATTCCCATGAAGCATGTTGGCAGTTGCTGTCCCCGAGTGAGTAATAGCAGCTCCTGCCCACGCCCAGAGTCAGTGACCTAAGGACAGATTGATCCCTCCCCATCATGCTCTTCCCAGTTCCTCTTGTGACCGCTGTGCTGTAGTCACAGAAGGAAACGAGCTTTCCCTACCACCTCTCCTTCAAATCAGGAATATAATTACAACTAATGCAATGGAATTAAGACAAAAGAGAGAAAAGGCTGGAGGAAATTTGTCCTAATGATTACATAAATTATTGAAGAAAAAGTATCCCATGGAAAGGAAGGGCTGTTTTTGGGAAGAGTACTCAGCTGAGCGCTGGTGAATGCCAAGTCAGAAAACAGGAAAGACAAATTCATTATGCCCATCTAACCCACACATACATGGGATATAAGAAGTAAAACACATCATCAATCCAGTACCATCTGTTCCCAGTGGAAGATGCAACAAAACAAGTGCCCTCAAATTCCCCGTTAATACAGATTAGGCAGGATACTCATGTAGGGACTGTCCCTGTGGCTGAAAAGACTTTGGTGGGGGGTGGAAATGAGGGTTGATCAAGTCCCTGTTAGTTTCCACTGCTGCTCCCCCGTGGAAAAATATCTGCCTCAGGTCTATTTTTCTTGGTCTTAAGGGTGAGCTTTCAACAAATTCCTCACGTGGGAATACAACAGGTAGAATTTAGGTGAAGCTACCCAGTCTAGCACAGTATTTTAGCACATACTGGGGTGCAGGGGATACTACCAGAAAAAAAAAGACCATTCAGAAATTATAGTGTAGGCTCTACCTCGAGGGAATGAGGAAACTGTTTCCCAGGAGGAAACGCTTGCCAAGCGTGTTACAGAAGTGCATTTTCACAGGAGCAATGGTGGGGAACCAGCGACACTGCCCCATGGTGGAGCAAGGGCGTGATCGGTGGTGACACATCTGAGCGTCCAGTGCTCAACCCTCTCCTCGTCAGACAGAGCCATAAGCAACGAGAGCGAGGCCGTGGCCTCTGGCTCATTTGCTTGTGTCACCGCATTCCTCCCAAGAGCGTTGGGCAAGGCAAAATTACCCACAAATCCCCTCAGGGCTGATTCTCATCTTTCAGCCGTGCAGATGGAGAGCTGCTCACATGAAGCTACAACGCTTCGAAGTGCTGAAATTCCTCAATGAACCACCCAGGTTTATAGTGGTACAGTTGTAACACTGATGTCAATAAAAGATACCATCTCTCTCTACAAACCTTGCCACCCAGGTGAGACAGAGAGCCATGAGAAACTGATGAGAAGATAATGAGTCCTACAGTAAATACTCCACATTTGACTCTTACCACATCTTAGGGGTTACAGACCAGAAGGGGCTACTAAGGGCATCTAGATCGACTGATTGCATGGTGGCCGCAAAACTTCGTCCCCCTCATTTCTGCATCAAGCCCTAACTCTTCTTTTAGATAAATTTTATTTTTAAACTAGTGGTGAAGATGCAGAGAGTTAGTAATTTTGAAATTAATAAACTCATTTCAGTGACAAGTAGAAGAGAACTGTCTTCCAGAAGGGCTGTGCTCCCAGCACTTGAAGACCAGGCCACCACCTGAGAAACTCAGTTGTGTCATGGTTAAGCAACCACAGCTCTGTGAAAAAGGCCTAAGTGTTACCTTGGTCTGCAGCAGGTTCCTTGAGTGAGTCACTTAATCTCGTTATTCTATTTCACGTACTGTAGTAAGTGACAAGAGAGTTTCATTTCTCCTCCTTTTATTTCTACAGCACTTGAGAACTTCTTGCAGGAGGACAGACTCCTGATGCCTTCATACAGGACCTGCCAACAGTACACATTGCTATACAATAGGAACATGAGGCAACATCTTAAAACAAGCCTGGCAGAGGCACACTTAGTTCTGCAAACACAGCTGCAGTTGACTGTCCATTCTGAATGACCACATCCTCATCTTCAGCAATGCTTGTTCCACAGTGGCCACAGTCCAAGCCACATCTCAAATACGCAACCTCACTTCTGTACCTTAGCCCTTCTGCTGCCCCCTTCACTGATAGCTCACAGCTCCAGGAGAAAAAAAAAAAAGAAAAAAAAAAAAAATAACAAGGTGTTTTGCTTGATACCACCATGGAGAAGTAGTTTTTTCCAGGCTGACCATCCTACTTGGAAGCTGTGTCCTGCTACTGGTACATGCACTATGGCTTGAGAATCCCTCTCCTGATAGCAACCGCCTGCAGCTTGAAGTCCAAATATAATCATGATGTAGAAACAGCACTTCATGTCCTGAAATGAAAGAGCCAATAGCTACTGGTCTAATTCACGTTAGGGGTCATGGCAAGAAATGGAAAATAACGCTCTTACGAAAACACAGCTAACTGGACATGTCCTCGAGGGTCACATATCAAATGGAATAATTTTAAGGTTCAAGAGCTGGAAAAGTCTCAGTGTTAAAAAAAAAAGCCAATGCATGTTTACTGTGGATATTTTTAGACTGCTTTCCTAAGGAAACAGGGCTAACATGATCACACTGTGTTTGTGTGCATGTGAATGCACACAACTCCTTGCCTGCCTGCACGATCCTCTCCCTAACGTTTTTAGAATATTTTGACCAATTTTGATCAGTTTTGATGTATGAATAGAAATCTTTGAGATACAATATTCAAAAAAGTTTTGTTCAAATCGTTTGCTGGCCAGAAGAAAGAGACCCCTCAGGGCCTTCAGAGAGAGCTTGGCCAGCAAGTTCTCTCATCATTAGACACCAGAGAAGTCACATAAGAGGAAAGTGGTCAGAAACGAACTTTCACAAGTTTCAGTGCTCTTAGGAAAAGAAAAAAATGACAAGCTGAGGCCACCAGGTGAAGCCCCTCTTTCCGTTCAAATGAACTCAGGAAGAGTCAGTCCCACTGACTATGCAGGGAAATGTGGGCAGCAAGAAGTCTGGGAATGAAACATGTGAAGAGTTAGACCTGACCTGAGGGGGCTAGCTGGCTGTGCATGTGTGTGAAAAGATGAAAAAGCTGGAGGTAAATCAGAAGGTAGCTGTGGTCAGGCATGCCTGGAAGGAGAGGAGAGGGAGAACTGCATGCAAAACTTGATGCTAGAGGAACGTGAGACTGTGCATGTAGGACTGACATTCCTGTGCATCCCAAAACCTCTGCAAATGAAGACACAACCAGTACAGAGGTTTGCAGCTCTGGGTGCACGTGTCAGTGCGTAACATCTCCAGCACATTTCTGATAGCCTGGAGGCCATGGTGCTTTTGAAACACGAGCAGTGTGCACTGCCTTAGCCAAGCCTTGATGAGGCTGTCAGGAACAGCACCCATCCCCCCCCATGATTTGGTGGTGGGGACCACAGGACCTCTACCTGCACCCCCAGCTTCCCTATACTGGTCCCAGTTGCTTCCCTGCAGCATCTCCTCAACTCTGAAACCAACAGTGAGGACATTAGTCATGGTTTGAAAACAGGCACAACACAGGCAAACAAGGAAATGTCACAGAGGGCCATCGAAACTCAGCTGTGGGAGTGACTGCTGCAAAACAAAACCTGTCCTCAACAGACGGCCTCCACAAGCCCTGGTCATATGGCAGCTAGTCAAATACAGCAAGTCTTCCTCATTTGGCACTCCATGTTAAGCAGTAAAAGCCTCCTTAGTTTTCCTTAGCCCATCCCTTCACTGTCAGACATTTGTTTCTTTAAGAAATACTTCACTACATTAAAAAAAAAACAGTCCCAATTCTTTGGGAGCAGACAGACAGTGAGGGATGGGCAATCAGCGGGCTCAGACAGAGCACCAAGCTGGAAAAGAAATTCTGCCTTACTCCTGTCACAAAATATCTATGACACGATGTAAGGCAGACACTGCTCCAGTAGGCTTTGGAGAAGGAAGGCTAAGAGATGGGATCCAGCCCTTCCTGCCCTTCACAGAGAGGACTGAACCACTTCAGTAGGAACCAGCCTCCTCTAGGTGACTAGGGGGCCCAAGAGGACTCAGCTCCCAGTCTGGGCATCTCAGGTGCCTTCAGTGACCAAGATTAACCTGGGCCTGAGTGGTTCTCAGCTCATAGCAAAACTGGTTTCTTAAACTCTGAAGTTTCTACAAAGAAATTAATTCCTGCTCTCCTTTTGTGGGGAGCCCAAGGTAGTTGTGGTGGGAGGGCAACAAACTCCATCTGTTTCATTTGTGCCTTCAACAATGCAGTAGAAAGAAAAGCTAGCCAAAAAGAAACCTGGGATGAATATCAAAGTGTTGAGTTTGTGTAGCTTTGCAGCCGTACGTTTGTGTAGAAAGACTGAAAATGCCAGGAGCCTCGTGCCTGTTAGAGCAGCTCTAAACTAGTCTCTCAGATGCTCAAAAGCCAGTTTCACCTAAAACACAACTACAAGGAGACTTCCCCACTGTGCTGGCACTTATGGGGCTCTACCACTTTACCATAACCTGGGCAGATGCTGAGATCTAAACTGCTGGCATGAGCTTCAGGTACCTGCCACCAGCATCACTTAGAGTAGCTTCAAGGCTTTGCTAAGCAGGAGTGGGGACCAAACCAGCACAGAAACAGGTCCAGGCTGAAGTAGCTATGGAGGCTCCATCCTTTGGAAAAAAAAAAAAAAGAAAAAGAAGCTTTAAATCAAAGCCTGACACTTCAAGCAGGTACCACCACAAATGTGCAAGTGCCTTCTCCTCCCTGCTAAGCCAGAAGCAGCACAGGGAGCAAGCACTTACGTCAGTTTGGGACTGAGCCACGTTTGGGATCGCAACACGAAGAGCTGACTCAGGGGGCACCTCACATGGGGATGCCCTTAGTGAAGCGGAATAACCATGCACTATGAGCAATTGGATGATCATGCACACAAATCACCGGGGAGAAGAGTCCGGCACAGGAGTAATCGGACAAGAGCTGCAGATGCAGGTGAGAACCTGGAGGGAAAGTGCAATGTGCAGTCAGCAATGCAAAGAAGGGGGAAGGGGGGGGGGGCGGGGGGCGCGCTCATGATCTTCTGTAAGAAGGAGGGGTGCAAAGGGGAAAGCACGTGAAGGAGAGTCCTTAAGGAAAGGAGAACCACAGGAGAAAGCTGCGTGTGTGGGGCAGAGGAAGGAAGACGATGAATTGAATTTCAAGGGGAAAAGTGCTAGAGCTGCTTCCTGCAGAGAAACAGCAAATACCTACAGGAACTCAAAGGAAAAAAAGATGTTGCAAGAAAATCCAAGGATAGAGTTTCCTCTGACTGCACACATGGAAGCTTTACTTCCAATTGACTTGCTGCCTCTTATCTCTCAGCAATAAAACGCATTCACACATCCCAAGCTCTCAAAAAACCTCAGTGCAATAATAATTACAAAACAAAAATGAGTTTACATCCCCTGAAGCAGGACATTATGCATATGATGGAAGCTCCAAAGAAACTTTGTCAGGCTATGCTTTAAGAAAGAAGGGGGTGGAAAATGAAGTGTTTGCAGACACAAGGAAACAGACAGAGCAGAAAATGCAGGGAGGGGAACAAAAAAAAAAAAAAAAAGAAAAAAGAAAAAGAAGGAAATAAAACCAAACCAGGGAAATACTGCTCATCTGGGGCTTGTTAAATGCTACATGACAGGCAGGGAATGCTGATGGATTGCTTTGTTGCATTTGGTGCCACACTTTCAGTGCCCTTCCAGACTGACAGCATGTTTCCTTATCTGAAGGAAAAGGCACCTTTAGTGATGCTGAGGGTGCTGGACTCAAGCAGCCCTGCTGCAGATGGGAGAGCAGCAGCTGCAGGGCTTGCCAGAGTGCCAGCAGGACATCCTTTGGGCTCCTGTTTTTCCTCTTCCCTCCCTCTCCAATCAGACTAAATGAAATGGAGCCATTTGCGGGTTTAGAAGTGGCAAGGATTCAGCCCACTCCATCCCCAGGCGCCGAAGGGCTGAAATAAGAGCAGACGCTTACAGAACGTTTGTGCACTTTCCAACTGCCGCGCAGTGGCCACACGGACAGCCCAAGCTACGATACACCTTCCGAGCAGCCCTGGGAAAGGGCTTAGGAAACTACCTTCACTCTTATCAAGAAGAGGAAGCTGATGTGATACTTGGCATGGTCATGACTTAAAAGAAACCCCAAAAGTTGCTGGGTTGCAGCCAAGCGTTCAAGCCGGCAGAGCAGAGGTTCCCAAGGCTGATGCTCTCTCACCCCCTGCCTCTCTCCCTGCTCCGGGGCATCACCAACCGCACCCAGCAAGATCTTCTCCTGGTTTCCCTCCCCTCCCATTTATGATCGCATAACATCCCCGGGGCAATTGCTCACACGGAAAAGCAACATGAGGAAAATATTTAATGTATGTTTACATCTTTTAATATAGTGTAGCAGCTGGAATCAAAGGCAAAAAACCCAGGCCTCGACATATGAGCAGCCGGGCTCTCCACAGAGTCCCCTACTAATCATCCCCACTCCCTGGACCACAGCTTTAGAAATCAGGCACTAGCCCCTGTTGCCTAATTAGCAAAGCAGTGGAAAGCTTAGGAACAGGAATATCTTCTTCCCCCGCTAAGTGGCCACGGAATACATGCTATATCCCCCGTTCACAGCCCTTTCTTACATTGCTGGCACTACCAGTGCTTTGTGTACCCACATGCTGTTACTTAAATTGCTTCCATGTTTTCATTACTTGCCCTCTGTGCTATGTGTATTGAAGCTCCTGCAAGAATGCTGAAGTGGTATTTCAAAGCACTGGGATCTACTGGAGATGTGGCTGAAATTATTATGCAACAAACTTAAGTGATTTTTTCAAGTCCTGATAGAGTTTGGCCCTCCTCAGGGGGAAACATAGAAATTCAGGTGCTACTTCATGAGGTGCCAGGATAAATGCTCCCACCCGCCAGAGACACAAGACACAAGCAGCTCAGGTTATGCTCAGGTCTCCAACCTTACATACAGGTCTGAGGGGCCGGTGTATATATCCATAAGCAAGATGGTAAACTCAAATAATGATGCTGCTCCCATGAGCAAGGGAAAATATATACATTGGGCCAAACTCTGCTGGCAAAAATCCACAGAGGACAGTGGAATGGTGCCAGCTGAAAATCTGCCCCACTGGTTTAAATGTGTTGTTCCCTGCTGCTGGTAGCTGCTTCTCTGGAGTTTGTGCTGATTAAAGCAACAGGCAATCAAAGAGCCTAACTCTGAAATATCAGAACCACCAGTATCATTTAAATGTGACAGTCAGTTGTTTGGGGTTTTTTTAATCACTACTGCAGCTCTTGATGGTTATGCAAATACATGAAGAAGATACCTGCGTGCTCCTCTCTCCCAGGGAAGCCCACAGGTAGGCCAGACAGCTTCAGCTCCATCTGAGTTTCAACTTGCTGTTTCCTATCTTCTTCAAAAAATCTCCGTAACTGCCATGAGACACACGCATCGGCCATGAAAGCAACCACGCTGCCAGCACTGGAACCCTTCTCCCACCGATCTCCAACCTCTCTCTCTCCTTTCATCACCCTTTGACAGGAGATGTTCACAGCCAGGGCCCGATCCTGCAGCTTCTGAACTAAGAGGCGGTTGGTCCAAAATCCCTTCGGCTGCAGGGATGCAGGTTATTTACCATCCTGGTGATTCAGGCTGTGGATCTCCAGGCATCAGACCCCTTGGGATCACAGCGCTGGGGTCTTCCAGATCCCTGCTGGCGACTTCTGGGCCCCAGCTCGGCAGCTGCTGCGCGGCAGCCGTTGGGTGTTATGCTAATGGATGCGCCACTGCGGCAGCCCTCTCCCCATCTGCTCAGAGCATCCACCTGCTGGGTTGTTTTTTGTTTTTTGGGTTTTTGTTTTGTTTTGTTTTGTTTTAATGGCCAGATTAGCCCAGTGCTGTCCCAAAGCGCTTCCAGCCTGTGAACAGGGTGTGAACACAGCACCCGCCAGCTCGGACCTCACAGCACAAGCACAAGCTGGTTGCAGCCACATTCAGGCCACGATCTGCTTCTTTCAAACTCGTTATCTTTCTGCAATCAAGATCTCACCCTGAATGTAACCACACTACAAGGTGCTTTTTTGGTTCTTGTGGGGTTGGTTTTTTTGCACATAGCTTCCTTGCAGTTCTCTTTATTTATGTGACATTTTTGCATGGCCACATGAAGGAACGTGACTGGGTGATAAATAGAAATGAAAGCTCGAGTTTCTAAGCGGCCATATTCTCCACAGTTCATGCACAGTAGGCAGTGGTTTGCAAGTTGTTGGTGTTTTTTTTTGTTGGGTTTTTTTTTTTTTTTTTCCCCCTGCATGGCCACAGACAGATTGCTTGTGACACCTTTGCTGTAACCGAGCATGGTCTCACACAACCACTACCTCCCTCGAGGCCTCTGCAAGTATTCAGGGAGGAAAGGGAAGTGGAAATAAGACATTGCTTGGTGCTAAGAAGACAGCTCATCTTTCTCAATAGGTGGGAAAATCTATTCTCAGTGTATTATAGGGCCAAACCTCTTCTGTGTTAAAAAGAGCTATGTTTTTCATGCACATGGAGTATGCCATATAGCAAGATTCTAAGAAAAAAATCCCCCTGATTTTGTGTTGGTGGTTTTTTTTGTTTGTTTGGGGTTTTTTTCCAATTCAGCTTCTAATAGAAGCACTTTCAGGCTGAGCAATGTTAATCTCCCTCATCTCTGCCTTGAGTCAATGGGAAATATTGGTGCTTCAAAAAGTGATTTAAAGTTATCAGAATTTTGGTCTAAGTCAGTCTGCCAAGGAGACTGTCTCCAGGGAGAGCCATTGGCAATTAGTCTCTCCAGTGCTTCAACACATCCTTTGAGCATCCATCAAGTGTATAAGGTATGGGAGAAGTGGGGACCTTCTGCATAAGAAGGGATCTAAGCTGCATGAGCAGAAAAGGCAAGTCATGCCCTGAGCTCTAATCAGTGGATATCTACATCCCTGATGAATTTGTCCAGGTTTTGGAGATAGTCCTTAGCTTTTCATCAGATCCAGGTTCCAATCTGAATTCATCATGATGCCCATGTGTTACTAAGGAGGCAGAGTAAAGTATTTGCACTGTGGTAACACCTCACCCCAACCAAAGCTCCTTTGTCTAACACCTAGGACAGAAAACACCACTACATCCAAAATAACCTGAGTAATCACTAGGGGGGTGTGTGTGTGTGTGTGTCCCCAGTACCACTTAAAACACTTGAACTAAATTTATTTTAAAGGCTAAGTGTAGAGGACATTACTGAAAAATCAAGACAACAGCAAAACAAAAGGGTGCTCCTGAAAACAGCTCATACAAAGAAAGGATTTTCTTTCTTTTCCCCTCCCTTTCTCTCCTTGACTAAATGAAGATCAATTTTTACCCAAACTTAAAGTACCAAAAATTTATCTCCAGAAGGATATTTCAAGAAAATGATATGCATCTGGAAGAAAATGAGACTTATAATGGAAGTATTTTCTGAAGCGTAACTATAGTGTTGCTAGCACAATGCTGTAATCAAGAATAATGGAGCCCTTCGCCCCGTGTACAGGAATGGATTCAATTGTTCGCCGTGCACATACCTGTATTTTAAAAGTGTAGTGAAAAGCTTTAACTGCTGAAAGGCTCGAGCATTAGAGCTCAGACACAAAGCAGTTTAGAAGTGGGCTCCTTCATTTATCACTCATATAATGATTAATCTTAAAATCTCAATTACGCACAAAAATAGAAGAGGCCCGGCTGAACTTTTGATCCCTTCCAAATTGGTTCGTTTGAAGGATAGTTCAAGATCATCCCCACAGCATAGGCGGCAGTGCAGGATGATACCCGCTCTGTATTACCTCCTTCACAGCCAAGCAGGGCTTTGCAAACCTTGCAAAGGTTATGCCTCGGACACAATCTGAGCAGCTTTAATCCTACCCACTCCCTCTGCTTTCGGGAGAAAGGGGGAACACGGGAAAGAATAGGACTTACCTTCTTTTTGGAGTGTGATCTGTCCTCCTCTTTAGTTGCTTTGCTATTTTTCCCAGCTCTGGAAAGTTTCTGCTCCCCAGACTGCTTGATGGTGATTTTGATCTCGGGAGGGCAAATATAGTTCTCCAAGTTCTTTGGGGGCTTCTTAGCTCTCTTGGTGGTCTGGATCTTTAGTTTTAAACTCCCCTCCGTGAAGTTAGCCTCCTTGATGGAAAATTCCTGCTCCTCCAGGCCGTCTCCCGCCACCCATTTCTCGCTGTCCGCGTTGGAGGTGGAATCCACGTCTCTTCCAGAACCCAGCTCATCCTCTTCCTCAGGCTCCAGCCTCTCACCGCTCACCGGGATCCCCTTCCCCGAGCCCGCCACAGGCAGCATCGTCTCCCCCGTGCAGCCGGAGCCAGGCGGAGGCTTTGCAGAGGTGACAGTGGCTGGCAGAAAGTCTGCCTCGCCTCCCCTTTGCCGGGAGCTGCCCAAAGTCTCCCTGGGCTCCATAGCAATACCGCAACGCCCTGGAGTTTTATCGGAGAGAAGGGGAGTGCAGGAGGGGATGAGGAGAGCAAGGGCAGGTACGATCCCAGTGAACGAATGGTAACTGTCTGCCGAATTCAACGTCCTGATCGCCCAGAGGCTGCAAGGAGCTCAGAAGAGACCAAATCTGCCACTGTCAAAAGAAAGGAGAAGAAAAAAAGGAAGTTAGCATGCGCACACGCATCGAACGCAAGTGTGGAGATGACTGAAATGGGGCACGCTTGGGCTTCCCCTGCGGAATCTCAAGGGCCTTTCTTGAGGTAAAATGGGAACAAAGGCTGGTCAGCATTTCTAAGGGCTGGATCTGGTATCGTAAAGCAAGGAACAATAGCCACGTATATTGCTGAATTGATGAACATGGATATATAAAATATATAATCAAAAATGATGTATAAATGCAAATGCCTTCAACTGTAGACCTGGGAAATAAATGAGGGGGAAACCAGTTCTCCACACCCATGAACCTCCTCATCACTTCATAATGCTCACTGTCACAGGGTTTTTTAGAAGGAAAAAAAACAGAGGCAGACACTTGCTTGCCTCAAGTTAAAAAATAACCCCGTGCTCAGAGCACAGAAAACATGGTGTTGCCCTGTGAATCAGGCAGAAGAGTTTCACACTGCCTATTTTCCCACTTGCCAGGCAAGAGAGAGATGCCCTCAGCTGCCAGCTATTCTGAAGGGGGCTCCGCTTTGGATTAACTATTTGTTACTCCACGGGCCAGGCACCCACTGTCTGCATCCCAAGATGCTCCCTGGGATCCTGGAAGTGCAGGAGGATCTACCTGAGTCTCTTGCAGGGCATATCAGGCACCTGAGTATTAAGGGGGATAGAAGAAAGCTAAACTCAATGTTTTCCAGTTTCCACGACCTTGAGTATCCCTGCTCTGAGGCCAAGGCTTGGGCTGACTGAAGCAAAGACTGCACTCTTATCCTTTCAGATATGGGCTCTCTTTAAAACATCTCAGATTGAACCCTTTGCGATGGAAGGACTTGTGTTCAGTACCTTGCAAAGTCTTGGCCAAAGTTAGTGGAAGAGGTTGTGAATGTTCAGTTGAGGCAAAAGACATATCACCCAATGACATAGAAAGGCTAAGCCAAATACGAAACATTTGGTAAAAAAAAAATAAAATACATGTAGGGTGTTTTTAAAGGTGTTGAGGTTCTTTCATACACTCTCCCTAAAATCCCCCATATAGCCACTCCCCACTGCCCATCATGGCAAGCCAGGTGAGGCTACAAAACTAGCAGAAGAGCATGTGAGAAAGAAATAAAAGATATTTGCTGGTACTTTAGCAGAAACAGCTCCCTGGTGGGTCAGAGGAGTATCACTTCTGGCATACAGCAAAGGAAACAATAAGGCACTGCCAGGAGTAGGTGCTGGGGATGCAGATCTACTCTTTGAACACTAGCTCCCTGCTAGATGAGCTCTGCTATGCTGACAAACTCCACCCCCCAAAAAACTGCAAGCAAGCTCTGAACACAGCCAGGGATTCCCCTGGTCTTTCTCAGCAGCAATAAACTGTAAAGGAGAAACAAAAATAATCTTGCTACCTGTCATGAAATCATAACAGCATTATCAGTGTAGACTACTTTAAAGCACTGCTCACCAAGAAAAATCACATGTCCTTGTAACAATGGCTTCTTTCTGCTTTTTAAAAATACCTTGCACAAGCTTAAAATTCAAAAAGAAGTAATAACAAGAATTTTTATTATTTATAGATCCACATTTCCACCGGACTATGGCCATGGGTCACTTGTCTGACCCTGGAACATATGGCTACTCATGGAAAGTCCTGAGCATCCTAGAGCTCCATGAAATCATTGGGTGACCTCCACCCAGGTCCCAGCAGACACAAACTCAGATAAAGTCCCCATAAATAGCATAAGATGACAGCCCAAACAGAGGAGAAAAAAAAAAAAAAAAAAAAAGAACAATCATAGAGTCTGAACTGCCATCTGGCCTTAGAGGTGGTTTCTGTAGCTCATCGTAGATAAAAGTACACCATAAAACCACTCATGCTTAAGTTGCACATCTCCTGGCAATGAGGAGGAGACTAATTTCCCAGATCTGCTGGCACTGGTCTCATTTAAGAACTAACAGACCCAAGGTCTCCTGCACGCCTGCCTTGACTCACCCTGCGGTCAGCAAGTCTCTCCATTTCACCACTTGCGAAACCAGGATTACGCTTACCTCATTCAAACCCATCGTAGGGTGGGTTAGTTAATGCCCTTACATAGTTCTGAACCCAAGTGTTTACCATGCGGTATTCACTAATTACTAACGCAATTAGTACATTAAAGCCACCCAGTTGCAAGGAGCTGCTCCACC
Organism: Athene noctua; assembly: GCF_965140245.1. Taxonomy (NCBI): domain Eukaryota; kingdom Metazoa; phylum Chordata; class Aves; order Strigiformes; family Strigidae; genus Athene; species Athene noctua. Next base: position 5,704,926 of record NC_134077.1, read on the forward strand.
TAATTGACCAGCCTTACACCTCGCCTCTCATTTGTGCCTATGGAAGTGATGGGAGTCAGGATGACCTTCCTCTTCCACACAGTCCAATCAAAAAAAAAAAAAAAAAAAAAGGCTGTCCTATTTATCTGCCATTTCTCATTGTTAATCTCCTTGGAGAGGGACGAAATGTACACACACTCCTGGGCTGCAACACAAACACAAGGTGGTAAAAGCTCAGCAGTGCAGCATTCCAGGGAGTTACTGCTCTGGTATGCACGCATGTACAATGGGCACTCTGTGCGGGCCTCCACCCACAGGCTTTTAACCTCTCTCACGCTGGTAAAAAAGAGGAAACTTCTGGCAGACAGCATCTAGCTCAGCAGGCAGGGGAGCAGAATGAGACCACAGCTACCAAGGGTGCACCAGAGAAGGGACCACAGCCACAGGTGTAATGAACCAACTGGCTTGGGAGCCTACGTTGGATGGGAGCTGGAATAAAACTCTTGGCTCTGAGCTGGGAAGGGACTTTCAGGTCTGGAGTCATTGGGTAATGTTTTATGGAGGGTGAATAAAAAGCCAGGTTTCTGCTCCAAAGCCTGGCTATGGGTCTTGGACCCAGGCTCTAGGTCATGGTGCCCAAACACACATCCCTGCTTGGCTGTGTGCCTCCAGGTCAGTAGAAACAAGCAATACATGAATAAAGTCATTGCATTACATCAGTGTCAGGTGAGTTCATGCCACAACCCACCTTAAAATCCCACTTAAAAATATCAGCCTCCTGTTCTGCTGAGAGCCTTAAGATGATGATTATCACCAGACCCGCAACAAATAACCCTGCACGTAAAGGCTGTGCGGAATTAACTGGGTCATTGTTTTAGGTATCTCCTTACTCTCCTCCAGGGTTAATAGTTAAATGACTCGGGTGCAGGGACATTATACTGGTCTTTCTTGTTTGGGCAGGCTACCTGTGCTTTGACTAATTAGGAAACCTCACTTCGGGATTCTGAAGGGGTAAACTCTTTCGGAAACATCCCCATCTCCCCTCTCCAGACCGCCTGCAAGCAGAAGCACCGGAGGGACAGCGGTGAACACTTTCCCTCCACCAGCTCTTCTGCCTTAGCTGGCAATGTGCGGATCTGGAAATCTAGGGAGGAAGCATATTTTCCAGGAGACATCTAGATCTGTTTTAAACGCCCAAGAGATGGGGTCTGTCTAGACTTTTAAGTGCTCACCCAAACTGAACTTCCAGGCCTCCGAGACTCACCAGCATTAAATCCGGTTCAATAAACAACTACAGAGGCATTTTACCATCCGAATTAAGCTCCCAGAGGAAAGTATTACCTCTAGCAGGCTTCCTGCAGTCAAGTTAAATTTAAGGAGGATAATTCACAGGTGAATGACAACAAATTTCACAGAAGTTGGCATTAGCTCTTAATTAAGGAGAGATTCACGTTTCCTCTGGTAAGTACTGAGAAATAATCAAATGCCTGCGTGCTCAGCCTTGCTACAGCTGCTCACGTGTTTCTTATCAGCTCCTCTGGGCACCTCAAACACACTTCTGGAGGCAAAGGCCTGAAGTACAAGACCTCCCTTTGGGTCATACTAGATGCTTCCCATTAAGGGTTCTGAATACCCTCCCTTCTCCTGCCTCAGGCAACTACTCATGCTTGCAAGTATTCAGATGCCAGGGCTATAAAGTGTTTAAAATGAACATTTGCTGAAGACAAAAATAGAGGTGAGAGCCCACAGCAGGGGGAAGACATCCACCTATTCCAGATTCTCTATGAGGTGACAGTGGGTATAACACTTGGCATGGCTTTTGTCTCATGCACAGGAGCAACCACATTAGTAACAAGCAAACACTGATTAGACAATTCAAGCAAGCCAGGTTCAGCTGCCCAGAAGTTTGTGCCGCCGCTCTGATTTGCTCAAGCACCGGGAGTGCCAGCAGAGAGCTTGGAGCAGCATTAAGAGATGCTGCCTGAATCCCATAGCACACTAATCCCAGCCATGACTGCAGCTCCTGTGACTGCCTTCATTTTATCCGTAGAGTCCAAAATGGCCTAAAATGAAAAACAGAAAAAATTCTATTGAACAGGTTCAGGTGAGGGGAAACTGAGGCATGAGTCTGAGAGTGTCATAGTGAAGTGGAGCTCACATCTTCTTGAATGCCACGTCTATTGTGTTGCCTTTGGATCTCACGTTCTCTCATGTGACATACAGTTAAATCCCTAATCTCTGACAAATATCAGAAATCCTGGAAGCCTCTTTACACTCCATCCTTTTAAAACCCTTCACCACAAAGCACTGGAGACTATACAGCAATATTTAATGATATCACCTTTCACTCCAAAGACTCACGAGTTGCTTCCTCAATTATATATGCCACCGCTGAAATGCAGCTGCCTCTGGGGCAGAGGCCAATGGACAACCCACATTACACCCGAGGGAAAATTTTGGTCAGAAACCTGCTTTTATGAGAAGTGTCAGTGAAACTTCAGAATCCATCATGGGATATAAAAACCCAACAGCCTGGCATGCGGCAAGCTGCACTGAACTCAGTTAACCTACATTAGGAATAAAAAAAAAAAAAAAAAAAAAGCCCCAACATCTTTCTTCATTACTGCTTTGCCAAAAAGATAGGAATGTCAAGTGCGGTTGTAGTCATGGTCCATGCACTGCCAGCTCACCAGCAACACAAGTTTGATGCAGATCAGGAGCAGGCATCTGATCACATTTCTACTGAGTGAACCAGAGCACACAAGATGAGGGTTAAGGCTTTCTCAATGCCACCTTAAAGGCAGTCCCAGAGGATGGGTAAAACTTGTGAGCCATAAAGCCAGCATGGTGCAGACAAGTGACACAGTATGACGCCATACAAAGTCTGCTGGGATAAAATTAAGTCACTAGAAAATTTTTGGAACAAATTTGAACCAGGAGAATGAGTTTATACTGAATCAGTATCATGCACCAATAGCGTATTTAATCTGCTGCTCAGAGCCCTGGATTTATGGCATCTTTGGACCACAGCCTTAGTTACTTCCTGTGGCCATGATACTCTGAAAGAACCACCCAGCTTTGGCAGGGAGCTGGAAAAATGTCTGTGACAGCTATTTTCCGTCCACACTATAGATGCCATAGGAAACACCCTCTCCCTTTCACCCGCCTTGCGTCAATCAGGACAGAAACAAGGCAGAAGGATTTCCCCTCCAAGCAAAACAAATGAACATCATCTCTTAATAAAGAACCAGAGATGGACTGGTGATGTCCAAATCCCAACCGGGCACAACCCTGAGCATCCTGCCCTAGGTGACCCTGTGCTGAGCACCGTGATGTGCTGGACGATCTCCAGAGGCCCTTCCAACCCCAACCATTCCGTGCTTCTGGGATGTATTATCTGACCTCTGCCTCCAGTGCTGGGCAAATTGGTTACTACCGAATGATAATTTTAAACGCACTGTTAGAATTCCCATCTGTAAGATATACCTGGATATAGACACGCATAAAGTGGATGTGGCTATACAACAGATATGGTATGAGATCCTCAACTGATAAGAATAATTTTGAGTGGAATGACCATAAATCCACAGATTATCTATAAAAATAACTAAGGCATGTGATTCATTAATAGGGTGTATCAGAAGAAGAAAGGTGTTTCCTCTCCATGTGGTCCCCCTTTCTCCAACACTGCTTTTGGTCCAGTCTTTCCACCTCTGCCTCTGATTTTGCATGAGTTAGGTAAGGATTTTCTCTGAAGGGAAAGGATGCAAACTCTCCCAGGTGTGGTCTACCCACATGAAAACAAGGAGCAAGGATTAACGGCAGTTACCACAACAACAGCAGAAATGTAATCTTCACCTGTTTTCATCAGATTGCCCTGAGTCCAAGTGCTACCAGCCCTCTGCACCTCCACCAGCGTGACTGAGTAACACTGACTGATGGCTCTGCCTCGGTGTGGCCAAGTCTGGCAAAGGGAGCCAGGAAAAGCCACACTGGAGGGGAAAAGACAGGAAAACCTGAAGATCTCTCACAGCCAGATGAGGCTGCAAGCATCCCCACCCAGGTTAAAGAGACAGAAATAAATGAGAGCCCAAGCATATCCATAATTACAGAGGCATGTAAGTGTGCACATTACACACGTGTGTATCTGTCTTCTCAACATAGAGACATTAAGAGTAAATTATGGAATCATATTTGACTCCATAATTAGGTTTGAGTCTCCATAATTAGATCAGATAGTCACCTTTTTTATGTAAGTAACTAACTATCGTACAGCGCTGAAGGGAGGGCCAACTGAATGATTAAACAACTGACACGGCCATAAATCACAAGGCCCATAAAACCAGTTACTGCCCAAGGTATAGCTGCGGCAACAGCCAGCATAGTGAAGCACCCATCTGCAGTAGGAGGAGAGATGTCCATCATGTTGCTCAAGGACTTTTACAAGCTCCTGCTTGAGAACTGTGCCAAGGTTTTATAATTCTACTCACAACCTAAAGCTGTGTTGGGGAAGGGAGTAAACACCTCCTCATGCCGACTTCTGGTCTTTAAAGGACCAACCTCTTCCCACTTGTGCCCTCCAAGACAAACGCTGCTGCAGGACTGTTCTAAAGCTGGGCTTGTTTCACGAGATTTACATCAAGGAATCGTGTTTGAACACAATGAAATCAAGAGTTGTTCTGTCATTTTTTTCCCCATCACCCTTGAGAAGATTAGGCCTCTGGGACATTAGAGAGGAGAATGAGATGCCAGCTGTGCCCCATCTCATTACAACACAAAAAGCCAAGCCAGGAGATTTGACTATGACAGGTCAACTCCAGGCTGCCGGGCTCCCAGACCAAGCATCATCACTCTCAGCATAATGTGTAATCAAAGGTGACTCCTGAGATGATTCAAGAGAATACCCTGATCACTCTGCTGGGTGCAATAGTGTGTGCCACTACAAGGATAAAACTTATTCCATTAACAACAGATATAAAATTCCTTGGGGAAAACTGTCAACATGCAACAGAAGGGAACTTCAAATGCTTACTCCGTTCTACCCAGCTCTTGCACCATCCTGGAGGTAGTGGCAGCCACTCCAGGCTACAAATGGAAAGTTTTATGGGTGTTTAGGGAAAGGTTATTGGCACAGAGACCAGCCACAGAAAGCAAAGCCCTGCACAATTCCATCATCTGCGTTACCAAAATTTCCTAGATTGACTCTGCTCTTGGAGAGCAGCCATCAGACACAGTAGCCTCCTTCTAACACCGTTGTGGTAGGGCAATAATCTCTCCTCCCTATGATCAAACATTTCCCTCTGCACCCTGAAACATGCAGAAAATGATTTCTCTATATAAATCATTAACGAGGGGGTTGTTTTTATTTACTGCTGCTGCCACAGGACTCCTCCTTCCTCCTTTTCTTTTTTCCCCTTCCTTCATTCTTTTATTTTCACTTGCACAAGTGCCAAATATACTAGCTTTCCCACCTTTCAGGAAAAAAACAAAAACCAAAACCAAGCAAGAACAACAAAGAAATATATAAAATAAAACAACACATCTGATAGGGAATGCACCAGGTCTTGGCTCAGCACCCATTCTTCAGAGCTGTAAGTGATGGAGCAAGGAGGACCAAAAAGGCTTCGGTCCAGGGTCTATCCTGTGCCCAGTCCAGAGGCTGTACAAACAACACATCCCATATTACTCAATTCTGCATGCTTCAGATGAGACTAGGAATAAAAAAGGTTGGATTTTGTCCATGCAGGCTTGCACTGTGTGTTTTCATGCTGAGCAAGCAGTGGTGTATTTCTTGGTGCTGTATAATGTACCAAGCATCCCCAGCATCAAGGGGAGACTGTGGGAAAATAGGGCATATATAGGGCATTCAAGAAGAATAATAATAATTTGGGGTATTTGAAGAAAGGCATTGAGACTTCTTTGCCTTGCAGAATATATCAGTCTCCAGGCTTTGAGGGAGGAGAGAGTGTCAGGGTCAGCAAAACAAAAAATACCCTTAAAGCCTGATGGACTGAAGAAGAAAAAGCGGGAGGCAAAAGCAGTGCAGGACTCAAGTGGACGTGGCTGGATGTGCACGGGGCAAAGAGCAGCCCACAGTGCCGGGACAGCGACGTCAAGAGGCATAAACCAGTCGGGAGCGTGCTAGTGGGAAGACCTGAGGCCAAGAATAAAGGCAAGATAACTGACAGCTCCTGTGGGCAAAGGAAAGGAGTACCTTTGCCTCTAATGAGGTTGAAGAGGAAGCAGTTACAGAAGTGCTGGGAGAAGTTGAGTCAGACAGGAGATAAGAGTCTGCCGAGTACCTGCACGCCCGAAAGGCCTCTCCAGATGAACCACTTGATTGTGCTCTTTGTGAGGCATCCTTCCGAGGCAGCAAATAGGATAGTGAGCACTGGATTCATGACTCAAATCCCTATTCAAGCAGGACCAGGACTTTTGGCTGTTATTCCCTTGTAATGCCACTGAGTTCAGGAGGATGTTAAAGGTTGGGATGGGGTCAGAATTTGGAGGAATCCAAAGTCAAGTCAGCCATGGGTGCCCTCTCTCTCTCCACTGATGATATATGGGTCTCCATCTCCTAATCTGAGTCCTTCGCTTGGGTCCTGACCAAGCAAGGTTTGGTCTGTAGGCTCTGATGGGTCAAGAGACACCTGAACTGAGGCATCCATACCACTGCTGCCCAGTTAGAGATGGATGTAGGTTTGAATAGGGTCCCAGTTCCTACCTAGGGGCACGCTGCAGCCTATTGCTATTTTAATGGTTGCTCACAACATTTTTTTCAGAGTTTTTCCTTAAGGGCCCTGGGAGGTCTGTTCACTGAACTAAACCTGAAGAAAATGTCCTGGTCTGAAAGCTACAGTTAAAAGGCAGCATGTTTTAAGAGCAGATGTGCCTTCAACTCTGATAACAGGATGGAGAAGCAGGACCTATGTTTCTGTGACTATCTTCTATGACATAGAACTGGGATCCAATGTAACCGACACCTATAGTAAATGCCATATATGACACGTACACACTAGGATTTGTAAGGACAGTGCCTCTCTCTTTAAGCCAACAGACTAAAAGATCTCCATCGACTTTAGGATGCCTACAATGACACTTAATTTGTCATGGCATCACAAAACATGAACTCAATTTTTCTGTTCTCCTCACACACCAAAAGACAGAGGCCTTCAAGAAGCCCTATGTTTATATCCATTTATCAGTTCAAAGTCCAGCATGTTAGACTGCTGCCCTGGTTAAAAGCATGTGGTTAGAATAATTTAAAATGGAAAAATGTTTCCTCTTCTTCCCCCACTCTCACTTATACTGAATAAATTGGAGGGGAAAGAAATGGAACTGACAGCTGGAGAGAATTTACTCAACCTTTCAGGAAGAAAATTGTCATCAGGCAAAGAGAAAGCATGACATTTTTCAGCCCATTAGGTGAAGGTTTATGGAAGTTACAAGGATGTGAATATATGGGTTAATATTTTAAACTGTTTTGCAAGCTTAGGAACAATGGCCATGTATAATAACGCTTTGCCCAGATGCCTGCTATAATACTTTACATGTATACAATCCCGTCTGAACACTTACTAAACTCCCCCCAGTTAAGCTTCACGTCTTTGATCCCTTCTGAAAAAGAACTGAAGTATTCAGTAGAGAGTTATTCCCCTGTGCAGAATTCTATTGAATCCCCACTATAGAGCTCCATAGGAAGGCTTTAGAGAGGGAGGAAAAAAAAAAAAAAAAAAAAAAAAGAAAGAAAAACTACAGGAAGGATTTCCTTGTCCAGCAAACTAATAGGATTTCCGAGGAGTTTCAGTAGAAACGTCATTGCATTCTCCAAAGCCAAAAATTTAGCAAGACTCAGGGAGAGGTAGGAATGGATCACAGTGTTGTTCTAGAATACACTGGGCCTAACGGGGAAGTTAGGTCAGTGTCCAAGTCTTACAAATCTCATCAGTAGGATATTCAGGATATGTGGATTCATATTGAGGAAAGACATGGTTGTAATGCCTTGCAGCTTGACCTCTGGTTTGAGTATCATCATTTTCTTCCTTCCATCTTAAAACCAACTTCTCCATCTGCTAAAATACCACGACAGAAACAGAGTGATTCATTGTATACATATATATCTCTCAGTTTTAAAGGTTAAGGCTAACAAAAATTTCAAAGTAACATAAAACCTCAGGCTTCCGATCTTTAACCCATCTCTAATTTTGAGGTATTTAAGTGAGCCCTGGGTTACCCCATGCTTCCCTACCACACATTCTTCTGAACAGCTTTCCCAAGCACTGTTACAGGGGATACTGTACTACTACGTACTAGAGGAGACTTTGCTATCATCACTGACACATTCATAGAGCCCTTCACAGCCCAGGACTGCACAGCAACCCTTACAGGAACAGGAATTCACTCCTGCAGAGGCAGTACGAAGCTAAATAAGTCACTCCACAATGGCATTTACCCACAGCCCCAGCACCCGACTCTGCCAGGCATTTACATCCCAATATATCACAACTGCAGAGATGAGCCTTGGGCCATGCTGTGCTCTGGTATTCACCAGGGCAGGTCAGAGCCTTGCCACCACCTTCAGACCTCATGTTTGCATGGAAATTGGTCTCCTCCTGCATGTTTTTTCCACACATTGAGCTTGCTTTCAAAACAGTGATTCAGACTCACCAGCCCTACATAGGGAAGACAACTCAAACTCATCCTTATCATCTGCACAACTCCTTTTTTACCCTGCAAGGGCCCTGTGCTGGATGGACACGTACACGAGCCCCACCACTGTCCCACTGATAAGCAAGAGTAAACCTGACCCTGGGATCTGTGAGCCATCCCAATGACCGTATTTGCAGAGTACTTCTCTGGCCACCTTCCTGTTTTGTCACCTGTGCTTCAGCCCCATCACTTTCCCCTTGATATCCAAAGTCAACAGGGTCATCATCACACACTAGCAATGGCACACAGGTTCAGTGGACAAGCAGCCAGGCAAATAACATAGAGGTACAGAGGCCTGAGACCTTGCCAGGCTCACCAGCTAGACTTGGAAGTAAACCAGAGCCATAAAGATCGTAATCAAGCCTAGAACAAATCTTCCCAATCAACAGGGTGTTTGAGGACCAGAGTTTCAGTTTGGCCTTTTGGAGAGAGAGGTAACTAACCTGAGATCTCTTCGAAATTTTCAGTGTCATAAAATACAACAAAAGCCTGAATTAAATGGTCAGAAGATTGCTTATCATACCCAGCTGTCCCACCACTTACAGTAAAAGCTCATCGTTGTGTTTGCACGATCTGCGCTGCAAAGTAAATCCCACTCCAAAAGGATAAAGTAGCCTCTAACTCTGCTCCCTCTGAAGAGCTGATAAACGGAATTTACCCCACCCTACTTCCTTCACACATTTCCTCAGCTCTGAAAGACAAGATGCATTATTCTCTGCCTGCTTTTACTCAATTTAAGAAATGATTTTGCCTTCCTTTTTATTTTTTTTTCTTCCCTCCACCCCGCCATGTATTTATCCCCCTCTCCTTGCTCTCTACACAACCAGTTAAACATGAATGCAGAATCCAGATGCCTGTTGGGGAGCTGCACTGATTTTCAGCATCCAGCAGGGCTCTAAGCGGGTCCGAAGATGCAGTGAACTTTCGAAGCCACATCAAGTGAAGCCCTCACGTTGGGAGAAGGAAAAATAAACGGTCTCTAAGGGTTTGAGCGCACCTCAGAAGCAACTGTGCTAACAATGCATTCTTGCAACCTGATTTCACGCCGATATCGGAGGGCAAACTAGTCCCAACCTCCACAGTTTGGAAATCGTTTTCAGGTCCAACATTTCCCCAGGCTAAAACCTGGAGTGGAGGGGTTTTAAAGCCCATCTTTAATCAAGTCGACAATTTCCTAAAAGCATGAGTCATTTTAGTTCCTCAACAGTAATAACGGGAAAGGAAACTCTTATTTTTTATCAAGTTGGAAAGAGAGAAAGTAACGAGAACAGAACATATAATAGCAGCAAAACCAGTCCCAGTAGAAACCACAAACCCTGCAGCAAAACACTGGGAACCTTCTCTGCTAAAGTTCTCCCACAGAATCTCGCCTTTCTTGCTAGGCTTTGGACTAGCTCTAAATCTTGGATTGCTGCTGCCCAAAGAGCTCCTGGACTTCCCAGCAATGAGGCTAGATTTTGCCGTAGATTTCATCTGACCACCTTTTTTTTTTTTTTTTTTTTTTTTTTTTATGCACAGATTTGCTGTCCTTATCATCAAATGCATGCTTAAATGCGGCACTTAACACACTCAAAACCCCGTTGTGCCTACGTTATGGTAGGCAAAAACGACCTGCTGAATTTTATGAACATGGCTTAAACCCTGCTCAGTTGGACCTACTGTTGGCCATGCATCATGGAGCACGTTTTGGCAGTTATTAATGCTGCCTTTCAACATCATCGCAGACCCACAGATCACAGATACTCCAGAGATGGGTAGTTAACGGGGAGCAAGAAAAACCGCCTAGGCATATGGTTAAACAAATCAGTCATCAATTCATTGGGACAGCTTTCATTTCCATTACAGCAATCTGTTGGATCCCAGAACAGTTTTTACGTGGTTCATTAGACAATAGCCTTTCTTGCTACTAGTTGGGTCAAGAGTCAAAATTGCTGTGTAATTGCAAGTCTCGGAGCACAAGGCAAGAGTTTTTCAGTCCTGGAGGGTGTTGTCCAAAGGGGAAAGAAAACAGAAGGGAAAGATTATGTGTAAGCAATTGAGCCCTACTGAGAGGGCAAAAAATGTCACTGAAACTGGGATTAGCCAAATCTTGTAATGGAAAACAAGAGTCCTGTTGGTAAGCTGGCACTTACACCTAAGAGATGGGGAAAAGGAGCTCAAAGGATGGGTCAAAACAGACCAGAAGAGAAGATTAAGAAGCATCTGAAGCCAAAAAATGATGGTCGGACCTTTTCAAGCATTTAACTCCTTGAGTTAATTAAGCACATGGCAACAGCAGTTATTAAACAAAACAAAACAAAACAAAAAACCCAAACAAAAAAACCCAAAACAGTTCCCAATTTAATCAAAGTACATTACTGGAAATGATACCGAGCAACCTCAGTAGAGAAACCCAGTAAATATCAAGTCAAGCTAAATAGCTCAGTTATGATTATTATTAATAATAAATCATGGCCACTGTTTCTTTTGTTTGCCAACAACTAGCATAGTTTATGGCTATGCACAAACCTAACACACCATTTTATTACATTTCAGAGAGTGCATCCTCCTAAAATGATAATGTGTTAATAATCTATGCTGGGCTTTTTGGCAGGAACCAAAGAGCTCAAACAACTTGAAATAACATCAGCAAAAAATTATTTATTCCCCATCCCTAGTTGCAGAGAAAACAGAGGTTTTCTTGGCTCAGTTACTTCTCAATAGATTTCTGGTTTCAATTAAAACTTTGAGTCTGAGAAGTTTAAAAAAAAAAAAAAAAGACCAACCCAAAGCCAGTAAGAGATGGAAGAGAAGTCTCCATTCACTGAGTGTTGCTGCTTCCCCCACACACACCCCACACACCCCCCACCTCCCCGTTTTTACATAACCTTTCCGAGCTAAGAGCAGAGATTAAAGTACAACTTCATTGTTTGGAAGGGTTTTTCTCCTTTCAGCTAAAAACCAAGTGGAGATGAAAAAAGTTTCTCCTTTGAGTGGAAGGAGCTTCCGACCGAGGGGAGTGAGCTCAGCCAAGGCCAGGGAAACGCAGGAAGGTGTGTGTGAAGCAGCCACTTGCACATTTTCCCCGACAGGCATTTTTTTCTCCCGATAAAAGGTCCTAGACACTTGTTTCCTCAGGTTCGTGCTATCGCTGCCTAACGTGAGCCGGCTGATTATATCATTACTGTAGCCTGCACCAAGTTAGTCCTGGCTGCAGGGGCTGTCGGATCAATAATTGTTCCCACTTGGGTCCATAATATTCAACGCGGGATTGGATTTGCCAGCAGTCCTTTACCCCTGAAATCCTCCTGTCAATACGAAAAGGATCAAATTACTTTCCCTGACAGCAGAGGACTCGCAGGCTCAGCGCTTTGCTCGCCTCGCACATCCTTTGCGGTTTGACAGACGGACAAATAAAGGCAACACGGCGGGTCCCCTCGTCGTCGTCGTCGTCCCCCTCCTCCTCCTCCCCCCCGACCCGGCCCGGCTTGGCCCGGCGGCTAATGAAACACCTCGGTTTGCGGGGGGAGAAACCCTGCCCGGCTCCCCCCAATCCCCCCGCCCTCCATCCCTCCATCCCTCCCCGCCGGCCGCATTCGCTTGTGGCGGACTCCTCCCAGTGCCCGGCTCCGCTCGCCGCCCTGCCGGCCCTCATCACCAGCCCGGGGGTGGGGGTCACCGACACCCCCACGACGCCGGGATGTGCGGCCCAGTGCCCCCCCCCCCCCCCGCCATACCATGCAGCCCCCCCCCCCCCCCCCCATCCATATCCTCCTCCCCCGCGGGGAATCCCCACGCGTGTCCCCTTGCAAACCGCGGGATGGGGACTCTGCCCGCCGCGGGGGGGTTTGGGGTGTCAGGGGTGTCCACTAACCCCTCCCTTCCCGAACAGGCGGCCGCTCCCAGGGTCCGGCTCCCGGCGGCGAAGTGGCCTTTTAGCATCATCAGGCGTCAGGCCCGAGATTATCAGTGTCGTTTATTTGAAGCGGAAACGAATCGGAAATCCTTCTCTCAACTGCCTTTTTAGACACATAAATACGCGCAGGCAGGGGCAGGCAGCGCCGGGGACCGCGGGTGCCCGGTGTGATGCACACTCACACTCACACACACACACCGGGAAACAAGGGCGGGAGGGAGCCCCCGCCTCGCCGGGACACACACACACACACATACACACGACACACACCTGATTTTCGCGGGGAAACCCGACGAGGAACGGGTGTGTGAGTGTGTGAGTGTGAGTGTGAGTGTGAGTGAGCGTGCACGGATGTGGGCAGGCAGCCTTGCGCCAGGGCTGGAGTTGACAATAGCCGCCCGCGGCTGCAAGGCTGCGTTTTGCACCACTAGCACACCCCCCCCCCCCCCCCCCCAATAATACCACCCCAAAACCAACACACATTCCCCCCTCCCCACGACGATACCGGCGATATTCAAAACGCCCAAAGCTGAACTCCACTTTCACCGGGGGGAGGGGGGGGGGGGCAGAGGGGCCACCGGGGTCCCCAATCACCGGCTAATTAATAACCATTATTAACGCTCCTCACTTCGCCACCGAGCAGGGGGAATGGAGGAATGGGGGGGGGGGGGGATGGCGGTGGGGGTCCCGCGTTGCTAATTACTCCCCCCACTTCTCCATTCCCCCCATCGCACACACCCCCCCACCAACACCCCCCCCCCCCCACCCCTTTCCTACTGCAAATTGCCGCTTTTGGGGGCTGCGTGTCCTTTTCAATGTCAAAACAAGCGCGGGGACGCGGCGGTCGCCCCGGGGCAGCGATGTGCCCCCCCGTTTCGCGACACACACACACACACACACACACACACACCCGGCCCCGTGTCCAGCACCGCCGCGGACCCCCGGGCACACGCACACACACTCACACACACGAAATCTCCATAAGGTTACAACGTTGCTCTCTAGCTCCACTTAACCTGCAATTTACGAAGCGGGGGGGGTCTCGCCCCCCTTCCCCTCCTTTCCACGAGCACACACATAGCTGCCACCTACCCCCGGCACCGATGGGGAAACACAGGCTACCAAAATGGGGGTGTGGGGGTGTGGGGGTGGGGGTGTATCATCGCGGGGGGGGTAAACACATTTAAGCAAACTCCTAAAAAAATTTTCAACCCCTTCCCAGCAACACGGTTTTGCACCCCCCCCCCCAATAACACACATACACACACCCCCCACCAGCCACAAAGCATGGGGAGGGAAGGGGTCGGAGGGGGAGAGGAGGACTCGGAGGCATTGTACAGCGGAGAAATATTCCCCCCCCCCTCCAAATAAATAAAGCCCTTTCCGCGCCATTGCAAAGTCACAACACGAAAAAAAAAAAAAAAAAAAAGAGACATTAACTTTTGCATGCAGAGGGGAAAAAAAAAAAAAGGGGGGGGGGAGAAAGGGGTAAGACCCTCCTGCAATCCGGATCATCAAGACAGACCTTTCCTCGATGGCTCAGGTTTTTTGTTGCTTGCTCCCCCCCCCCCCCTCCCCATTTACTAACCCATATCCCCAAAACGGCAGTGGGGGCTTCTTAGCAGCTTCCTCTTCTTCTTCTTTCTTCCTCCTCCTCCTCCTCCTCCTCCTCCCTCGGATTCCCCCCTTCTTGTCTCTTCTCTTTTAGATCCCGGTTTCAATCCCTCGCCACAGCCCCCAAAGGTGCTTTTGCTTGTGTTGCGGCAAACCCATGGCGGTGTTCATCTGTCAGATTAGGGGAGCGCACGGCCGCGCAGCACACGCAGAGCGGAGAGGGAGGAGGGCGGGGGGAGGAGGGAAGGCACCCGGGGAGAGGGAGATGGACGGACAGACAGACGGGTAGATAGCTCGATAGATAAATGATAGATAAATAGAGCGAGATAGAGCGAGAAAGGGGGGAAAATGGCGTCTTGGAAGCCGGAATCCCGGAGTAAATCAAATTAACACGCAACACCCAGAGCAGTCCCGGCTAATTTTAGCAGGATCCAAAATAAAAATGAAAAGGAAAAGGGGGGTGGGAAGGAGAAGAAGGAGGGGAGGGGGGGGGGGTAAAAGAAAGGAGGGGGGGGGAAGGAGGAAAAAAAAAAAGGGGAAAGGAAAAAAAATAAAAAGGAGAAAAAAAAAAATCAATGCACTGGATAAAATCCTGGATTTGAAATCGATGGAGCTTGTCTCTGTCTCTCTGGTTCTCTCGCTTTTTCTTTTCTTTTCCTTCTTTCTTTTTTTTTTTTTTTTTTTTTGGAGGGGGGCTTTTTTTTCTTTCTGTTTGTTGTTGTTGGTTGTTTGGGGGCCTTTTGAAGGGGGTCGAGGGTAGGGGAGGGGGGGGGGGGAGAAAGCGTTTTCGGTTTTGCTTTTCCCGGCGAGGAGTTGGTTGGGCTTTTTTTTAAAAAAAAAAAAAAAAAAAAAAAAGAAAAAAGAGCAAAAACCCCGCGACGAGAGAAAAGGGGCTGCTTTGGCGGCGAGGAAGCTGTTCCCTTTATTCCGTCTCTCCCGTCTCCGGAGCGGGGCCCGCGCTGGTGCCGGAGCTCCGGCGGGCTGCGGGGCTGCGGCCGCCCCGCTCCCCCCGCCGCGCCGCCCCGCACCGCCCCACGCCGGGCCGCGCCGAGGGAGGGCAAAGGGGAGGCGGGGGGGAGAAAAAAAAACCCGACACCCCACCAACACCCCCTTTTCCTAACGGGATCGATGCTCACACACCCCCAGTGGCACACACACACGCACACACAGAGCCCCCCCCCTTCCCTCCCCAGCGCCTTCGCTCAGAGTACGGTCTCGGAAAGGGGGCGTCTGGGGGCTGCGTTTTTGCTCCCCGCTGGATTTTCCTTTCTCTGTCTTTTATTCTGTCTTTTGGTCTGGTTGTGTCGTGTGTGTGTGTGTGTGTGTGTCCCTCCGCTCCCCTTCTCTCCCTCGCCCTCCCTGCAAGGGGCGGCGATTTGTTAGAGCAGATCTGGGGGGCTGATGGCTCCGTCTCTTTCCTCTGTTTCTCTCGCTCCCGGAGCCCTGCAGCACTGGGGGGAGGGGGGTTGAGGGGTGTGTAAGGGAGGGGGGTGGGGGGGAATAAATGGTAATGATCAGGCGCGGACACACACACACACACACACACTCGGTGTGGCTGCAATGCTCAGCCCTGGGTTAATGTACTCAACAGTGCCACTACCTGACACAACAGCAGCAGTGATGGGGGCAGGGGAGAAAAAGCAGAGAAGGTGAGGCTCAGGTTAGTGGTATTCATCCCACGACAACCTCTCCCTCTCCCACGGCCCCCCCCTCCACGCCCCCCCCCCCCCCCCCCTCCTTTATCCTTTTAACAGCGCAGCCCCTACGAGGGAGATTTTTGGGGAACCAGCAGCTGCTGTTCAGACCTGAGGTGAGGAACCCCTCTCTGGGGCTGGGGGAGACAAGCCAAAGACTCCCAACACGTATTTTAGGGATTAAACCCCCCCCCCTCCCCTCCACCCCTTCAGTATGAAGCAGTGACACTACCCAAAAACACAGCACAAATCCAGCACCGGGACAGTGGAGCTGTGCAAAATCCACAAGTCTTTTGGTTTCCCACCCTTGCTCTGCCAGGGGTCTGGATGACGCTGGCATTCAGTTTGCCACTTTGGTAGACTTTTACTCACTGGAGTAAATTCTGGGCTTGCCTGAATAATCACACAGGTGATGAGGAAGAACCCCTGGAATAGGGAAGGTGTGTGGGATGGAGCTCTGGGAGTGTACTTAGAGGTGAAGTAACACTGGTGGAAGTGGGGAGTAACCCCCTGGGCTTCTCTGCATGTTTGATCCTTTGGTGCCACAGGGATCCCTGTCCCAGAGTGTCGCAGCAGGCTCAAAGTACTCTGAGTTTCTTCCCTTTGCTCTGGGACAAATGGTAACTGCAGGCCATCACCCAAGTGACCTGAACTCAGGGTTCACCTGATGCAAGGACTACCTGGGTTGACCCCCACCAGCCGTGGAGGCTTATTCATAGTCCACAATCCCTTATATGCGTGACAACAGATCTAGGACACAGGTGCCAATCTAACACCAGGTGGGTAGGAGAACTTTGTGCAGCCTGGGAGATGCCAGCGTAGACCTCACCAACCCTCAGCAGACTCAGCTACATGGATTAGTACGTGTCCTCAGCCCCGCCGTGTTTTCTCATGCTTTCTAGGGAAAGCTCCTGGATAAAAAACACACTAAGCCATTATTGATTTCCCTTTGGATCTCTTCACATGACCGACCTCTGCCATGATGCCTACAAATCCCGAACTGATGATCCTGAGTACAAGAAACAGGCTGTGCCCGTCCTTCTCTCATGGTCCTTTCCTCCTGCTTCTCTCCACCAACAGGAGAAAATAAATAAACAAATCAATAAAATACACCAAAAAAATGATGACCAACAGGTAAACCCCATCTCCATCCCAAACAAATATGCAACTCAAAAACTTTTGAATAGGAAATGTCACACTGAAAATGTTGACATTTCTGATTGAAACCAAACAAGAATTGTCATTTTGAATCAGCGCTTTGACATGGAAGGGAGGCTTGTTTGTTTAAGTTAAATCACCCACCTGGAGCTACATTTTGTATCTGAATGAAACAAAAAGAAGTATTTTCAACGTTTCCGGGCTGAGCTGCCAGCAACATTTTCCTATGAAGAATGTTGGTTTCAAAAACTTTTGGCAGGTAAACTCTGTGCATTGAAGAGCTTCACTGGCCATCATCTTCCTCCTGAAGAAGCCGACATATAGTTATGAAATAATTGTCTTGAGTGGATTAATATAAAAACCAAATTATGGACCAACCAAAATACTAAAAAAAGAAAAAAATAACTTTTGATTTTCCTTTGTTAGAAAATGGTGTTTTGATTATTTTTAATAAGTTCTGGATAAAACATGTTTTGTGAGCCTTTGTTCTTTTTATCTTGCATTTCTTTTCTTCTGGAGAATATACATATACGTATACATATACGAATCTATTTAAGCAGCCCCACTTAAATAATTTCAAAATGAGAAGTTCAATTTGGGAAGCAATCAACATAATGACTTATCAAATGCTCACTTACTTTGAAAACATGGGGGAGTCTAAAAAAATAGTAATATAAAACCTCAAAACTACTGAAGGAAATTCTTCATGGACCCATAGTTATATTGGGGCTTGTCTTGTGTTATAACTGGAGAAAAAAAGTCACACCTGGTTACCTGAAGACCTCAGACTCTGAAAAAACCCATCAGGATAAATTTCACAAGCAAAAAAAAGCCCATTTCTCGGAGTGGTCACCTTGTTGGATGTGTGTGCATAAATTGTTGTTGATCAGGGTTGACATCAAAGGTTTTCTTACCTGTGGTTTTGTCTTCTAGATCTAGAACATTTTTATTTTCTAAAAAAAAAATCTCCTCCCTGTGACTCTGCTGTGTGTCAGGGAGTTTGTGCAATGTAAGTGGACAATCTGAAAAAAAATTTGTTTCTTTGTTCTTTTCACTTTAAAAATACTGTAACATTCATCGAGTTGGTTTGGTTCCTGCAGTGAACCTGAGATGAGTTTTCCATTTGTATCTAACACTCTGTACATAGCCTTGACTGCATGAGACAGGCAGATGTTTTATAATGAAGGCCATAAGCCTGTTATTTTTATATAAATAGCATATTAAGTCAAACATGTACAAAAGTCCTTCTAGGTTCAAGGTATGAATTAATGTTATGATGAATTACTGGGTGATTTGTAAGTTAATGTGAAAGAAAAAACGTATCTTGCAAGACCCCCAGTAAAACACTGGCGACACTTTATATGAATCAAAAATACAAACAAATAATCAAAAATAACCATTTACAATTCTTTTGATTGCTTAAACCAAATAAATTCCTTATCTGTTTTAGTTTCTCAGCTGTCTAGCACACTTCTGATCTTTACATGGAGGGTTATCTATCTATCTATCTATCTATCTATCTATCTATCTATCTATCTATCTATCTATCTTCTACCATTATCATCTATCTATCTATCTATCTACACACACATAAACTTTTAGACATAAAGTAGTTAGCAATTCACTGTATCCTACTATCATATAAGAGATGAGTGATTATATTCCAAGACAGTTGAAAACGGGGGAAATGTGAATATATTCCAATCCTCCCATTTATTGCTACATATTGGAAATCCAACTGTTTGAACAATTGGCCCCAAAATAGAAACAACAGTGATTTTCAAAGTTGCCCTTTTATTTTGTAAATCCTTCAGACTATGTATCAAGTTTCAACATTGTTGTGTGAACAATGGCAGGCAAGAATCAAACTTCAGGGCCAAGGGATTGGAAACCAAGTGCAAAACTAATTTTAGAAGACATAAACCCCCTCTTTCAGCTGATTCTTCATGGGTTTAGGATATTTATAACTCCAGCATCCCCAGACCATTTCTCTCGTACTCTGTTTTGATTCCTATCTCAGCATCTGCTTGACATTGACAAAGACTGCGCCGTGCTCACCACTGTCCAAAAACAAAGATTAAGATTTTGTCTCCAATTTCTCAACCAAGGGCAATTAGAGGAAAACCCTGGTAGTTTAGCAACAGTGTATGACAGTGTGGGAGATGACCGCATTTGAGGCTCAGGTTCAAGTCCAGACTTTCTTATCTATCAGATCTTTCCACAGCCACATTTGCCCTACTGAGCCCGTGACTAAACATTTCTCTGTAATCAGGCAGCATACAAAAGTTGTAGGGCTCGATGATGCAGCACTTGCTGAAACACCAGCAGAAGTCCTGGACCTGCCCTTTGCTCAGGCTGCTCAGACATGCGAGTCCTTTTCAAAACCTTTGAGTGTTTGCCTCCTGTAGCTCTTTCAACATCCATCAGTTTGTTACCACTCTTACAGTTGTGGTTATATTTCGCAGTCTTTTCCTGAGCAAACAAGTAACTCTGATCTCGTAAGCGCATGAAATTCTTTCCCTCATAAATAACTTCAAAGGAACTAATTACTAATAAGCATCAAAACCTATCCTGGGTTCTCATGTGCATCACTGATCTATGATGGTGTGGATTTCAACTGTAGTTTTCGTACTGATTACAATTTTGCGTATGTATGTGTATATATATCCTTGAACATAGGTACTTACATATATTTAAGGCTTTATAAACTAATACAGAAGCAGTAACATGAATAAGAAACACAACACATTAGCAGAAATACACAATCAGTGAATGAAGCATAGGACTGGCAGGAGGTAATTTAAAGCTACATAACTTAGGATAGGGAGTGAGCGGAAATACTGGATCTGCTTGGGAATTCCAGGTATAAAGGATAGTTTAATCTGTCTAGGAAAGTCATAAAAGGAATTGATAAGTAGAAGTTGAAGTCAGAGTAAAGATCACATTGCAATGAAGATGTACGTGGTTCATCGTGATTAATCAATCCAGAAACTTAATAGGAGGATTGGTAAAAATCACCATCCCGTGACATTTGCAGGCTGGAGACTGGATGACTCCCTAGAAGGTATGTTTTAGCCAAGCAAAAGTAATTGGGTTCAGGACAAGAGCAGACATGAAATGAGTTAAGAACTGCCTAACTGACAGATCTCTGAAAGTAATTGTCAATGCAGAATTACTGTCGAAGAGGAGTGTTACTAGAGTTTTTCCTCGTGCTATTCATCAGCGATCTGGAAGTAAATATAAAACTACTCCTGATGACATTTGTAGATGACATTATGGTTGGTGAAATAGCAAAGAACAAAAGTCCAGGGCAGCCTGACATAACAAACTGCACCGCCTGGCTTGGGCAAACAATATACATTTCAATGCAATAAGACTGTGGTTGCAATAAAGTGGTTCTTGCAGGCACAGACGAAAACCTGGACGAGCACTGCAGTGCTGACTTCAAGTTGGACCCTCAAATCAGAAAGTGCTGATGTGTTCCTTGGCTCTGCAGCCAGGTGACTTGTGGTGTATGGCACCAGTAAGGTTGAACTTGAGAGGCTGTTTATGGGTCTGACAGCCACGTTTTAAAACATATGGTGACAAAGTTGGAGAGGGTACAGCAAAGAGCCACAGAAAATGATTGAGGTCTGGAGAAAATGATTTGCGGGGCAAGAGTTGAAGAATTATGTTTAGCTATCAGAAATAGATTTGATTCCAGGGGAAAAATGCCTTGTAGGTGATGAAATTACACAGTACCAAGGGACCAGAGTTAGGTACCTAATTTCTCAAAGGAACAGGGCTGGGACGATTCCTCCCTTCAGCATTTCCTACATAATAGTTTAAGTGACCCCTACGCACTGCAAATCCAGCTAATTTCTACCTGTCCATATATTGTAATTTAAAGAACTCACTTAAAGCTTTGGGGTCCACTTTGGGGCTAGGTGTTACATTGCCCTGGTGCAATTCTGGATTTGGCTTGGGAGTCCTTTCTGGAAATTAAGTTCAACTGTATAAAATAAATATATTCCTTAGCCTAAGCCAAGCTGAAGCACTGATGACCCTGACAGGCTGGAGACAGACTAGGTGACCTAGATGGTTCTTTATGGCTTGGTAATCTTTGAAAATGAATTTGCAGAATTGTGTAAATTTCTCTGGAGCTTTGACTGAGAGAAACATCTACACAGTGAAGTTCTCATGAAAGGTGCCATATAGTATCAAGCAAATTCTTACTACTCCTTGTTGAAAGTAGCCATCCAATGGCTCAAGAAACACTATCATAAGGTAAGGACAAATCATGACTTTTCCTAAGAAACTGTTGAATCACTGAAACTGTTGTGTTTTTTTTTTCTTTTTCTGGGTTTGGCTCAGAAAATTTCTCCAACCCAAGATAGACTTCTTAGCATAGAAAGGAACAGAGTCTCACCTTTATGGTAAGATCCCACTGGTGATGTGTGATACCGTTACTCCCATTTTCAACCTGTCCAAATCAGAGCAGATACCTGAACATCATCTTCCAGATCAGTGCTCCAACTATGACACAAGTGTCTCTTCTTGGATGGGTCTGCCACTGCATTTTATTGGGCTGCTCTGGATAACATTCATTGGATCGGGAATACTTGATTTCTCTTGTCCAAGTATGTTCTCAGTCCCACAGAGAGGATAACAACTTTTAATTCTCAGGAGAGAACACAGAATGGCCTTGGATTTATTAAAATATGAGGTGTTAATCCCCCCTCCCCCCAAAAACCCACACCAACAGCCTTCAGAGAATATGCAAATGTATTCCTCCTTTGCTCTGTATGATTTCATCGGGCCAGTCACACAGTAGGAAACACAGACCATGAGATAGCATCAGCAGTCAGAGGGTGTATTTCACAGGGGAGCTGAGGTTGGCCTCAGAAAATATTTGGAGGAAAATAAATGAGCATGCTCACATGCTACTAGCAGTGTGTAAAATCCTTCACATGGCAATGGATAATATTCATATGGAGAATATCCATTTCTCAGTATCTGTGTACCTTCTTTATCTAAACAGTAAATCATCTCGGCTTTTCCTTTCCTCCTCGGGCTTTGCAAAACTTGACACATGGATGCTTTATATGCTTAAATTATTTATCATTGTTGTGGGACACCTGAAACTTTTGAAGATGGAAACATGAGGAACAAGGTGTATCGCATTTCAGCATGAAGCTCTATCTGAATAATAGTTTGCAAACATACTTTGGGGTATTTGGCATCACACGCATGAATGCACCTCTGCTAGACCATGCACGACGAGAACGAAGCTCCGCAAGGCCAGGGTGCAGTATTTAGCAAGAATCACTTCTGGTATTAAGCCTCTGTCATCTGTGTTGGGCCTTATGTAAGGGACAGCACCTTTTCCAGGCAGGCAGTTGATGGCGTTGGGTTAGTCAATGTGCTTGTGGGACGCTTGAGCCTCTACCACAGTGAGCAGTAGCACACCCAGGAGAAAGCAGATTATATCTATCAATGCCAGGTCCACAGCAGAGCCTCACTATACCTAATTCTGCCTTTTCTCCCTTTTCATTATCATTCCCTGACACCCCTGTGGTGATAGCCATCCTTGGCATCAGAAATCCCCCGAGTCACAGGGAGCAGCACCAAGGCGTGAGCCCGGGCGAGCCTCGCTCCCCAACCCGAGGGAAAACCAGCCAAGAAACGTTAGATTTGCAAAACCAGCGGCTGATTGATTCCCCGTGCTCCAGGGAATGTGCAGCGCAACTTTTTAATTCTCACCTCGGTCATTTATCAACGTTATTTTTAATCGCAGAGTTCCTCTATCGTCAAGTTAAATCTGGAAAAGACTCAGCACGACGTGGGTGCCTGGGGCTGGCACGGGTGGGTTTTGCCGCATGGCTGTAGTACTCCCCTCGCCTCTTGCACCGCAGCATCTTTTTGTGTCCTTTTTCCTCACCATCCTCTCTGCGTATTTTGAAGTTTTCGGTGTTTTCGGTTGAATAGCCATGAAGCATTGCCCCCTGCCGGCAGGTCGCACACCTGGCTGCGGGGATGTCCGTGCGTCTGTCCGCAACGGCTCCTGCACCGCTTCGGCTGGGGAAATGGTGAAAAGCAGAAAGATTTCCAGCTCGGCGTTAAGATTTTGGAAAAGAAATGAGGGGACAGTCAGTAGGAAATCACCAGCACCAAAAGCATTGCTTGTGCCCATAGAATTTAATACACAAGTACAGTTTCATGGCTTCCCCCCCCCCCCCCCCCCGCTTTTTTTTTTTTTTTTTTTGTCGATGCTTTAAAATACTGACAAAGTGTTTCTTGCTCCAGCTGCACAATATTGTGCTCATGCAGCAGCATGTGTGATTGAGAGAGACCCGTGCAGTCCCGTTGTTCATTAGGAGTGAAACGCAGATTAACAGCATGGGTGGTAAAAAGTCACAGACAATAAAAAATTGTTTGAGAACAGGATGCAGCTACCTTCGGTGCTAATTTGGACCTTGATCATAGCAGGATCTGAGCAATTTATAGTCTCATAGAAAAACATTTATACTCACAGTCTGCAGAACTTGAGGGGACTCCAGTCCTCTTATTTTACAGACAAGGATGCGAGACATAAAAACCCGCAAATTATTTACATTGGGTTGCAATGGGACTCTTGGGCAGGAGGGCTTGAATTCACATTTCTCACACCCTAGACGTTTCTCGCTCAACTCACAGATGAGTTTTACTCGCTCTGAAGTTTACACCAGCTTTGTCCAGCTTAAGTTGCGAGGACTTTAGGTAGCAGGATACATTTTTAACTTTTTTCACTTTGACGAAACTCTGCATCTCAAATAAATTATATAATATAGAGCATAAAACTTCTAGTGAGAGCAAGCTAAAAATATAAGATTTTTTCTTTTTTTTTTTTTTCTCTCCATCACAGCTCCTGTTCCCAAATTACACTTGCCTTGCTCAGAGTCTTAGAAAGCTGACACAGAACAAATTGTCCTATGTAAATTGCAAGTTTCCCTTCTGATTGACAGCAATCCACAAAGATGGACTAATTCCAGAGGAAGTCAAGCAGAGACTGTGTCATAACTATTAACCCAGTTTTAAAGATGTTCCAAATTGTTTCTGAGTTGCCAGCACGTCCTTCATATAACGGCGCACATAAATCCAAAGTATGGTAGCCAGACAGAGGACACGTGAGAGGGATGCAGTGGGCTTACAGGCTGTATATGTGCAGTTTTGCTCCCCTGGCTACTTCAGGCTGTGTTGGGAAGAGATAACCATGTACTTCTCACTCACTTCTGGAGACTTTGATCTTGAAGACATGCAATGGTCAGTCAAGTATATGACCAGTTATTTTCTTTCTGCCTGCTTTAGCTGCTGTAGTCCTTTAAACTAAAACAAGTCATTAAGGGAGCAAAGACAATAATTTTTTGAAATTTGTGTAAGAGAAAGGGAGAGGGAATATAGGCTGCTGTAAAATTGGTATTGTCACACAGCTGATTTGATTATGCCACTCCTTACCGCAGAGCCATGACTGAGTTTATCGAGGTCTTCCTTTGCAAGTGTAATAAACCTAATAGCTGCCCACAGCTTAATATTTTTTTCTTGCACTACATATGTTCACTTTTGGTCCTTAGATTATTTTTTTCTCCAGTCTCCATCTGTTCTTTTGCCTTTGAGGTACTTTAGTTACCATGGAAATGACAACATCATCTGGATGGGTGGAGCTTTGTGCAGTGTAAAGTTGGTTTCCTATATAAAGTGGTTTGCAAGGTATGGGGATGGCTGACAAAAAAGCAGGATTTTATGTGATAGCTTTTCATGTTTCAGGTGTGCAACAGAGAGATAGATACCTATGTGTGCTCGGGAGTGCATGAGGCTCAATGTGCTTGTTCCAGGAGAGGGCATGTGTTTCATTTTTGCTCTGCCAAATGAAACCTTACACATGAGTCTTTCATACCTGCTTTCTTATAACCTTTAGTTGCAACTTGTCTTTTATGTGAGAGACACTTTCTGGGTCCTATGATTGTCAGATGGGTCGGGCAAAGTGGAGAGCTCCTTCCCTGGAGATGTGCATCTTTTGTCATCATTGCCATGAAGAAGAATAGGAGGAGTTAATTTAGTGGGCACTTGTCACATGTTGCCTGGTTATGTATGTGGCGTTGCCTCCTTGGTCTCCGGGGGGTTTGTTGTGCCTTCTTCAACAAGCCCACACAACAAATGATCCATTGTCAATACAATCCAGAGATCACTTAAAACTACTGTACGTGGACACCACGCTTTTCATCTCAACAAAGAGCCCTTGTTTATACCAAATCAGACCTTATTTCAGTAGTGACCTCATGGGCTTTACCACAGTCCCAGAAGTTATTATCCACTATTAGCCTCTGTAGCACCTGGCATTATTGATTATACAGCCTCGTGGCGCTGAAGGTATTTTAGATGAATAATGATTTTTGGCAGAGGATATTAACAGAAGGGCCAGATATGTCAAAAAGATGAGAACTTGGCCCATGAAACTTAATATTAAGGCCTGTACAGTGTCCAAAATGCTTTTAGTCTAGTTCATATATTCAGTGGATGTCTCTTAAAGAACCTGAAGTGCTCTCTGCTTGCCTAATCAGGTATGTGAATGGGGCCAGGGGATACGTCGCAGAAAAGGTTTTAATGCAGTTCCCACTGAGACCAGAGGAACAGGAAAGTGCTAACTCATCAGAGCATATGCAAACACAGGTTCCTGGCAGAGTCTTTCAAACACAGGCACGTCTGTCTGTCTGGGACAGCATCCAGTGCTTAAGAAAGTTTGGTGGGGAGAGGGTGAGGATCTCAGAGAACAACAGGGAGCCTCATGCAAAGTCCATGGGGATGGCTTTGGTCAGTGCTGCTTAGAGGCTGCTGAAGAGAGGAGTCCAAGGTCAAATCCTTGGATCTTCTACCCTAAGCTTACTTTGTCACATGGCTAGAGTAATAGTATTTGTTTATTTCTATTATGGTTATTTTTAGGTGTTCTAACTTCAGCTGCAGCCATTTCTCACCACAACAATCCTTTCAAGAAACAACTTCCCTAGCAGCACTGGAAATCTTTCCCATGGAAAAAAACAAAACAAAACAAAACAAACAAAAAACCAAACAAAACACCCAAAAAGCCCCCTAACATTACAAACTCAGCAGCCAGCAGTAGAAATCCTTCTCAAAGGCACGTTCCGGCAATAAGTAAACTCGTGATTATCAGAAAGCTCAGAAACTGGTGGTGGTGCTGGGATTTTTGCAGCAATTCAGAAAATCCATCTCTTGGTCCATCATGGATGGCAAACTTCAGGGCCTGGGACCCCTCAGCAGTCTTCAATTTCTTTTTTGTGCCTTGGCCGCAGAGAGCTGGAGCATTCACATGTCAGGCACCATCCTGGCTAAAACACGAGCAATTGCACCAGTGAACTCCGGAGCAAAGAGCCTGACCTCTTATAATCGGTGCCAAGAGCCTTTAGCCAGGCAGCAACAGGCTTGCGCTCAGTGAGAAGGGAGTGCAGAAGGAATGCTCATCAGACAGACTCACCTGGAGGGCCCAGGGAAAAAAATAGGCTGGTTTCAACTCTCTTAGGAATGGGGATGTCTGAAAAGACACCTCCGCGAAGGCTGCTGGCAGCCGGGGCCGCTTCCAGTGTTGTGGTGTCACACTCTTGGCGTGACAAAGTGCTTCATAAACTGGCAGCTGCTCCCAGCACCAGTTTGTCTCTGGAGAAGTTTCCATCCAAGCCCTGTGCAGAGTGTGTTGGGGTCATAGAAAAATAGGGCTCAGAGGGTCTGGGAGAGGTCACCAGCATCACTTCTGCCACCCACTGACACAGCCGAAGCAGCAAGTGTCAGATCTGAGAGGACAGCTTTAAAAACTCTTGGGCAGTCACAGGCAGGAGCAAAAAAAAAAAAAAACAAGGAAAAAAGCCCTTTCCTGCTATAACATGGGCAGCTAAGAGCAAGTGGGGATTTAGCAGTGGAAGGCCTCCAGGCATCTCAGTGGTGCGTTTCAATCCTTTTTGCTGTTCGGCTTTCTTTCCACTCAAATTTAGAGCTGAGTTTGCTGGGATGCTGTCAGAGATCCCCAGCCATTTTTTGTAGGGGTCAGTTTTCCCAAAGTCTCTTCAGCAGGTCACAGAACCAGCTGCCAGGTTCTTTGTCAGGATGACTGGTCACCAGATGTGGCCTTCACCTGGGGCAATGCTCCTCACAAGCATATGGGATCTTTGAAGGGAAGGGAGGAGATATTCCTCAGCCAGGAGCTCAGCAATCTCCAGCACAGTGTGTACAAGATCCAGACCCAAAGAGAGATCAGGTATGAGGAGACATGGACTAGTCCTTGATGTGCAAATGTCGTTTTCTTACATTAAACATAGGGTTGTTACAACCTAAATTCCAGTTATCTCCTTTCCTTAAGCTGATTCACAGTGGAAATCCAGCCTAACTGAAGTTAATCCAAGTGCAGAACGCAAAACTGAGGCTCCCTTATTTCATAATAGCTCTTCCCCTGACACTTTATAAAAGTCATTTTAAAGCTCAGACGCAGCAGGAAGAAAAGTAGAACTTTGTTTTGTTTTCTGACTTAGACCTCTAGAGGGACATTCACTCTAAAAAGTTAAAAACTTGTGAGTTTTTCTTTAATATATCTGTTTTTAATGAACTATTTGTGTTCTACATTTATAATACAGCTTTGTGAGCAATCAGCTTCTTGATATGCTAGCCAAACCTTCAAAATAATATGAATGTTTTTCTTTGAGGTTATTCAGCTATTAATTTTTTTCTTTCTCTTTTTGACAGCAAGGGGGTGGGGGGAATTTTGGTTGAATTCAATCTGTTTATTTTTATTATAATTTCTTAATTTTAGAAAAATATGGGAATTAAAGAATGTGAAATGAATATATTTTGTAAGAGATTTTGACTTGAAGTGATAATCTTTTTCTGACCAAAGCAATTAAATGAATGAAATATGAATTCATACATAGTTTCAATAGATATTGTTTGTTTGTTTGTTTGTTTGTTTTAGAAGGTTTTTTGGGGAAGTACATATTAGTTTGCAAAATGTAACCAAGATATAATTAGGACCAAGATGTTAAACTGTCAACGATAACTAGAGTGGAGGGTCTGGTACAGGGCTTAATGTGTTGAGGGTTTCTTCGCCCCGGCAGGAAGTGGGGAGAAGTGGTTTGTGTGAGCTGCACCCTGTACATTGTTTTCTCATTCATCACCAAATGCCAGGAGCTGCAGTAATCCATCCTGGAAGTGACAAACATATGATACCATGCGGACTGGTCCTGTGGGAGGAAGGGTGGAATTTCCTATGGGTGCAGATGCCTCAAGAAAATGGACATTTTTTAAGCCTGGAGTCTCTTCCTGGCTGTCCCAGGTTAGTGACAAATGGACCATGATTTCAAGGCTTTGCATCATTTAATCCACCTTCTTTAGTAATTTCTATAGTTTTTATTGCAAGAATTTCCCTATTCATTTCAAAGGGACAATTGTGGATTTGGGCCGTGGTAGGAATCATTCCCATGTATGAAAGACTAGCATTTTCTTATCCTTAATTTACTGATTGGGTATTCGCTGCATGTGTTACTTGTTACTTGTACCCTTATTTCTCACAGTCCCATATCTGTAAGAATATGCTCTGACCTTTAGCCACAGAAAAAAATAATCTTACCACAGGGTTTGCAATGAATATGAGTACTTGTTTGATGAAAGCTATTGGAATGGCAGCCATCCTTTTAAGGGCAAGATTAAGTCTTCAAAGGCAGAAGGAATGTTGTTATTTCCCAATCTGGTAACTGTTGGGCAGTCCAGACTCCAGGTTATCTCACATCCTATATGATTTATCCATAACTATGAATCAAACACAAAAAAACCTGTTTGCTGGAGTTCTTCAGCAGATGTTCATAGTCCTGAGAAGTTGGGTGATCTCCATGTCATGTGCCAATATCTTCTCTCCTTCCTCACACCCCTTTTCAACATCCAAGGCTGAGACATTTGGAGCAGAAGCAGAGCTGCACCCGTCACCTCTGAGATCCTGCTTGTGAATACAGCAATGAAAACTGAGGTAGCCATGGATTTGTAGCTGCGCAACCACATGCAGTCACACTGGTCCATGGGTTTTTAATGATGTGCTGTTGTTAAATTCACAACTGGGGAAAAGCCTGATGAAATTGGTTTTGGGCCCCCTGTGTTGCTTTGAGGTTAAAGGAGCCCTTGGGTGTCTGTTACATTATGGCTGTGCAATCTATGATGCAGATAACCCTCTGCCTCCTCCTGAGGGTTGACTGATGTGCTTTGGGCATCATCTTTCAACACATGAACAGCGCCAAAGCTTTTTTTGTTGGGGATGGAGTGTCTGCTGCATAAAACAGAAAAGTGTTCCGCCCAGACTATCATCAGCCCATTGTGCAGCTGTAGCACCAGCTCATCCCCTTTCAGGAGAGACACTGGTGCTGGTCATGGCAGTATTTACCCCAGGCTTAGCAGGGATGTAGCTTCATAAGAAGCAGAAAAGAACAATGCAAGCTGCAAAGATTTATAAAGCTTGGCCTTTACATCACCCTGGGGACTTGGCTTCCCATGAGCACTAAATCCTTTGGTTTAAATTCTGGATACTTTTTCTGGCTCATCTTTTCTTCAGATGCATTGCATCTAATAATTTAGCTTTCACCTATTTTCCCTTCCTTTTCTTTTAAACTTACTCTTCCTCTCACAACACCTGGACCAGTGTGACTGCATGTGGATCGCAGCTACAAATCCATGGCTACCTCAGTTTTCATAGCTGTGTTCACAAGCAGGATCTCAGAGGTGATGGGTACAGCTCTGCTTCTGCTCCAAATGTCTCGGCCTTGGCTGTTGAAAAGGGGTGTGAGGAAAGAGAGAAGATATTGGCACATGATGTGGAAATCACCCAACTTCTCGGGACCATGAACATCTGTTGAAAAATATAAAAACACAACAAAAGCACTTAATCTAGTCTGACATTTTCACTCTGGAACTTTGGCTGTTTTTCTTGAGTGAAGTACCTTGTTTCCTACATCCATCAGTAGCTTTCTGTTCAGTAGAGCTGGTAAGAAAACACATTCCCTGTCCAGGAAGAAATAATTGTTTTTCAAATTTGTCCTGATTCAAAATTGAGCTTACAGAAATGTATCTTCTCAGAATTTCCCATGAAATGAAAATTCCGGTTAAAACCCCCCACCCACGGCACGTAGCCCCAAACAATGAAAGGATTTGCATGGACGGAGTTCAGACTGTACATTTATTATTGCAAAAGTAGCATGACAGTGATTCCAATTCAGTTACCCATATATTAATTTCTAATGCTCTTTGATATGTCAAAGAGTGTCTGAGGTATCCCCAGGGGCCTGAAGGATATGGCACGGGACTTCTGTCTTTCTGGAACAGCCTATAAAATCCTAGTGGGATACTCCAGGACATTTCAAATGCCAACAAACATTTGTGTATGGGCAATGAAACAGCTTTGAAATTGTGCATACCTTGTTTTGGGGGGCTTAGTCTGTGAGCTCAGTCCTACCTCTGCCTCTTTACTGAAGTTTGATCTAATTAATCTCTCTCAGTATCATCACTGTGCTGATTTCAGCGTGTGTGCCCACGTCCGAGAGACGGTCCATTAAATCTCCTGCATGCCAGTGTTTCCAAACCAAGGTGTAGGCCTGTGGATCTTGCCTGAGTGCTTAGTGCAAATCTTGGAGTGTATGTCTGAGTGCAGACCTTGACTTAAATTTGACATGTTTATCCGTGTAACACTGCTAATGCTGACAGCTCTAGTGTCACACCAGAAAAATTCAATTTATACCACGTTTCGCAAAACCTTGCAAAGCCGGGTCCAGTCATCTTCAGTTCTGGATGTACGCACCCTAGTATCAGTTCAAATAACCAGAATAAATAAAGGCATGTAAATAAAAACAACAGAACAAATTAAAATAAACTGGGCTACAGATGCTGGACTCACTTTTATTCAGACCCTAGCCCATCACTAGCATTGCCTTGATAGTGGTCCCCTTTCCCCTTTTGACCTTCTCTTTTAGGCCAAGCCTGTGACCTTGGGTGATCCAGCTTACTGTACACCTTGGCCTAATTACAGCCAGAGGAGCAGAGGGTGGAACATGATAACTGTCCACATCTTTATGATGGGTGAAAACTGGCAGAATACTCATTGAAGGTGGCTGAAGTAGGTAAGGCTGGGAGTAATGAGATGGAAGGTTTAGATTGAATATCAAGATAAAATTACCCACAATACTTTCTTTTAGGCAGAGGGATGAATTAAGTCTCAATTAGTGGCAGTACGATCTAATTGCACCACAGCTACTGAGAGCATTATGGTCCCTTGGCCTACTAAATCATCTTTCAGAGAAACTGATGGAAGGCAAACTGGACAAGCCACTGGTAACTGTAATATAAGGACTAATCCCATGATGGAGCCAGAGTGGAATAAATAGGTAATTTCCACATCACTCACGAGAAGGTATTGTGCCAGGAAATGACATCCACCGAGCTCTGTGTCTGTGCAAAGATCCTCAATGGCATTTTCAAAACTGCCTAAGTGACTTAGAAATCTTAATCCTCTTTTGAAAATCAGTATAATTTAGGCATCTAAAACCTATTGTATCACCTAGTGGGAATGAGATTTATGCAGGTCCCTCTTTTAAAAGTGCTTGGGTTGCCCATCTAGACACATAGATTCATATTTATGTAGAGTTCTGCAGGCAGACATAGTCTTGCTTTACATGTTGTCTACAGCAAAGGACTAACAGCTCAGTACAAGATAAATCAGGTCCCTATGCTTTTTTTCTGGGCACACAACAAGGGGCTTACCTGCACTTTGCAGTGCAAGCAAACCCTAAATCATGATGAAATAAAATGAAGCATCCCAAAGTGGCATTTTGTGGATGTTTCTTTCTGAATGCATGTTCTGATGACACGCGTACTACATGAATCAATGTATGTCACCACCAAATGTAATACATCTTCGATGCAGAAACAAGTTAGTGGCAGACGAGCATTCAGCTCTGAGTCTTCATGTCACTGCCACAAGTCTGAATGCTATAGAGAGCCAAAGCATCAATGGTATTATCGCAATTTGCATAAGTAGAAAACACAGTGATTAAAAGTTATCAGAGAAAGCTATCGCTCAGTTGTCAGTTCCACAAGCAGATTCCAGTGATGTCTTTCCAGCTCCTTCATAATAATCTCCATAAGTTCCTGCTAAGAGCTGCATTGAAGTAACCTGTCATTTACTCTGTCTTTCACCAATTCAGCTCAAAGAGATGCGCCAGCTGTGATCACTTGGAGTCAGAGCTGCTGTGTTGCAAAGCATCACTACAGCTGCAGACAAAATGTGCAATTCAGAGATCTGCCGAATCCAAAAGTCATAGAAAAAGCAGATCTGTACCACCCATAGCACCCTACCATCAGGAGGAGAAGGTCTGCTCTGGGAGAGGAGAGCCCCGTCTTCAGCGTGCTTTGCATGTGATGAACAGGGGCATTATGTAGGAAGGCATTCCTTGTCTGAATAGGACAAGGAATGTGTCCTACATAGGTGTTTTGTCTTCTCTTTTCATGGTTTGTGCTGGCCTCTGGTGTGGAAACAGGGTGAGCAAAAAGCTGTGGAAAAAACACAACAGGTCGCACCTGCATGTGGATCTGGAAGACCTGGATTTTTGTTGATAATGGGTAAGACTCCATCTGATTCAGTTTTCCCAATATGCGCTGCTGAGTGCCACAAAACCAAGGAGGTGTTATAAAGCTCCCTTGGGCAAGATGATGTCATTTCTAGCTTACGTGTGCTTTGGAAGGGTAGAAAATGCCATTATTAGTCGAACATGACCTTTCAAGTTAGAAAATAAGATTGAAACAGTCTGTTGTTCCCATGGCCATGTTTGTCTACTCTAGGAAGCATGTCCTGATACTCATGCTCTCATGCTCTCAGGTGGCTGGACTTCTGTCTCCCACACTCAAGACTTCTCTCTTTTTTTTTTTTTTTTTTTTATTCTTCTTTCTCTAATCTCTGAGTGCAAGTGTTTAATGTAAACCAGTTTAGTACAACTGTAAGTCAGTGCAATTTTACTGAAATTTCTAGAACTGACACCAATCTTGCACCTCTTTTTCTGCCAAGCAAAACTCATTTGCTGAGTCTAAAAGTGAGATCAGATTTTCTGCTGACACCTTGGAGAGGGGGCAGCCAGAATGGTTCTGCGGGTTGTGAGTCGTGGCTTTGTGCTTCATTCAGGCATTTCTCCCCACTCTCCATTTCATTACGCTTAATCTAATGACTGATATCTCTGGGTGCAGAACACAGATACCCCTATGACAAGGTTGTCTCAAACATTTGGGCTTCTTGGAAGCATCAGCCTATCAACAGCTAGTGGGTTCTTGGGACTAAGTGGGGTAATTACATTTTCTTCTATGGAGCCACTTAGAGGCTGATAACATTATCACAATTATCTGATTAAACTTTTGCTTGCTGTCCTTTAGAATTACTCCCAGTCCTCTTTAGACGCTAAAAAACATGAGGCCATAAAACAACAGTAGTGATGATGAGAGCTGCCTTGGTGTTGTCGTTGCCAAGAGACTGGATGCCAAATGGTTCAGGTCTTCTTTAACTGGGAAATCTGGATTATTCGGGAACCAAACAGGTATATGAAAAGCATGGGGAATAAACAAACCAGATTAAAAAAGACTCATAGATATTTTCTAGTGTCATGGTTCCTGGCTGTGGTCCAGGTTATGTTTCAAGCCACCTTTATCGTGGTGCACCAGAGTCAAACCTCATCCTCAGGACAGCTTGATTAGACTAAGGATCTGTCTCAGTATAGTTAGGCTCCTGAACTCAGACGTAGCTTGTTATATTGCTAATCTCTAATCCCATTACATCCAGAAACATGTAAAACTTAATTTATCCTGTGATTTGTCCTGTGATTTGTGAGAGACAAAAACAATAAAGGAAGGACAAAAAAAAAAAAAAAACAACCAAAAACAAACAAACAAAAACACAACCCAAAACAAATAAAATTGGAATTCCAAGCTATTAAAGCATGCTTTTGTGGACCAGAGGTATGAGAGACCTCTCAGTATGAGTTAATCTGAGTGGTTTTCTCCATATAACTATGATGGGACATAAATCTCTTAAAGATTGTAAAAGCATATGGTCAGACTTGCATCCAGATCTTGGAGCCTGAGCGATTTAATCTGGGCTCTATAATAGCAATACCTGAGCACCTCAGCATTTATATTTAAACAGATGCAGATAACTGTATTATTTCCAGATGAAATATGGAGGCACAGAGAACTAGGTAATCTCTACTGGATTTACCCAATATCCGATAACAAATCTGTGACAGAGACAGAAAATAAACCGGAGCCCTACCTGGCCCACAGAAGCCTTCTTCTCATCTGTAACTCATCTTTCTGCTATCAGTCCAGGAATTTGAAGGTCCAAGTGATGCCTGAAAAGAACTGCCTCTTTCTCCAATGAATGAAACACAGTTGCCTCGAGTTCTTCCAGAGTAGGGCTCAAGCTCTGTGGTTCCTTGAGCCCAGTTTTCTGTGCCTCCTGTTTCGGGTTGGAGCTTCAAGACTGAACAAGCTTCACAATTCAGCCTGGCTGCTTTCACAGCAACATCATGTGGAACTGCATACCAGTCCAGTGAGAGACCTTGAGGAGGTCCCCAGTGAACCTGGCCCTGAGTTGGGTTTGCAGCCCAGCCCAAACGAACCTGGTTTCTGCTCTCATTCTCAACTGCTTCCCACGCCTCTCCTGCTTACTCTGGCAGCAGGTACCTTCAGTGCCCACATCTTGTAAAACCTAAAGGTGGTCCCAAACTACATCACCTGGTTTTGGATCAAGATTCCCATTTCCAAGCATATCTGAGTCCAGGATTTCTGTTATTTGGCTTGCCATAGACATGAGGTCACCCTAGAATTGTGCATCTGGAAAACAGACAATTTCTGATCATTCAAGAGAGGTTTTGGATTCATGGGTACATCCATATTTGCATCTAGCACTAACACTGTTATTCCAATATTTCACTAAAGCCTGTAAATGCAATGGGGTTTCTAGGTATAACTAGAGCACTAATAGTAATGAGGCCCCCTCTTGCTCTAAGTTCAAGTTTCAACCCCCAAAAAAGAAGAAAAATGCGCTTATATTACAGGAAGGTTTACTAACATTTTCAAGGTTATAAGGCAATCTGCTACAAAACTGAGAGCAGGACCTGCAAATCCAATGTTTCATTAAGAGGGTAGAACATGTTAATAGACTAGAGGGTATTGTCTGTTGGCAAATGCTGTGAATCAATTTATTTTATTCCTGGGTACATGTTCATGTGAAATTGGGCTAACTTTCCTCTCTGTCAAATTTAATACACACAGTTCTGGCAACATCTGCTTTGTTTCACTTGCTAGAGCCGTGGGACTCTAGACTCAATAAGGTCTTTCCAATTCAAAGAATAAGAGCTCCCAGGAAAGCCAGCTAGGAGGCCTTGTTTTTACAATAGATTGTTTGGCTTGTTGCAATCCATTCAGCCAAACATTTTTTTGCAGAGTTTGAGAGCACTGTGTGAATACCAAGTACATGAATTGTGATTAGCAGCTTCCCTTGGAAGTCTCCTTCTAGGCGCTCTTATTTGATTTGATCTTGTCTCAGGTAAATAAAAGGAACAAAGTGGAAATAGCCTTTGACCCTCTAATTAATCACTTGCTTCTGTTAACTATTCCTCTGTCAATGTTATTAAGTGGCAGCATCCAAGGGTAAATAGGCAACCATGTAAAGAGGCTTAAGTGCCATCTGTCCTTACCTTGCTAAGGTTCTTTTGCCCTTTGGAGTTGATCCCTTGATCATATTGCTTTTTTTTTTTTTTTTTAAATCTTAGGAAGAGATTTGCATGCAATATTGGTTTTTTTATTATTATTATTATTTAGGAAGAGATTTGCATGCGGTATGATTAAAATACACAGCTGGCCAATTCAGCCCTAGCTCCACGGCTGTTTGGAGGCATTCAGCGATAGCAAGCAAGTGTGGTTACAGATGCACTGTTTATCTGTCAGTGATCAGAGTGACGAAGACAGCAATTTCTATCACATGCAAAACAATGGTGATTAACAATAGTTAAAAGTATGTGTTGAATATTACCAGGAAAGTATTTGCTCATACAGCCCTGATGAGGACTTGCAATGAATGATAAATACTCCTTCCAAGAACAAGCTTAGATCACTAACTGAATATACTCTCTCTGTTGGACCAGACAGAAGCATGGCTTTAAGTCTTATTCATCACCCCTTTCTTACGGCAGACATTTTGTCCCACACAAGCAATCAGATATGTTTTCCACCTAGATGTCATTTAAGTGGAAGAAAACTACAGAGGAAGATAGATCTCATTGATCCATCTCTGGGATATGGGTGAATGGCTCCTGCAGGTCAGTTGAAGGATGGAGAATCTAGTCACTGATGCTTACAAATGCTCGTGCAAAATGATTTTTACTCTCATTCACACATGTAGTTGCATCTTACTCTTTATTAAGAGGAGAAACTGAGGGAACTGGAAAAGGAGGCTCAGGGGAGACGATACCAATCTCTACAATTACCTGAAAGGAGATTGTAGTGAGGTGAAGGTTGGTCTCTTCTCCTAAGTAGCAAGCAATAGTATGAGAGGAAATGGCCTCAGGTTGCACCGGGGGAGGTTTAGATTGGATATTTGGGAAAATTTCTTCACTGGAAGGGTTGTCAAGCATTGGAACAGGCTGCTCAGGGCAGGGGTGGAGTCACCATCCCTGGAGGTGTTTAAAAGAGTGTAGAAGTGGGACTTGGGGGCAGGGTTTAGTTGTGGACTTGGAAGTGCTGGGTTAACGGTTGGACTCAATGATCTTAGAGGTAATTCTGATTTAAATTATTTTATGTGATCTCTCATTGCCTGGATGGATGTCTGTTTCTGTCAGGTGGCCTGACACCAGCATTGCTCTTTCTAGTTAACATGTAAGGTAAGCTTTTGGGCAATTATTACATTATAACAAGCATGCTCTGTAATTTTGCAGAAAGAAAGACTGAATTAGGTTGTGTGCAAAACTGCACAGCATAAATCTCAGGGTTCAGAGAGACCAATAGGAATTCTGAAGAAGTTTTGCAATGCTCACAACTTTATCTTCACAAAAAAGCAGGGTTGAAAAATATTCTGACAGTCTTCGTGTCTACTGATGGAGATGGGAGTTATGGCACTTGTCAGTCTTCAGGATTATGGGCCTTTATATTTTGAGATTAAACTGGACCCATGTGTTGTAAGGGTCCAGTCATAAGCCATCAATATTCTCAGTGATTATGATAGCCTTTGGGCTGAATTTGTTGTTGAGCAGATCAATAGTATTTACTCAAAACCCTTGCAAAAGTACAATCATGGTTGCATCTTTACCACGAGTTATCTAGAGATGAAGGCGGGCTGTTTGAAATCTGCATAGTTGCAGTGCAGAAGCAGAAAGTAGTACAGTTGGTGTTTTTCAGACTGGTAAAACGACCCTTGAATAAAAAGTGTCTGAGTCGGTAGAGCTGCACTAATGCAACTGAGGTTACAGTCAGGATACCAAGTCAGGGTCCTTCCCTCTACCTCGATGCATCAGAGAGCAGAACCTGGCCCGGAGCCTGTAATCAGTTTGAACAATCTGTCAGGTGCTCTGGGATTTGGAGGTGAAAGGTGCTATGTAAATGTCAGTCATCATTTGTTGGAGCACTACAACCAGGCTGAGAAGCACAGCCTGCCAGAGACACTTCAACAGGGTGTTAGGAGTGATCTTCTTGTGAAACATATTGCATTAGATGTATGGATGTTTGCTGAGCAGAATCATGTCATTCTGGTTACTATAAATCACCTGACACACTTCCCTTTATCTCTGTATTTTATCTAATTTTCTCCCAAGTTTCCTTTATTATTTAAATAAATCAAACCAAATAGCCATGTACTAAGATATTTATTCATATAAAAGAGGTGTGATCCCGGCTCCCTAAAGCTTTTTATAGAAAATAACAGAGTGAATCATTTAAACTGGATGGTTTATTTGGTTGTGGGTTGCTCATTTTGGTTCATGAAATGTTAATGAGCCAATCATAACATTCTCACATGCATTCGTTATTGAAATCAACCTGTGAAGTAATGAATAGCTCACACAGGGGCTGGGGAGGACATTCATTGCTGAGACTTCAAAACACACACTGCATCTATTACTTACATGAGTCACCTGGTTGTCTCACTGCTTCCTGATTGCATTACTTAAATAATTAACCAACAGAGTGTGAATTTTGAGTATTGCACCCATGAACGTGGCTTGATGGTTGCTCTCAGGGATATTCAGTGCTTCGGAAGACTTGAGCCTAAGCCCAGATAAACAAATCAGTTCCAGGAGAGGGGATAGGCTATAAACAGCCTCCTATATGGATGTGATTTGTCTTTCAGTATTTGCAACTTTATGTTTCAGGTTCACTTTTCAACAAGCTAAAGCTTCCTAAAAGTGAATGCGAAAGCAAATAAGGGACTACCTCTTATCTGGGTCCTTTGTGACACAAAGCACCTTTCCAGGGGAGAAACGGGACACAAATTCATTTCTCTGAATACCTGCAGAATTTTTTCAATGCCATATGGCACCAATTAAGGGACTCCCATTTCCTTCTCTGCAGGAAAACATAGGTGGTGGAAGAGGGAGATGTTGGATGGCTGTGCAGAAAGAGGGCAACAAGGCTTAGGAGGGATGAGAGGAAGCTTTTCTACTTCAAGTCACAAGATGTGGGGAGACCATGGGGAGCATGAATGCAGATCAGGTGAGGTTACTCTCCCAGGCTCTCTCTGAGTGCTGTGCTTAACACAGTTCCCCTCAGAGGACAATTCAGAGCTCACTCGACACTTCAGGAGGGGTCTGGGAAAAATAGGTTCAAGAAGGCCTCTCTGAAGACTGTCTCACCTCTCATTGTTCCTCCTCTGATCTGTTCAGTTCTTGATTTCCATTTTCCTCTTTTTCTTTTCAGTTTCTATTTTATCACAGCAAAATCAAAGTTAGGAGCTGTTGGCGTTTGTCCCTTCGGTTTTGAAGGCGAAACGTGAAAAATCCTTTCACCTGTAATGTACAAATCCAAGTTTTCCTTAGCTAATAGCATGTTCTTAGTGTAATTTAATTGCAGTATCTCTAAAGTGAAAGACTTCTTTTCTCCTCTGTATCTTTATAGGTTTGTACATGTAAACAGCATCCAGAACCTAAGAATTGCAGAGGTACAGTTCTCAGCAAAAATCATCTGGGAATAGACCAACCTGTACATATCACTGTAAATTTTGTACATTTGTTATTTTGTGTGTGTTTATGTGCTGATGGAGCATGGTTGTATTTTATAAACAAAGAAAAGAACCCCCATGTGGGAATGCTTACAAGCTAGAAAAAGGGAGATACAAGAAACTGTGGGTATTTCTCCAGTGGTCTTTTTGGGCAGAGTTGTTTTGATTTGATCTATTAAATAGGAAGGTCAAGAAAGGCAAGAGAAAAAATAAAATTCTTGTATAAGACAGTTCTGTTATTAGAAATGTAATATAAAAGGTTATTATTAAGAAAGGAACTTCTTCAGTTCTGCATGTACTATAGTTTTTAGAAAGCTATGTTTACCATTTGACAGCTGAAAAATATATACCATTCTTGGGCAGCAGTAGCTTTTTTTTCTTTCTCCCCAACACTCTTAGCATAAAGATTCAACTTTTCAATCTTGTGAACATGGCTGAGCAGTTTTTATTTTTTAAAATTAAATAAATACCTAAAAATACTTAAAACGGTTAAGTCACTCAATAAAGGCATATTCTTTTAAAATAATTTCTAGACATAAAACAATCATTTAAAAATTAGGGGAAGATATGAAACATCTCTCCACACACTAATCTTTGGTTTGAACATTTATCATATACTGGTCAGTTTAGAGAGTGAACCTGGCAGCAGAGACCTTCATGAAATGATGGTGATATGTATGAGACACTTGTGGCTTCAGTGTCTTTGGGCCCCTCACCCCAAAAAGGCCATTGAATGACTCGAGCGTGGCCAGAGAAGGGCAACGGAGCTGGGGCAGGGTCTGGAGCACAGGTCTGCTGGGGAGCGGCTGGGGGAACTGGGGGGGTTCAGTCTGGAGAAGAGGAGGCTGAGGGGAGACCTCCTGGCCCTCTGCAACTCCCTGCCAGGAGGGGGCAGAGAGGGGGGATGAGTCTCTGGAGCCAAGGCCCCAGCGCCAGGCCCCGAGGGAATGGCCTCAAGCTGCCCAGGGCAGGGTCAGGCTGGCTCTGAGGAAGGATTTCTGTGCAGAAGGGGCTGTTGGGCGTTGGAATGGGCTGCCCAGGGCAGGGGGGAGTCCCCGGGATCCCTGGAGGGGTTGAAGAGTCGGGCTGAGCCAGCGCTGAGGGATCTGGGGGAGCTGGGAATGGTCAGGGGGAGGGTCATGGTTGGGCTGGAGGAGCTTCAAGGGCTTTTCCAACCCAGATGATTCTGGGATTCTGTGAATGGGGAAAAAGGCACCAGCTTTTCTTGGGGCACTTCCTTGTCACAGTCTCAGCTGTGACCTTAGCTCTAAGCCTGAGCAATTTTTCCTTATATCAGGAGGCTTTAAGTCTCCCTGGAAGATGTTGATAATGGCGATCACTTTGAGAAAGTATACATGAATATAATAGAAAGGTGAAATGAAAAGAAATGTAAGTAGTAGCTTTTGCTAAATAGAATGTGAATTGCTCGAAGGGTACATTTAAAAGAAATTGGTCACAAATTCTGAAGTATTTTCAAAGTTTGGATGCAGCCATATGTTAGCAAAAAGAGTCCAAAATAAAGTCAGATTTCGGAAATGTCTTAAAAGCTCATTTTTCACACAAACATGAACTCATAAGTTAACCATAGATGTAGCTGAATATCTCACCCACATCAATATGATCTTGTGTCACAGCTAAGTGGTTTAAATTTGTATTATACATGTTAGAAGGATGAAGCTAAATGCCAGCTTTAAGTGAAATGTGTTCAGCAATAAACCCTAATACAATGTATGTGCGGCGTAGTGTCCTGCTTCAAAAAATGCATTATCGTATAGGGGTAAAATGGTAAGTTTCACAACACATTCTTACATGAACTTGTAAAAAATACATGAACTTGCAGGAGTTTGGCCCAGTCTCTCCTGTGTGACTTGCTCTTCAAAATGACTTTTCATTTCCAATGCCTATCACTAGCATCTTGCTTCAAACACTTTGTTCTCTGAACCTCCCTTCCCATCAGAGGTAGGGGAGGGTGGTCCAGTAGATACTTCAAAGTGACCATGATGCTGGCAGACCAAAGCAGCATCCCCTCTGTCATTTGCTGTAGTTAACAAATTAATGCCCACCTGCGTTCCAGGCTCTCCTCCTTCCATCATGAAAGAGGCTACTAGGAGGTTTATGGCGATGCTTTTGCCCCTACTGCTGCCTCCAGAAAATCCAGCCCTAAAGGAGAAGATAATAAGGCTCCTAGTCTCAGCCATATGATTATCCTGTGCTAATGTCGCCCACTTCCCCTGGAGTGCAGAACTTGTAACTATTAGATGGCTTTCATTTTTACATATGTAAAGAAAATGCCTTGATTCCCACAAGCTGTCAGTTAATGTTACAATGCTTAACTGAGAGGCTGCAAGCATCACCCACTCCTTAAAATGCTAATGATCTGCCTCAGATGTGTGATCACAGAAGCCCATGAGCTGGTCTGTTTTGTAGTCCCCTTGTATTTTTAGCTTATAGCGATGATCTTGTGCTGTGTACTTCTAGGTTTGCAGTTTGTCTGGGTTTTTTGGTGTAGTGTGTTTGTTTGTTTGTTTGTTTGGTGGTGGTTTGTTTGGGGTTTGGGTTTTTGGTTTTGGTTTTTTTTTTTTTTTTTTTTTTTTTTTTTTGGTTAAGCCTCCCATGTGCTCGCTGGATCAACTGGGGAAAAAAAAAAAAAAAAACCAACCAAAAAACCAAACCCTAAAAACGAGGAAGCTCACCTCTAAACTTTTCTAAGTCATAAGTAGAGGGAAAAATTATAATAAAACATCATGGGAAACACAGAATGGAATATACTGTAGAAGAAGAGATACATAACTTCAGCTTTATGTGATCTCCCACTTGCAGTGCCTAGCCCCACAGAGTGCTCACTGTGACTGAAGCTGTCTGTCTTGCCGTGTCATTGAGAGGCGAAACCCTGAACTTCTATTGGAAATTCCAAATCAGTTTATGAAATTCAATTTCATTGTGCAACAGACAAGAACATGGCTACTCTTGGTATGGGAGGTTTAGTTTGGTGGTGGGGCTGAGGTTACAGAATAAAAGAAAACATGCCCACCCACTTGCTTTTTCTCCAGACCTTTCCTCTCTAGAAATAAGCATCTCTTAGTAAATATGAAATATCTTATGGTCACCTTAGTAAGGTCTAAGTGCTGAGCAGCTGGGTCCCACTGAGACTTTCAGGAACTAAATGAAAATTAGTTTCAGTACAAACCTCAGTACGTTTGCAACCTGGAGTAAGGCCAGTCAGTGTCTGGACACCTATTTAGAGAATGTGAAAAGTCAGGTGGAACATTGACTTGCTTGTCAGTGAAAAGCAATAATAACTAAATCAATAATCATGCTCTAGGATGCTGCTAGGGGGTTTTGAATGGTCCTTGTTTGTATCCTCCTTCAGATGAGTTGTACTTATGAATCACAACACACATTTTGCTGTACCTGTCAGAACTTTTTACTTATTAGGGAGCTGGTTGCTGTTGACACTTCAATTTTAAATCCAAAAACCCAAATTGATATTAGTCTGTGCGAAGTGTTATTATTATTTTCAGATGAATATCTTTCCCTCTTCCCAGTGACCAGTTTAACTGATCTAAATGGCCATTATCCCATTCTCCCCGTGCCAATGAATGTTGTTGTTGTTGTTGTTGTTGTTGTTGTTACTATTATTACTTTTTTTTTCATGGCTATTCAGCTTCAAGTTAAAGGAGACCTGAAGTTTCTGAGTCCCCACCCCTGAACTTTTGTTTGAGGTTCAGTACGGACTGAAATACGTTCAAGAAGACCTTTATTAAAAATCCTCCAAGGGTAGTGTTGAAAGGTGTTGGGATATTGATGGTTTGAGATGTGGAAACCTGGCTGAGGTCTCCGCTGAGGCTTTGAAGGTTTTGGGTTGATATCTACGCAGGGAATTGGGCTCTCTTCTGTTGGGTCTCATTCTCAGGCTAGAAAATAATGTTCAGGCTCTCTCTTTCCTGGGGCAAGTAGTTGAGCATCCAGTGTATTTCACCTTTATTGGTTAGGAAAAGAGGTGATAAAAGAATGTAGTCTATTCCTTAGGATTTTATGGTGTCATTTCAATGAAGTTAGATGTTAACTACTTGCATGAAACACTTTTTAATGGAACACACTTTTGCCAGATGGGAGAAAATATGCTGCTTACTGCTATTTTATTTTTCTGCATTTCCCTCAGGCTCCATCTATATTACAGCCATAACCCAATCAGAAAACCCAATCACAACAAGGTTGCCATCTTACCCCATTGCAGAACAGTTAACAGTTCCTGAGCTGAAGGGCTTTAACCACGATTCTGAAACAAGGTAAGATGTTAGAGGGTACCTCTAATACCACTCGCAGTTCAAAGATTGAGCAAGATCAAAAGGAGCTGTTTAGCACCTCATTGGTCCTCCTGGTTCAATCATGTTGATCCATGCTTTCTGGCTGAGGTTAGTTGTATTTTAATCCAGGTTTTAAATCCACATCTCTCTGCATGCAGCTGTGCGAGCAGTTATATTCAAATGA
This sequence comes from Athene noctua, assembly GCF_965140245.1. Classification (NCBI taxonomy): domain Eukaryota; kingdom Metazoa; phylum Chordata; class Aves; order Strigiformes; family Strigidae; genus Athene; species Athene noctua. Next base: position 5,748,763 of record NC_134077.1, read on the forward strand.
ATGTTGTTCTTAGTGATACTAAATGCTGCAGGATCAAGGGACCAGCAAAATTGCTAGTTCTTGTCACCCTTTCCCCTTCACAAGAGACAAAGCTGGGCTGTAAGATTAATTTATAAAACCCCCGATCACCTCCAAACTTTGACAAAAGTGACGGTACATGGGTTCACATGATTTTTCCTTCAGGGCAGCAGAACCACTTGAGACAACGCAGGTCTCTGTCTCAAATTGTCTCATGGATGTGGGATATGGGAAAGGTTTTATGAGGTGGTCATGTATTTAATACTGTTTTTTCAGCCCCTTTTTGGCTGTAGTTTTCAGTGCCATCACGACTACAGTTGTAAAGACTCAGCCCAGGATTTGACTATCATTAGTTATGAGCATCCACTGCTTCCAGCAGTTAAATCTGCAGAAATAGGCGCCAAGATATTAGGAGCATAAGCCCTAAAAGGATTTTGCCTTTCCTAGCTTTTCATCGCCCAAGGCAACACAGTTGCCTAGAAATAGTTAATGGTGTTCCTTGCAAAGTCTCATTCTCCTTTTAAGGGTCATCGTTATCTCCATTTTAAGGCTGAACTGAGATTTAAATTTAACTTCATGTTATTGAGATGCAAATCACCCTGGTCTCATAAGTATTATATGTATAAACCATATTTTTCATCATGAAACTCCTTTTTTTAAAAAAAGTGTTTCCCTTTAAGTACATTTTCCCATTAAACTAAATATATGTTTAATTTTTTTCTCCTCCAAAGGCAAGGTCCTTTCAACTCATGCCAGTGTTATTATTTCTCAAAACGAGTTTCATCTTGATCCATAAACATTTTATGCCAAGAATAATGCCGTTTTAAAGACAATAAGTGCCTATTTCTGCCTGAGGCCATCGGAAACCCCGTAAAGGAGGCAGTAGGAATTAAAGACACTTAATCATATTTCCCCATTTTTAACTGCTATTTTTTTTTACACTCTGAAGCAGTTTTTCTATCCTTGCTGCGTCCTATTGAATGCCATAAATCTTAATTAAAGATGTAATTTTTTTTCTTTATGAAATCTGAGCTGGAAAGAACATTTCTTATTTTTAAGACTAGCACTGTGTGCAGGCTCATAAAACAAACAAGACTTTTACACTCACAGGGCTTCAAAACCAGTTATTGCTGCCATCATGTTGAATTGGTTCCATAATTATTATTATTGTTGGGTTTGGTGTTTTTATGATTATTATTAATGCCTGAGCTTTGTATTTTCTATGCACAAGATATCATGGGGAAAATAATAACTTACACAGTGTGCATATCTGTATGGAAAACGGAGGAAGGCTTATGGAAATATACCCATCAGCACAGGGATTTGTTTTTAATGTATTTATTATAAGGTGGTATGATATTTTTTTTTTTTTTTTTTTTTTTTTTCAGTGTAGAAGCTGTTTCAGTTAGGTAGACTTAAATAACAGAGCTTGTTTGGTGTAATCTTGCATCAGTTTATTGAAGCCAAGAGAATTACATCGCTATATACTGGGAGAATAATACTCTGATAATGTGATTTCCCCACTGTTCCATGTACTTTTCCTATGGAGAGGAAGAAGAGAGCAAAATTTCACTGTCTTATCTGTGTTGGTGGAAAGAAATGGGTACTCCGTACCTCTCAAGATGAGACTATATTTTTAATATCTTCCTGTAGCTGAAATGGAAAACACTGCAGAAAGGTTTAGACCTGAAGCCCACTAAATTCAATGGGAAGATATGTGATGGCTCTTAGTAACCAGCAGTATTTGCTCTGTTTTAATGGCACCCACTGGAGGTATGTAATTTGACAGTCTTGTGCTGAGCGCTAAGGCATTTTTACACCTTACTTCAAAGTCAAGGAAAATCAGCATGAATTTTCCTAATAATCTCATCACCTTTTTTGCTTGAGATTCTTATAGACTAATATGAGACACATACCATCGCAGTTAACTTCCCTTGCAACAGGGATGGTAGGAAGCCCTGGCTACCATGTTATGATGTCTTTCCAAGCACTTTTCACCACAGAAACAGACTGATGCCATCAGAGGAAGTCATTAAGCTTAACAAATTACTGAGCACTCCTGGTGTGGAGGAAGTAGCAGTACAGTCGCATCCATAAACGTAGTCCATCTATTCACAGCTTCCAGCCTGGCAGACTCTTAGGGAGCCCATTGACTTTCCATGGGATAATTTCAGGCTCCATGTTAAGGTTAGTTATGTATTTACATATTAACATGAAGTCCTGCTGGTTGGTAATGATACATCCATTTAAATTTGCCTCTTGTATATATATATATATATATATTTTTTTTTTTTTTCTGGTTAATACCGGTATGTCCCCGCATTTTGGAAAACAGAACAAAAGAAAGGCAAGAAGCATTGCATGCCACGGAGCAAGCTATTGGTAAAACATGTGAGCTAGCGTATGAAAATGTGCCTCTTCAGTCATTAAGCAGATGAATAATGTTGCTCCTGTGAGTAATGATGTTAAGTCAACAATGAAACATTCATGTGAATAAACCTACCTATGGCTAAGTCTTTGTGGGGGTGCAACCTCATGCTCTCACCTTCTGCTGCAAGGTCACTGTGTTTCCACAGCTGCCAAGTCAACCAATGAGACACCAGTGGCTTTTATTAGATACTCATAGTTACTGTTCCTTAACATAACATGACCTTTCTCTACGAAGCCCGAATCAAAAGGCCATTGATTTACTAGCTGTGAAGTGATGTTTCCTCACTGGCATCTAATAATTTATTTAAAAACCTGGTTTTGCCAGGAAAATCTCTCACGATTTTAGATTCACATCTCTGCTTTCGAAGGCATTTTGGAAGATAGCAAAAAGGCAAAGAGAATATGCTTCCCATCACTAAGCAAGAATAGCAGTCACAGACTTTATTTTGTGTAGGTTTTTTGCTTGTGGCTACAGTATCTCACTTCTGCATGGGTACTGAATTTGGGAGAAAAGCAGGAAGCACTTATTCTGTATCACAAATCAGTTTCTGTATTTGGTGGTTTTCCTTTCGCACATGACAATAATTACGTTGTTACTGCTATTCTGAAGCTTCCTACTGAAGGATCATCATTTTCAGTCTTGCTCTATTTTATAAAGGGTAAAAGAACTACGATGGGGGGGGAAAAAAAGAGTCGGTAGCTTTTTTCTCAAGGTGGTATAGTTTTGGGAGCAAGGATCATATGAAAGCAAGACAAAACTTTCTTCTGAGGGTACCCTGGTAAGTACAAGTGGAAGGAAAGACTGGAAAAATTCTGGGGTCATGGGTGGTGGGGAGAAAGAGTGATTCTGAGTCGTGTCATGTAATTAGGGAAGGTGGTTTTAGGACAGGATAGATCAATATTTCCCAAACTTTAAAAATACAGGTCAACTAATCTGTGTGGACAAAACCCAAAATTAAAAAAAACAAAAATCCAATTATTATCTTGTGCAGCATTACTCCAGCAGGCTCTATTTATGACCAAAACTTTTTAGGAATAGTGTTTGACATTGAGTAGTGAGTAATTTCTTTTTCCTGTTTTCCTTGTTCTTTTTTTTTTTTTTTTTTTTTTTCCCCCCCCCCCTTATGTTTCTGTGGCTGTGCTCCTGTGTGATCTTACAAGAATTTTTGCAGTAATTTTGCAGACCCCATGCTGACACCTTCCAGACACTCCTCAATCCATATCCTATAGGCTGAGAAACGCAGGATAGGACAATTTCTCCAGGCTCCAGCCAGCTTTATTTGCTATAACGCTGTGATCTTGCAAGCTCTTGGGTGTACAAGTCATTTAATGCAGGTGAACAGGGAACTGACACGGGTCATTTAGGGTTATTTTAGCTTAATTAATTTTTCAGTTCATGATATATCTTGTTGAAAGCTGATTGGTTGTGGTTTTAATTGACTGTTATACCACCTTTTTTTAAAAAAAAAAATAAAAATAGTGATGAAAAGAATCCCTACAAATCATAATATTAAGAAAATCTCCTTCCACTACCTCTGATAAAAGTGGTTTGCCCATGTGTTTCAATCTTTAGGTTTTTTTTGTTGTTTTGTCAGCTATGCACACACACGTATACATACCTGTGTTTGTATGCATACACACACGCACACATATATGTAAAGTTATCTATTTTCTTGTTCAAGCCCTAAAGGTAAGTGGTGGATATCAAGGTAGAGTATTGTTAAAGTTATGTTTTGAGGGGAGTTTAAAGCTGGCTTTTCCGTGTGAACATGTGTACAGGTTGAAAGGGATGACTTATGGACTGGTATGGATATGTGTGTTGTTCCAAACCACTGATGCAGCAATGCCGTTGACACCAGATGGCTGTTCAATATCAGCAGAATGGTCAAATGTTTCTGAGGAGCGTCTGCAGCTGATGAGGTTAGTTTTCCTCCTGGCAGTCTGGTGAGGAAATCAGTGGTTTGGGGTTTTGTTTTGTTTTTCAGTAAAGCCTCTGTCCCTTTGCAGAGGTGAACCTGGTACTACTAACCAAACCTAGAGTCAGTATTACTGTTTTCAGTGTGGGTTTGAATAAACCTCAAAACTGTGATACACGGACAGGTCTAGGTGGAGGACATTAACTTATTGCCCTATATTTATTTTATGACTTACTAGAAATCTATGTTTAGGATACTTACCAAGTTATTTACTAAATTCACTGGAACTTAAAAAAAAATAAAATTGTTATTCAGAGACTACTTCATACCTGAAAACATCATCTAGGCTGTTCTAGGCATAAGAATTAGTTATTAGAATACAAAATCTCCTCTTGCTGTGACCTCTGAAGTTCAGATGAATACACAATGCTGGAATTGGATATATTGTGTCCTGAATTATAAAAGCAGAATCTGAAAAATATCAGACTTTACAGGAGATGGGATTCAGATCTGGTCTGATAGCTCAAGTTTATGGCTCAGGTCCATCTTTATAATAACACTACATTAACTTTAAAAAAGTCTTCCAAACAGCTTAATAGTCGAATTATAACAAATAATTATAAGTTCCCAGCTCAGTCTTTTTTTCAGTGGGTTTGGACAATGCAAATACTTTAATTACATGACTATTTATGCAAGAACATCTTTGTCAAAGTTTTAATAAAGAAACAAGAATTTTCTGATAGTTAAATAACCAATGAATAAAATCATGTGTTCATACTGAGAAACGACTGGTCTGCCTTAAATTGAAACAGAGACATTATCACAAGTGTGTGACCTGTTTGTCTGCCCTTCTGAACATAAGAAGGTCTCCCTCTGAATGAACCAAAGGGCACCTTTACCTCCTGGTGAAGGCAATGGAGGGAGTTGTTGACACTGGTGAGAAGGGGATCGTGGTGCACAGCCAGGGAGGTGAGCAGTCCCCAGCTGCACAAACAGCCAGCCAGGTTTGCACATGTACAAGAAATGAACCCGATCTTCTGAGTCAGGTCCACGGTATCTGAAAATATAGACTGCTAAAAAAAAAAAAAAGAGAGGAGCCTATATATATACACCTATAGGAGCCTACCTAAGTGAATAGGACTAAGTTGTATGGAAAAAGCCTCCATTCCAACAAAAATACAGATGTCCATCTTTCACAATTTCTTCCTTTTCATAAGCATATTCCTGTCACCATCTTTTTCAGCTCTCAGTCAATTTCTTAGCCAAATAGTGCCTCCTGGAAAATACAATTTCACAATAAGTGAAAAAAATATTCCAGGGTTGCAATATCTGGACATTCTGAGCAAGTAAAGTTGAGAAGCATCAATTGAAGTTTTTGCTGTCAGGTAAAATATTTCATTTCAAGAAGATAAAAGTATTTTCCTCTGACTTTTTTTCTTGAATAGATTTTAACTACCTAAAAGTCGGGGTTTTTTTATTAGAAGGTAATGCCGATAGTATCTCATGTAGTATATGTACATATATTGCAGTGTTACCTTTTATATGTGAAAACCAAACACAGTATCTTACTTCATCAAAAATTAATTATTTTGTGTTTCCAACTAAAATATTTCCAAAGTCTTGATCATGTCAATTTTTAAAATTTTACTGTGATGCAGAAGAGAGAAAATTACTCTTACAATGTTAGAGCTACAGGCAGATTATTTGTATCTCTAAATGCTCTTCCTTCCACTGTGCCTCACCTGCTCCCCGATGCTCATGGTGTCCCTGCAGGAGCCTGGCACAGACGTGGACTGGACAGAGGGCGGGAATCTCTCCTGCTCCTCGTTCTGCTGCAGCCTGACTTTGCACTGTGAGACCCTGCTCTTCTTCAAGAACCGGTTCATTATCCAATATATGACCTAGCTGGAGAGTTCAAACTAGGCTGCGGCCTCTGGCAACCAGAAAGACAAAAGTGGAGCTCAAGCTGTGTAGAAAACTGCCACCTGTCAGTAACAAACTTCATCTGTCTCCAGAGCAGTGTGATACCACACACCATGCCTTTGAGGACTCTTTGAGGACTGTGGATGTGACAGGAGCCGTGGTTTTGGTGGTTGTTTGTTTTTTTTTTTTTTTGTGTGTGTGTGTTTGTTTTGTTTTGTTTTGTTTTGTTTTTTCTTTTTCCCCCAAGCTACAAGAACTGGAGTATTTATCTGGTTTGTATTTCAGTCAAGCATCCAGGAAGCTGTGTGGACCCTTTCCTCCAGTTAGTTAGGATGCAGAGCGGTTGGGTGAATCAGACTCATCTGACTGGGGTGATGTACAAGACAGCTACAAATTAGGTGAGTGAACATGGCTGAAGAAGTGTGACTTGTGGTGGTCCTGCTCAGGGTTGGTGTGTTGGTCCTGCACAAGGGAGCTCAACTTGAGGTTCAGGAATGAGGCTTCAGGCATTGAGCTGGGGGGGGGAGGCTGCTGAACCCAGAAACATTTAATATGTATTTTCTCTAGGCAGGCTAGCTGCATAAACCATGGAAAACTCAGATGTTAGCCTACCAGCTGTAACCATTCTTGTCACCCATTGCAGCACGTTGTATTTTAAAGGCAATAAGGCCTTACGCTCATGACAGGAAATTGTCACAGATGTAATTACACATACAGTATGGTTAAATTCCGGTGTAATATGTATTACCACCCATCAGTCGCAATAATCACCATAGAGATACAATCTGTTTCTTGATAAAATGCAGAGGTTTGTAACACACTATACATTGTGCTCACGGAGAAAACCCTGCCTCTGACTCAAGGTCCTTTATCCACTTTAGTTGTTATTACTTGTAGCTGCATGGTACCTGGGGGATAATTATTCTCATATTGTATGCTCTGAAAGGGCAGAAGTTGTTCAAGGCAGCTGAACTGGTAAAATAAGAACTAGTGATCTGGATGAGGGAAGAGGTTGTCCACTCCTGGCCAGGTCCTCTTACTGGTTGAAAGGCCACTTGTGAATTGGATCACAGAATAATTCAAGTTGGAAGGGACTGCAGAAGGTCATCTACTTCAGCCTGTCCTGTTGCATGGGGTTAGCCCACCCCAGATACTGGACTCAACTTTTGGAAGTTTCTGTCATCCCTTTACTTCAGGCCATTAAAGTCCCTCTGAACAACAGCTTTGTCCTACAGCATATCAAGTTCTCAGCCCAACCTGTTATCATCCACCAGCTTGCTGGGGAGACAACCCCTCCCCTTGTCCGGGTTGTTAGTAAAGAGATTGAACAGTGTTGTCACCATTAGCAATCCCTGACACGTGCCACTGGCAGCTGGCCACAGGTTGGACTTTGTACCACTGACCACCACCTTACAAGCCTGGAGATCCATCTAATCTTCCAAACTCATCATAGAATGTTTATTCAGTTTATATCTTTGCAATTTGACTATAAGTATATTCTGGGAGACTGTGTGAAAGTCCTTGCTCAAGTCAAGGTGTGCAACATCTACTGCTCTCCCCTTGCCCCCAGGGACATGATTCAAACCTCAAACACAAATATCACACTAATTTTATAGAGTGGGAAGTTGAGGCACAGATAATAGCATTTCCCACAGGTTTCTATGGTCACGATGAAAGATAATAAGAAGATAGATACGGTTTCCTCAAGGTCTTTGAAGGGTCTTTCACAGTGGTAAGGACTGTTTTCTGCATGTTGGTAAGAGTAGGTACAATGCAGCTACTTGTATAAGAGTGCTGGATTCCAAGATCACACCACTGATTTGTCTCTGTGTATGACACACCATTTTAATTACCCTGGGTTTACTCTCTCTACGGGCATCACTTCCATTATTTGAAATCAGACTTCAGTGCATCAGCCTGTTCCACTGGCACAGGTCAAGAATCCTAACCAAAACCATTGCCCTAATTTAACTAAATCAGGGCAATACCATATTTTTTAGTCAAACAAAGGCAACTCAACATTTAGATCATCTTTCTTCTTTCAGCTGATGCCTCTTCCTGGTGTGTAAATTAAGAGCTCTTGTGCTAACCATTGATTTTTCTCTCCCGTCCTAGGATCCCGAGGGGACACATCCTGCTGAGTTTATTCTTGAGGAAGCCGATTCCACTGCTGCACAAAGCTGGTGTTGTCAGGAAGATTTAGCTCCTGATGATAAAACATCTTTCATTGTGAATTCTTCTCATCATAAGGAGCTTACAAATCCTAAATCACAGCGGGGCCACCCCTTCTTTGCTCTCAGTGCACCGTCGTAACTCTTCCACCTTAACTATCAGGGGAATGTTGTCTGTGCCTCTTATCATGCCTGGGTCAAAGGTGAATATCTGAGCTTCTAGGTCATGGTGATACGAAGTGCTGTGAAATATGGTAATAACTATCTTTCAGGAATCTCTGAGGCCATTCTGTAAACGTACAAGTAGGCCCGTGTGACTGTTTTTTGTCTTCCACTGCAGACGTGATGCTGCTTTGAGAGAAGAGGTTAAAGATCCTCCTGAAAACAGCTTCTGTGTTTGGGGTGGTGAGAGGGAAAGGGCTGGGTTTTAACCATTGATAGTATTGGGGAACAGCTGGGAGGGGAATTTACATAGCTATCTCTGGTCTACAGTTGAGCTCACAAGCCTTGCAGGCTTGATGTAGGTCGCTAGTGTAAATAGATGCTAATTAGTCTTGGAGTCATTCAGCAACCTTTCAGCACTCCTTCTCCCTAAAATAGAGTTCTTTGTTCATGGGAGGGGACAAAATAAAACAAAACTTTCATCCATAAGCTAAAAGCTTCTTCTGATAATCAATTATCCTTCCCTGAGGTAAGCTTTTTTTTCCTTTCCTGATGGACTTTCAGCTTCCAGTCTGGTCCCTAATATTTTTCTTTAAATAAGAAAAATGTAAGGTGGGATACAAAAGAGTTAACTAATCACCACTAACCTCCACAGAGAACTGCATCTATAAGGAGTGCTTTCAGTCGTTCTGGAGCTTGGACAAATCTTGGATGTGGAGCGTCAAGGTAAATGACAATAGAAATAGAGGAGCTTCCCTGTGCTCGTGGCAGGCAGCAGGGGAAGGCTGGAGGAGCTGTTGAACAAAGTGCTCTTTATTCTGCGGAGCACGGGGAGCAGTGTGCATGCATGGTAATTAGAGGAGAAAGGCCAGCTGCTGCCGGTGTGTTCTGAACCCATAATAATCATAATCGAAATAAAAAACACCGCGAGATGTAAGATGGTTTCCTATTGCCGGATGTGCAGAGAGAGCGCGGAGGCTTGCTCGGCTCTTGCTGCAGAGACCAGGAGACACAAAGGAGGCTTTTCCTCTGTGCATTTAGGTAATGGACAGAATCTAAATAAACTCTATTGCTGTAAACAGCCCTGCTGAAGCAGATGTAGGTCACTCACCTGTTGCATTTCCCTAACCACAAAAGGAATTAAAATAAAGACGTGCTTCGCCGTAGTGCAGCAAAGGTGCTTTAATAATACCGTAACATTAAATTTAGCATTCACTCAGCAGCAGATAGCAGTCCCATCGTCACATTCTGCTCAAAGCCCTTTTGGTCTCTCCCTTTTCCTTCTTGCCCCTAGTGCTTCCCTTCTCACACCATACCTGACGACTCCTCCCTGGCATGCTTAATATCCAGAAACTTGCTCTCTAATTACTGTGGTTATGATTTGCAACCTGTCCAGTGGTGCCAGGCAGTGAAACCAGCCTTTTCAAGTGTAGAGGAATCAATATGTCTCTAATCAAAACAGAGAGATGTGTTTCCAGCTAATTTGGAGGTTCAGCGATGACAAGCCCCATCAAGCATAGATGGTTGGCTGTCAAGTGTGCAATAAAGTCAGGAACTCACCCGACGGGAAGAGAAAAGGGCTTTTTCTTTTTTACTTTTTTTCTTTTGTACTCAGTTTATGTGATCACACACACCAAAGGAAAAAAAAAAATAAAGGAGGTGGGGCTGTTCTTGGACAATTTTAAAGCCTGTTTTCAATCAAACTGATTATTTTTTTTTTTTTCCCCCAAGGTCAATGTTCTTTCTGCTCCCCCAGACCTGCTACCTCCTCCCCTTTTCTGAGCTCTACCTCAAATTATTTTTTTAAGAGTTGTGACAAGAGACTTTGCAGACTTCAGATTTTTGATGTCATAAAGTGCAATTGGATATATAAGTATGAGGACTAGAGGAAAATGAAGGTCTCAAGCCTGGTTGCTTTTGTAGCATCTCTTGACTGAATAGTAATTCTAGCAGTTACAACAACAGTATTATTAAGTAATATTGTAGTGGTAACAAAGAATAATAGCCAAATATATGAGATTTAGTACAATATGTAGAAAAAAAATAGATTCTGCATTAGGTGAATAATGTGAGAATGTTTCCATGTTTTCATTTACAGTTCTGACAGAACGAGAAAATAACAGATTTTTAAGACCAGAAACAGACTTTAAACTATCTGCTTTTTCTACTTCCCATGTAACAAAGCTTGAAAATATCATCCCACTTTTTCAAAGTTTGAGACAGGTTGAGGTTCATGTCCAAAGAAGGGCAACAAAGCTGGTGAAGGGTCTAGAGAACAAGCCCTGTGAGGAGGGGCTGAGGGAACTGGGGTTGTTTAACCTGGAGAAAAGGAGGCTGAGGGGAGACCTTATTGCTCTCTACAACTGCCTGAAAGGAGGTTATAGCAAGGTGAGTGTTGGTCTCCTCTCTCAAGTAACAAGTGATGGGATGAGAGAAAATGGTCTCAAGTTGTGCCAGGGGAGGTTTAAATCGGTTATTAGGAAAAAATTGTCAAGCATTGGGACAGGTTTCCCAGGGGAGTGGTGGGGTGACCATCCCTGGAGGTATTTAAAAGACGTCTAGATGTGGCAGTTAGGGATGGTTTAGTGGTGGACTTGGCAGTGCTGGGTTAATGGTTGGACTCGACCATCTTAGAGGTCTGTTCCAACTTAAACAATTTGTGATTCTATGAAATATCAATTTAATTTCCCCTTTCTCCTTGTTATGTTTTAAAAAATGGGGGAGGAAAGCAAAGGCACAAATAAGATGATGCAAGTTTTCCACAGTGTTGGAATTTACTGGTGAGAAACTTGAATTCTTTGGGTCACAGGAATATATATCCAACCACCAGGACTCCTTATCACACAGCCACAAAACATTATAGCTGAGAAGGTGTATTCCAGACCTTTACACTAATACAAGCTGAGAACTTATGAAGGGGCTCCCATTTGCTTCCTCATGTGACATCAAAGGAAAAACCCGAGTTCTACCTCCTTTTTCAATGTATTCACCAGTCTGGCAGAGAAGAGTGATTGTGGCTATGCATTGCAAATACTGTGAATGGATGACCCCAAACCCACTAGTGTAAAGAGCAAATTAAATGTTATTTATCTGGTAACATAATTGTGAGTCTTCTGCACGTATTGTGTACATAACTGTGAGATATCTAAATATGAAGATTACTTTTTACTTATGCTAATAATACTGAAATAATTATATGAGAGAGAGAATGAAGTGTGTTCTTATACTGACTGTGACACTAGTCTGGTTGGTATCACTGAAGTCTTGGATACAAGAAGTTCCTTGGATATTGAAGGAGTTATTGAAAAGGCAGGGGATATTTTTGATGTTTAACTAGGCTGTTCAACTTGGTAACTTACTCCTTCATCTTGTTAGTAATCATTAATTATGGGCAAAATTATCTTAAACTGAACATGAACAATCACAAAGTATTATTGCCCTATAAGTTGCTGTACATAACATTTCAGACATATAGACATACAGTCACAGAGATGCAAAAGGAAAGAAAACAAACATCATTTTTTCAACTTAAAGAATAATAATTTGTGCTTTAGCAAGCTGTTTTTCATGCTCCAAAGGAGGAAAAAAGGGATATTTTTGAGTTCATTATCCTAATGAATAAAGCAAATGAAAAGTTATGTGTGATCAAGTTTCTAGAAGATGCATTTCAGGAGAAATCAAAATTTTCAAGCACACACAGTCAACGATAGACTGGAATCACAGGATGATACTGTTTTGGAGGAAGCTTTGGAAGTTAAATCTTCAGCTCAGAGGAAGACATAATCAGATCAGGTAGCCCAAATCTCTACTGAGGTAAAGAAAACATCAGTAGGACTTTGTCTCTTGAAATACTTGAATTTGTGCATCATTCCTGAATTTGAATCTCACAGCACATGGTATTACTGTTAGAAGCCAATGATGAGACTGTCTTAGCAAGTAGAAGGAGATCAGCACTGGCTCTGAGTGTTGCTTTCAGCACGAGAAACTGCCGAGCTACCCTAGCACTGCTCCCTCAGAAAAGACATGTTTTTCAGATGTCTGCACAGGCAGGTGAACTGCCTACACCTATACAGGTTAGATCTCCACTGACAAGAAAGTGAGATCATGGTAAATATAGATGCGTGAAATTAAGTAGTTTATTCCTTTTTCAGTGCCTGAATTTGATCAGATACATTCCAACCTATACATCTGGAACCTTGCTGAGGTCTGGGCAAAATTTATTTATAGGTTGACTCAAGAACTGACTCAGACAAATGTCTTTTAAATAGCCAAGTTTGAACTTTGCAATCAAGACAGACATCTTATTAAAAATGCTTTATAGCTCTAATTAGGAAAATACTATTCAAGCTGTACATCTTCCTCAGGCATACTTTTTAATGCTTATGCTAAAGAAGTGAACCTGTTAGCGATTGAATTAATCCCCAAGGAAATAAATAAGATGTCCTTATAGAAAACCCAGAATATGGCTCAAGTGGGAAACAGTCCACTGTAACTCTCTCAGTTGTAATATTTTTTTCTCTTTCCACCCCTGGCACATTACAGTTGCTTCCACTGACTGGAATATTTGGATGTAATTCAGTCAGTTATTGAAGGAATTCTTATCTTGTTCTTAAGGAATACAACGGAGATAGTGATTGCTCTTCATGGGGTCTTGTCTTTGAGAGTGACCAAGGTGACATGTAAATCAGAGCAAAGGGAGAAAATGATACCTGCATGCAGTAGTTCTGAAAGCAGTATCCCTGAGGAGTATCTCCTCCTCAACTCCAGATACTTAAAAGATTAGTTTAAGCCATGAAGCAGAAAGGAATAGGAAGACTTTTACAGGATTCCCTTCTGAGTATGTCCAGTTTAACTGTGGAAAAAGGAATTTCAGATTAAAACAAAAGGAGATGAAGAAACACCTTAATAAACATGAATCTGTGAGATTCTGGCTCTCAAACCTGCCCATAGATTGAACTTATTTTAAACAGAGCATCACAGGATGCTACCAAATTTCACCTCCAAGTGAAAGAAAAGTGAAACTGAATCTGAGACACCAATCTAAAGTAAAAGTTTGGACTGTATTTTTATTCCATAAAAGCTAATGTGCTCATTTGCTCAACAGTTGCTTTCTTCTGAGCTCATTCAGCTTTATTTATGACTGAAGCATTACTGATGAAATTCAAAACCAAAATCCACATCAGAACAAGACTACTGTTTAAAAGAAGATGTTTAAGACATTTACCTATTTCTCAAGAATCTGGGTAACTTTTGTGTGAACAGGTAGGCATCTGTTAGAGTGGAATTTCACTGAGCAGCTTAATTAGCTCTTTATGCTATTTAATGTTATGATAAATGACTTACCAGAAGTTATTAATTAAAGAATTAAAGTCTCATTATTTGTTAGTAATGGGGCATATGGGAAGAGGGAAAGGAATAGGACTTCTTTATTAATAAATTTCAGGGAACAGTGAGTAAATTGGATAAATAGAGGAAATATACAACTGGCTGCTTCCATTTGTTGTATAAATCATTTGATAGTTTACACTTGTTGCAGGAATCCTACAAACACTCATGCATGTTGAAATACATTAAACTACAAATACCGTTGGCTGGTGGTTAAAATAAACTTTTCCATAGCCATCTTTAGGAAATCAGGACTTCCACAAAGGGAGTTCTTGGCTGCTCAGTGTACATCTGTCTGTATTTAGCCACACATTGAACCCACTGTGTGAATGGTCATTTAGTTTTATCGTACTTTAAAAGTGGAGATTGCAAATGATTTTCTTGTTACTAAGCTGATTAAGCGCTGTGTGTCATGGTGACAGGAGATGAACCTCAGTATCCTCTCTGCTCACTCCTTCCTGTGTGACACTTTCAGGGAGCGAAGCCTTGAACTTTCCACTCTTCCATCAAAGGTTGGTCTTCAAAATCCTGTGTTTACCCAGAAGCTGTGTTTGGACACCAGGGTTGCAGTTTCTCTCACCTGCCTTGAGGTGTCTGTGGTGTATGCGTGTCTATCCGAGTTAGGTTGCTAGTTCCCATTATCTAGTCACCATCTGGGGACAATATGAAATTGAGGGTGTAATTCATATCATCAGAAATGATACCTAAATGTGATCAGAAGAATTTGCCGCTGAACGTTATTGATAATAGTGTTAGATTTTATCCACCTGCAGTGGGAACCCAGGTAACTTGTAAAAATAGATATTGATACTACAGGTATCTTCAGTCTGGAGGGAAGATTCTCACCATGGTTTTTATTTGCCAGCGTTTTCCTGTGGTGTGTACAGTGATCAAACAGTTATTTTGCAAAGTAAATGTGGGTTGAGAATGCATGGGAATAACCCAGTCTGGTGGTGATGAAGGTCTGAATCACTCTTGTCAGGTTCACCCGCTGAAAGGAAGAGTTGGTGCAATGGAGGAAAATATCCATGTCAAATAGCTCTACAGCCTGGATGTTAAAAAAGTATCAGAGAATCTAGTTGGATCCCTTTTAACCTTCAGTCTGTTTCCTTCAGAAGACGTACTTATTGTGAGCTCATCTTTTATGAGTGGTTTCTCATTCAAAGGTCTATCTGAGGATGATGGTCAGAAAACATTATCTTATTTCTCTGGTAATGCAGAAGAAGTTCTGGTTATGTACAGAAGCAAAGTGTGTCTATAGAGCCAGCGAGTGGTTTAGAACTTCCACATGAACTTCAAGCTAGGCATCCAAATGAAAGAGGTGGGGTCAGACTCCCTCAGAAGCCTGACAGTACCCTTTGTTTTAATGAAATGAGTACATCTCTAAGGGATTCCATAATTTATTTGCACTTCTAAGTGCAAATAAAATCTACAGAAAATCCTAGTGGGTCTTCTCAGACTTCTGCTGAAGCTCACATCAGGTCTCAGATCTTGAAAATTGTTCTGAATGAACACAATCATAAAAGCTTAATCAAAAAAATCAGCACAGATCTTGGTCTTTGTCTGAAGAGAGACAGTTTTTTTGGTGCTGTTTCAACAATGGAATGAAAAGGAGAAGCCTGAGTCCTATTGGACCTTTCCTCCCCACAAGAACAGTATAATGACCTTGGGTAAAAAACTAACATGATCAACAACAGCTGAATGCAATAAAATTAAAAAAAAAAAAAAAAATCCATAGGGTTTGCATTTTGTCTAATTATGCAGAATGTCTGCGAGGACAAGGAGGAATGCTGTGCTCAGCTGTGGAAATATTTCTGGTCATTGAGAAGTATTTTAGCTAGGTCTCCTCCCCACAATCAGAAAGTGTCATGTGCCAAGCTGAACTACTCGTTGATAAATTCCAAATACATGCATATGGAGGTAAAAAAGTGTGCACAATAAAAGTGCAAAGATGAGTTACAACTTGTGAAAAAAATTTTGAAGTCAGTGTTGAACGTCATTGATAATATCATCTCAAGTTCAAAAGTAATAAAAGGACAATAAAATACTAGCAATTACTAGGAAAAATAGTGGCAAAAAATATTATTACACAGGTCCATGGATTGTCTATATTTGAAATTAGTCTCAGAAAGGCTATGGGAGAATAATACAAAAGGTACAGCAGTGCTGAGTGACTTCCATTTGAGGAGATGCTGGGCTGTGGTCTTAGCTTCAGAATGAGATAACTAGAGCGGATGGTGAGTGTCGAGTGATGTCCATAAAATCATGAATGTTTTATGGGGAAAATATATAGTAAATAATAATTAGTATTTTCACAGTTAAAAAATAACCATCAGAGGTCATTGAATGAAATCGTCAGGCAGTAGGTTTAAAGCAAATCTGATGATGAATTACTTTGTAATAAAACGCGTGGTTAAACTATTAACTCATTTCCAGAACATATTGTAGAGGTCAAGTATTAATTATTAAATATAGTCATAGAGAAACAAGCTGCTGCTTGGGAAGTTCATAAGATGGTATAAAAGGGAGGTTATACCCAGAGGAGGGTTTTATTCCACTATTTCGTTGCTCAGATATAAATTATTTTCCTAAGCATCTGCTATTAATGCTAGTATAGATAAGAAAACAGGCTAAATAAGCCTTTGGTTTGACCTCTTATACTTACATTTCACGTTATGTTCCTATGCCTTGACTGACAGCTCTAGACCTGAATGGGAAGAGGAAAGACCATGACTATCCCAGACCTGACTGCCTGTACACACCAAACCATAAGAACTTGTATTACGTAGCAGGGTGGATGTGGTAGGATTTAGTTGTTAGATGGGTGCAAAGGAATGAGTGTCATAGTGGTAAAAGTGACCAAAATGCATTTGGCTGAGAAAGAGGGTCAGTAGGAACATCCTGAGCAAATAAAAGGTAAGATTATATTTCTCTCAGAAGCTATTTTCATTACAAGTAATTTTTATTACTTCCCTCAGTCAGGGAAGACAACCCACCAATGTTTTTTTCCATTCTGAAGTGAGCCCTTTAATAATTAATCTGATTTGGAAAATACATCACTCCTCTGGAGATATTCTGAATAAATGTGTCCACCCTCTGTCAGTGGAGCTCAATCCCAAAGCATTTTGCTGGTAATTTTTTTGACTACCCAAAGTGCTATCTAGGGATTTTGGGGAGCCTGACCTTCCCTGACAACTGAAGTCTTAACGAGAATAGTTGAACTATTAAACATCTGGCCTACTCTGATTAGGTTATGTCACATTCTTTTTAGGCACCAGTTAAAAATATTTGATACCCTTTATCTTCTGTGTTTACTAATTTAGTTACTTTTCATCCTCCATCATTCAAGTACAAGCAAGAACAGCCATAGGAAACAGCATTTCAGTGCAAGCAGAGCAGAAGACCACAAAACTTCTGTTGCTGGAATGCCAGCAAGAGTTGGGTAGATGTGAACTGTACCAGAGAGATGAGTTTAGTGACAAAATGCACCTTTCATGTAGGAAATGGTGAATCCTAAGATTATATTAAGCCTAAAGAAATGTGCAATAATAATAATAATAATAATAATAATAATAATAAAGAGGAATATTTGTCAGGGTGTTTGGAGAAATAACTTACTGGGGATATTAATTACTGTTATATCTGTGAGGGAAAAGATAGGACTGAGAGAAGCCAGCTATGAAAAGGAAAGATCTATGAACTTAAAAAATCATCAGGATTGATGACACTGGAAATGTAAAGTTTCAGAGACAGATCTTTTATTATCTTACAGGTTTTAAAAAGCTCTATAAACAAAGAACTTTTTTATTTTTAAAACCGTACCTAAGTAGACACTGTGTTAAAATTGTCAGCACTAAGGTATTGCTAATCTTTGTGCAAGATGGGACAATACAAAAGAAAATAAATTTTGCACATGCGCACATTCTGCATGTTAGATAAGCAATAATTCTTTACAATAAATCAATACTTTTCCTCCTCAAGTTTCCCAAAGGGCTTCACACGCTAAGAGTGAGTGTGTTTGGAAATCCTGCCACATAGGTCCATGTGTGTCCCTGTATACTACCAAGGTGGCATGAATATTACACAAAGCCTGAGCAAACATTATGCTTATGTAAAGGGTCTGACTGACTGATGGACACGCGAACGCCTTACCTGAAAAGCATTGAAATTGTTACTGTCCATGACTTTTGAACACACTGGGTGCCAAGTTTACTATCCTCAGATAGATGGGATAAATGGCAGAACAGTGGGTATCCTCAGGGCTCAACAAGCCAAAAAAATTGTAGAGCAAAGCAAACATGTTTTGTCACTGCGTCTGATAAGAGATCATTGGCGAACATATGCATGCACGCACATTCACGCATGCAAAGGAAGAAACACCGAATCCTTTCCTCTTTCAGTATGAAGATGCCCAACTGCACCACTCATCTGGCTGCCAGGAAGAGGCTTTGCCTCATCTCCTCAGTTGTCTTCTTGGTTTACTAGTAATGTGTCATTATCTGTAAAGGTTATAAAAAGTGCAACTATTTTTGACATCCCAGTAACTTATCTTTAGATACAAATTCCTTCCTTTTCTTCTCAAGTCCTCAATGTATGGAGCACATGCTGTAGCTAAAGGATAGTGACAGAAAGTGACAGCTATCTTAAAAGTTGAGATGAATTCTGAAAAAACTACAGCTTACAGTAAATTCAAGATGTCAGGGTAGCCTGGACTGGAGTGGTGTGTAATTCTGGTTATCTGTGACCAAACAGGGTGATTCAGGTCCAAAAGTGATGCAGAGGAGGGCTTCAGGACTAGCAAAGGGACTGGAGGAGCTCTCAGAATGAGGAACTACTGAAGGAGCAGACATGAAATCTCATGGGATTGCTCAGCCCAGTGAAAACAAAGGTGTCAGGGAAATGACTACAGTCTCTAGGGAGCAAAGAAAGAGAACTGAAAGGACAACAGTTACACAGGATGTGTGTATGAGCTGACCACATATGAATTTTGGCTGGAAACAACAGGAACTACAGAGAAGAAAAGTCGTTCAGGAGTATCCTCTAACAGAAGTGTGGATGGGACCCTCACACCCTTAGAAAGGACTTGCTGAGGTGATTACTGGCAATAGGAGAATCATGGCCTTCATGCCAAAGAACGTGTGATCTGGTCTCCTGATCCACAGAGTATGACTTCTAGCATTTCAGCAATGTGGGCAGTGTGCATCTACTTAAACCAGTTTAATTGCTGGCACCTCTCTTTCTCTGAGTTCCTCTCACTGTCTGTCCAGCTTGTAAAGCTCTCTGGAATTCAGACTGTCCCCACAGATGCTTAGCCAGCACCTAGCCCATTAGTTATTCTTGCTTTAAGTATTACATTAAAAACCACTGTTAATACTGTAATGATCATTACACTGAACTTAGTAGAGAACCAGAGCTGAAGATTTTCATGTGGCCTTAATTCTAACCTCCTGTGCAAATGACTTGTAAGTTTTAAATTATAAGTCCTCATGGCTTTTGATTTTAATTCACTATCACAGAAAGTTGCTCCATTTCACACATGGACTTAGGAGGTGCCAATTCTCATGTTTCCTTTCTGAACTTGGTAAACCTTGGTTTTCTGTACTGAGATGCAACTTGTATCTTTGTACGTGTTTGTGTTCAAACAGACAATCTGAGCAGCCCACGAGGTGACCCCTCCACTGATTTTCAAGGAGCCTTATGACCTTCTTGCTGCGGGCTCTTCTTTCTGGTTTAGGTGACAGCAGGATGGGGAGGACCACAAGGCAACCTCACTGGACAAATATTCACTGCTTGTGTGCCTGCAGTCAGAGACAGCTTCGCTGACCATATATAATGAGTATTATAGCTTCTTACACCCAGGAGGTTCCTAGGGGAATATACTTCTGTCCCAGAAAGAACTCTTCCGCCCTCCATTCACACGGTGAGGTGGTTGTTCTCATGCTGAGCTGCTGCTGCTGAGTCTCTACTGGAATGAGAGCACAAGTGTTATTTAGGTCCCCTCAAAACTGGATGATATGACAAAACCTGAATGGAAATAGGTCTATAAACAATGTGCAATTCTAAGCAAGCAGCCATAAAAAGTAATTAAAGAGGTAGTCTAAATCACAATAAAGTGCACAGAATTTTAAATAGCTTGTCTATGTGTATTCCTGTCATTTAGCTAAGTCATTCACAATCACTTGGTTCTTTTAACTACATATTAAGACTTGCTTCTTCTACAGAGCAAGCATTCATATAAACACAGAGATGAAATCCATTCTCCCAAATCTCTTCACTTTAAAGTTTCTGAGAGAGTGGGAGGAGACGGCAAATAACTGACGTGCAGCTTGGCTTTCCATCCCAGCAACACTATTGCCAGGCACTGCACCTTCAAGACCTGCAGGCATGAAGGGTAATAATTTACTTCTCTGAAAAAGCAGAGTTTGAAATGGGTCTGTAAGTACTCCAGGATCATCCATCTCCTGGCCATAGAGATGCTGTGCAGATAACCTGCGATCTTAGTAATGATGTATTGAACTTCTTGGTGTGCATGGGTGCTGCTGCCGGGCCTCTTCTGTTAGCAGCAGAGGTGAGTCCTATGTTGAGAATTGCCACGGTGCCATGCACAGATGGCAGCTGGACTACTGGCAGGGGCAGGTTCAAACAGTAAATTTCCCTTTTGTTTACCAGTGTCACATTGTCCCACACACTCACGAGTAGTGATTAACAGAGTGGTAAGTCAGCAAACCTCCATGAGCATCTGAAGTTCCTAAGGGGTCCAAAAAGACAAGGTATTCACAGTTCACCTCTTCCATGTATTTGCCTTTGCTTTGCATTTATTTGTGGTTTTGGTTAAGCTGTTCTCCTGGCATCAGTTTCACACCATTCTGTTTTAACTAGCTGTATGCCTCCCATCCACATATAGACACCCTTTTAACCCAGTCATGTACTCTGGCCACTTTGGGGTTAAGCTGGGATGTTTTGCTCAGATGGTAATTTCCACAAAGCCTTTCCCAAACTTTGCAGACATGGAACTGATATTTTTACAGTCAGTGCTGAGTCTCTGTTGGTTGTAATCCATAGCAATGCACCTGGATGCAATTGCTCTTGGATAACTAAACCTGAGTGATGTGTTTCACTTTTGTTTCATTGTAAAGATTAGAGGGTGATTCAGCATTCATGAGAAAATGTGGCAACAAAAGGTTAGCTGAACGGTGCTAGGAGTGGAGTCATATCGGGAGCAATTGAAGGAGGAAATGGTCTGGATTTATTGTCTGCATTAAAGATATTGTGGGTCCCATGGATACCAGGAGTGTCATGGAGACACAGCTAATAGGATTTTTATTGGATTATTGTTGGGCTGTTGCACCTGCTTCCGAAGGGGACAGTGCAGTTGGTTTTCTGGCACAGTCCTTGAGCAAGGAAGCAGAAAGGAGCTACGGGAGCTGGAAGCTCCAATATTAATTTTTAAGGAAACTTTTACAATTGCCTCAAAGCCATTTCAAGCAAAGCACCAGACAGTGAGTACCCCTTCTGTCACTTTACAAAATGCTCATGCATAGGAAATATATTGCTGAAATGAATGAAGACACCAAGGACATAACTTACAAGTCTCTACTCTCCACAGTCCAGATCTAGGTTAGATTTTATTTGAGTAACTTGAAGGAAGATTGCTGCTTTTTTTTTTTTTTTTTTTAAATTAGTTTTTTAAATTACAATTTTGATTACTGCTGTAATTCTGATTTTTCACAGTAACGTTTAACAGTCCATTTGATCTCTCATTTGTCCTGTCTCTAGTGTGTTAGGTAACAGTACTTTCCTCCTCTGTAGGCTGCTTTGAAGCTCCTTTCCCTGCATCTGTGCTACAAGACTTTTATAAAAGTTCAAGGTGAGGGTCCTTTGTGGTCATTTCAACCCCTGCAGAGCTCACACATGGTTTGCCTCTGTGCTTTACATGCAGCAAACCATTTCCCAGCTCCCTGTTTTTATTTATTCAAAATAATCAGAGCACATTTTATACAACAGAGAACTGAGCTGAGATGGAAAAAAAAGGGAGTTTCCATCAACAGTTCATTTTCATTTTCACCCCTGGTTTCTAATGAAGCTGAACATTAGAGAAACTTGGAAGCCATCTAAATTCAGGTCTCAAGCTAGACACATCTAGTGTTGATTTAAGAGTCTCTTATTAGATTTTAAGTAGGTTTGGATGAATAATTTCTAACAAGTGATCTCGTGAATTGTATCTCATTTTTTTGTTCAGGAGTTCCCTTGCAAGGGAAGTCAAATTATTCCATCCAGGACCTAATCCAAAACTCTCTGTAGTTAATGGAAGGTAATTAATGCATTCCAGATTAAGATACAAGATATACTTTATTAAATAATGTTGGTCTTGTAATTTATTCACAAGAACCCATTCCTGAAATCATTCAGTTTCAGAGAAGTTGTGCTTTAACATGTATCTGTCATACCTGTGGTAGTTAGTCCCCACACATCAGAATGGTGTGACTTTTTGGTCGGTCTACATTTCCTTTAAAAATATAACACCTTCTGAAATTTTCTACTAGTGTCTTGTGAATATTTTACATCTTTTACTTTAAAGGTAATGTTTTAGAATGTATCTTTGCAGTTAACGCTTGTATGTGGAAAACTGAGGCTGTGAATCCCTGAGGCCAGCTAATTTAACCTCCAAATTAATAATAACTTCTCATTTTCAGTTGATATTATCATCAAGGACTACAGTCAGTGGCTTCCCCACATCATTTTTTCCTCTGTCCTTCTCTTTTTACTCCTTTCCCTCAGTGATGCTATTTATTTGTCTATATTAGCCGCCTTTTCTAATAACTCAGCTAACCTTAAGGATGTTTACAGCTATTTCTAGAGTATTTTATCCCTTGTTTCCTCACCTGAACTTCCTAATGTTTATTTCTCATTAAATCAGTTACTTCCTCAGCTTTCTGACATTTTTATTATTTTTTTCTAGTTCTTTAGTCCATCACGATCATTTTCTAGTAACCAGTTCTCATATTTTTGTTCATTTATTTCCTTTTGTTTCATGCATTATTAGACCAGCGGTCAATGTAGTACAGTGTGCTCTGCCTCAAGAGTGACTGATTTCTGATTCTGATAATGAATTCAGAGAACGTCTGCGGATGACAAAGAAGTCATACCATTTAGAATATGTTTTGTGTTGAAAGAGGTATGATTTCAGTTCCAGACTTCATTTTGAGGTTTGTATCATGTCCTTGTGATCAGTTCCTCATCTTCAAGAAATGTATCACTAACAATAATACTATGCTGAAGATGTAATATAAGAATTTAAATTGATAGTGAAAAGATATAAGAATTAATAATAATAATAATAATAATAATAATAATAATAATAATAATAATAATAATAATAATAATTTTTATAATTAGATAAGGCAAATCCTTCCAAAATCCTGCTAACATTTTGACTTTGCTTTGTCTTTAATATACTACTGCTAACTTAGGGTCAGTCAAGTGAAATCTATGCTGGGACACTGCTAGAATTTTCCCTGATGTGTTATTGACCCTCGGCAAATAACTGTCCCAGGCACTTCCTCTGAGGAATTTGGGAATTAAAATTTTATGGGGCAATTCTTAAAAGATAGATGGTGGTCTTGCTAGTTTGGAGAGACCTTAGCAATATGTATGTAGGTTCTTCATGACATCCTCCCTCCTTGCCAGAGTGTGGTCATGAGTGTGCTTAATTTTCTTGTATAGGTGAATCCCACAGTTCTTATTGTGTTGTAGTTACTTATAGTACAGATGCCTTCATGTAAGCGCTTGGCTTTCTCCATGTCTTCTATGAGGCATCTACCAACATTTCTGTTCCTTTGTAACAGCTAATAATAATAATAACAACAAACTCTAAATATATCCCACTTACTTTATAGCTTGGCTTTTATATAACTTAAGGTACACCCACTTTAAGATGTATTTTAGAAGTATACTTTTGCACCCAAAGAATGGTGAAGGGTAAAATTTAACAGAAATACTTCAGATGAGGGAGTGCCTACTTTGAAAGACTGTCAAGGAATATAAACTACCATTTCAGTTAGTTACACACTTGCTTTGTTGACATTTTTATCTACCACAGTATAAGTGTGTATTTACACTCTGAGTATAGAACAATAGGTTTTCATAATTAATAAAAGTAAGAGAAGACAATTCATCTCATCATAACCTCAGTCGAATAATTGCCTTCTGCAGCTGCTTTATGAATGTAAAGCTGCCTTGAAATTACTAGCTCAGGGATCTAGCTCTGAGACTTTTAAAGCTAGGTTAGGCAAACTCTAACCTTAACATTTCTCTGTCTCAGTTCTTCCACCTGGAAAATGCAGAGAATCTGAAATTTGTACTCATTATCTCACTAACATGCACATAATATTTAAGGAGCAAGCTTGAAGATGTGATGGTAAAAGGCACTTTCGAGCTAATTAGCCAAGCAGGAAATCTGTTATCAGTTTACTAGAGAAAAAGAGGTTGACTAGATAAAGGGTAGAGAGAAAGGTACTGAATTATCCTACAAGTGACCTATCTGTTTGTGCTATGAGACGATTAGGATATGGCTTGTATCTTTTAATGTACCATCTATTTCATGCAAGTCAGAACAAACACAGAAGTTGTCCGCATTTAAATGGGAAATGTTAAAATA
Source organism: Athene noctua (assembly GCF_965140245.1). Lineage (NCBI taxonomy): Eukaryota > Metazoa > Chordata > Aves > Strigiformes > Strigidae > Athene > Athene noctua. Next base: position 5,773,425 of record NC_134077.1, read on the forward strand.
TATCTGTAAGCCCTCAGTTAGACAGTTCTGGCACAAGCTCATGGAGATCCTTTACCCCCAATATGTGTTTGCTAAAGTTGTCATTGGTGTGGATATATGTGTATATCCATCTCCATCACTTAGTGTGCATACATTCTGTGTGCCTCCAGGCACTGTCTCAAGGTATGTAGTACTAAAAAAAGCTGCAAAGGGGAGGGGAGGGATGTGTGCCACAATAACGGAAACTTGTCTCAAAAGACTTGAAGAGAAAAGAGGGATTTCTGGTACTCCAAGCAGTGACCTAGCTCTGATTGTGTGTGAAGTTACTGCCTGTAAAATCTGCCAGCTTAATATCTCCAGAGAATAGTTACTTTTATTTATTGGCCATTCTGCAACCTCCTACAAAAAGAGCTGGAGAATTCTGCCAAAGTGTCAGCTCTGGTCAGGGACACAATAACACAAACTGAAAATACAGTGTTAGGGACACACTCCTTGTGAACAACACACCACCTTGTATTTATATAAGTGGGATTAGAAAGAAAAGTTTATTTTGGGTTAAAACTTTCCCCTCAACTTTCTATTTTCTTAGCTGAAGTTCAAAGTTTTGACTATTCCTGTAATTCTAAATATAAAAAATAAGGATACTACTAGAAAGCATTGACTCACTAATATTGCTCCTGAGAGAATAGTAGGGTCATTAACAAAACACAGTCATCACATCTATGGTCCTTTATGGCATCAGCCCAAGCTTTGTAAAAGAGTGTTCCTCCCACAGGAGTTGTGAGCTCATTCAGATTTCTGCCAGTTTCCAGGATCAAACTCGTGAGTTCAAAGGATTTGTCTTGACAATTGGCTGCTGATTCCAGTGCTCCTGTTCCTAGGTAAGAATGGCCAAACATCTCACTGCTTGCAGCCATGTACCAGGTATGTTTCCAGAGTCAATAGTAATAATGCCCTGTAAGAGAGAGAATTGCAAGGAAAAAGAAACCCTATACATAGATGACATTGGTTCATTTCACCCAATCTTTTGAGATCTAAAAGAGACACGTTTATAGAGTAGTTTATTCCATCCCAGCAAGATGCCTGTGAGACTTCAGATGTATTTTCCTCCATGATGACAGAGGGAGCCTGGATGTCAAACTGAATTAGACAGCTACATACTGAATATGAAGCTAAGTGAGATGAATCCCAGACTATAAGCAATACTTCATACAGCTACTGAGGTGGAGGAGAAGCTTGTCTCACTCACGCCCTCATTTTATTTAGTTATTTGTTTTGTAAAGCACTGGGTTTAGATGTTTAGCTGCTAGACAAAAAAGCAAGACTTGACGATCAGCATAAATTATATGTAGATCATATCACGGATCCAGAACTCTGTCTAAATTTGCAAAAATGGTGGCATGGGCTGCGCAGTCGCTCACCCTCCCAAACAGATGAGCTTATACCATGCTGATGAACCAGCCAGTAAACTAGCTGGTCAGTGGTGACTGTAGTGATAATTTCTCATCTCAAGACTAGGCCACAAGGTAATGAACTGCTACACATAAGAACCATCTCAGTTTCACCCAAGCTGGTGACATAAATACAGTACAGATATGAGGTGGATTTGAACTGGTAGTTTAAAAAAAGAAAATTCCTTCTTATCTTTGTCATTATCTTGTATGAAGATTCAATTAACAGCATAAGACATTTCTTAGAAAATGAAAATTGTGTTAAGAAATCTCGCGCTGAGGTTAGATTTGCTGAAAGATTCAAAAGGGTTTATGAACACTTCAACAAATATAGGCAAAGTATTTACAGAACTTGGCCCAAATTTTAAGGTAGAATGTGCCACCTCTTTTGAGAACCATGGTCATGGATATAACTAACGTGGACTGGCATAGAGATATACTTTGCAAAACATTCATATTTCCTCATAATTTTGCTATGTAAGAAACTCAGAACTATTCCTTCAGTTGTTTTAATTTTAGTATTATTAAAATGGTTCACACCTGAATTTCAGATGGCATGCCTGATTCACAGACAGTATGAAAGAAACTCAATTGAAATAACATAAAAAGAAGCATATGGAGATGACATTAGAAGGATCAAAATACAAACTGCCTTATATATTAGATTTAAGTAAACCTCTGGACTTTCAATCACCCTTTAGCAGTTTCTTGGAGATTTATTCCCTGCACATGATTAAATAAAAATCCTTGTAACTATGTATGTTATTAAAATGTTATTTTGGATCCAATATGTAGTCTTAAATACGAGAATCTCTCAGCACAGTCAGTCACAGCTTATTCAATTATTATTAAAAAGTCAAATAGAATATTTTTCAACCATTTCATTTTGTTCTTAAGGGCAAAACCCCCACCATTTTGAGTAATGTATAGGCAAAAACCCAAATTATCTGATTCAAGGAAATAGGTCTGAGGATGACATTTTTGCTTTTCTGAAATTGACCCTCAAATTCTTTGAGTTCACAGAAAGTTAGTTGTATATTTTTGTCCAGTGATCACATAAAATCTTGGCCTTCAAAATAAGAAAGTTTCTCTTTAAAAGTGTTGCTTAAACTGCAGAGCAGTATCTGTCATACATGTTATATTATTGGAGATGTCACTATTGCTCTTTGGTCAATTTTTTTGATAAATCATACTAAAACTATGTAACTGGCTGAATACTTCATGAAATAATTTGTTGAGCAAATCTCTTCAATTTTATCAATGGATATATTCATGGAATAGCGTCAGAGAAGCTCTACTGTGAAGTCTTACTGTTGAGCAACAGATAAAATGGCTCAAATGAACAAAGAAATTGCCTGCGGATTTTCTGCTTATAGCCAGAGTGAACATGAACTGAATTTCAAGTTTAGAAAGCTTTGGTTGACTCATCATTCCTCCTCACCTCACCATTATTTTTCACTCCACTCCTCTGCTTCTTGGTTTCAGTAAAGAGTAAAAACACCGGCATAGATAAACTCTGTAAAAGCCTTTCAGAGTCCATTTTCTCTTAGAAAACATAGGACTTTCAGCCCTATTTTGAAAAATAAAAAAGCTCAGCTAGGGTAGGGTGTTCCTCCATCTCAGCCTTTTGCCAGACACAATAATTTATTCTCCTGCCCCCTGTTTTTTTGTTCAAGGAACTATACACAGGGTTATTTCCTCTTCCTAAAATACTGCTCGTTTCCTTCTACCTTCAATTAGAAACAGTGGATATGAGCTTAGCTCTGCAGCCATGTGTTTATAAGAGCATGTGCATTTACATGCACTCATTGCAAAATGTGCTTTGGCAGCCCCCCGCTAAGGCTGTTCCCAGATTAAGGCATTGTAAGCGGCTTTGGACTGCTTGACCCTGCTGGTTCATCATTTATGAAGTTCAAAACACATACATGGCCAATTTGAGTTTATCTAAACACTTAAGAAGAAACTCTTCAATTAAAGATCATATTAAGTGACACTGACAGGAACTCTTACCAATATGGTGTGGCTAAATCACCATCAGATGCTGGGAAAAGTGCTCTTCCCTTCATAACACAAATCAGAGAGCATTGTATTTGGAGCAGTTCTTTCTTAGAACTAATTTTTCATAACCTTGAAAGAAAAAAGTGGTTTACCATCAAATGTTCCAACAAGGTTTCACTGCAGAGTTTTATTTGGGCTGCAATTTCCCAACGCCTCAGTTTCAATGGAGAGAAAAATATATTTATATATAAAAAAAAGGAATAATACCATGTTTTCTCAGTATCAATCACACAGAATGCTCTATCATTTTAGTAAATGATGCTGTATAATCTTTGTGTCACATCAAACACCAAAGCAATAAATTCACTGGGGGATATTTACAAGAGTATCCAGGCTGAATTGAGATGTCTTCTAGTCCTTTTTCTAAATTGTCACATTTACTGCCTGCTGTAGAAAGGGGAAGCCACCAATTGATTTCTAATTCTGCAAACCCCAGGGTGTAAATGTGATTAGCGGTAATTGGAGAAGTTCAGCAACTGTTAATTTCTCCTCTCTTTGTTGTTTTTCCTATTTAAAATATTAACGAAATGCGTATGTAGGCCAAAACTGACTCCGTTGCAGCTGAACAAAGGATACATATTTAATCAGAGCTGTGGGACCCTGACGCGGTTGTCTGAAACAAATGTGACATGTGCTTCCTCTCAAAAAAAGTCAGGCAGCTAATAAACAGCATCAGTATTTTGTTGTAATGTTCATTGTCTACATGATGTCGAGTTTAATGGCATTACACTATGTAAAAAAGCCAGAAGTACACTGCTAAATTTGTCTTTCCAGTTGGCTGTCCCTGGGGAGATTATAATGCAAGTGGTGGCTTTGTTTGTTGCATGCATAAGTGTGCACATGTTCCTAAGTTTTAAGTTGTAAAGGAAGGTGGTGAGAAGAGACATTATCCCCTGCATAGCTGAGTGTCTCCTTGGAAAGCAGCAGCTTTACTAGAGCATCAAGTAATTATAAAATAATAGGTTTTGCTCTCTAACTTAATAATATCTCACTTGTTTTTTTCTAGACAATATTGTCCCCCTTCCATAGGTACAAAGGTTTGCTAATACTTTTTAGCAAGGAAAGAGCTCTTATTTTTCAGACCTAGAAAGGAACCTAAGTATACCTTTAGTCTCTCGCATTGAATATTTTTCTTTATTAACCTAGAAACAGGAAGATCGTGTTCACAACAATGTGTCATCCTTCTTAAAACTGTTTGAATATCTCAGGAGAACAGCTGGAAGCCTTGGTTAACTTGGCGTGGATAGCTCACTCTTAGATGTCTAAAGCTAAGTCAGAACGATCTCATCTCTAACCCTTTTGAAGCAAGAATGTTACCTGGGAATGCCTAAAAAAGAGTTCGGTGAGTTAGTACAGATGTTGATTGACAAAGGAAAAATAATGCTCTGTTGAAACTGTTCACAGAAATACCTTGGGGTCATCTTCCCATTGAGTAGTGGTTGGCCTGTGTGGGGCTAACTATTCGGAAAGCGAAAGACCACAGTTGTGGTAGATGCCTAATTCCATTTTTTGGAAGGCTAGAAGATTGCCCCAGGTAGGCATATTCATGGCTGGAGTTTGTACATTTCTAACTACCATCCTGAAAGACCACGGGTGTTACAGAGGTACACCCCGAAACAGAACCCTTGGAAAGGCAGGAACATGTTGGAAACAGGAGCCTCACCAGAATCATCTGGCCCTGAGCTATAGAGCTCACCCTGGAGAGTTACCACAACCTCAACATGTTCTCTACCAGACAAGAAGCCCCAAAACTTCAATTTATCTCTCTCACAAGAGATCACTAGTAAACTAATGCCCTTTGTAATAGTCCCAAAGACTATTCCTTTGCAGGTTTTACCTCTATAGGAAGAGAACCAAAAGGCTTTGTATAACTCATCACTTCCATTAAGCAATGTTTAAGAGACTCAGGAAACAAGAGTTCCGGGTGTTCAAATGCAGAAGTACTGATCTCTCAGAGAATCTTCCAGTTTGGGAATATCTTTCTCTCTTAGACTGACCCAGTAATTGACCCCTTTATATACAGAGTAAACCCTATAATTTCTGCATGTGTCTGATGCTTGTTGTCTGCTCTGTTCTGCTGAGAGCTAAGGAACTTTGTGAGATAGAGCATAGGTGCCACCCTGAGCTCAGTCAGGGTGGCATAGCAATATGATGGATACAGCTGGCACACAAAGGGGCACAGAAAGTAGATCTGCATCACACTGTGAGATGGAATAGCTGTCTCCAGACGCCAGTTCTGCCACCTCTTGATAATTTATAAATTTAATTTGTCATTTATTCTATATTTCTTCCACTGGAAAACACAGTTTTAAATTCTTTTGCAAAGAAACGTCAAGAGACTCATTGTCTTTTAGCTCACTTGACTGTAACCAAGGTCATAAGGATCTCAAGTATCATGAGAAGAATAAACCTTCTGTTTTTCCATATTTTGAATTGTGTTTGGCATTGCTGGTCTATTTTGCTTTGGCATTCCAACCTTGACTTTAAAATAGGCATCTAAAATATTTTAAAAATATTACGAAAGATATTAATATTGTATTCATATAATAATATCATAGATAACATATTTTTGTTATGTGTGCAGTATGCATTTATAAAGATTATTTTATTAATTCTAAAGAATATATTATTTATACACACACACACACATATAACCGCATTTGCAACATTTTCCACAGAACAAATACTGAGCTTGGGAACTAAAGAACTACAGGTGGAACTGCTTTCCCTTCTCGAGTAAAAGCCAATGCTTGCTGCTATTTATTTAATAATTAATATTTCAAAGACACCTTTTTAAGCATAATAGAGTGATTTTTTTTTTCCCCTTCTATTTTCTCTGGATTATATCCCAGATACAGAGAGACACCATCATACTGAAAGTCAAAAACTGGAAACATGCCCCCCTGCTGTTTTGTTATCTCTTATGAAGTAAGATGGAGTTGTCTGAGAGTTTTGTTTCCTCTTTTGGCTGCTGCCAAAAACAATTTTTGAACACGGTGTTTTGCTCCAATGACACACTTAGCCCTATTCTGCACATGGGACACCTGAACTTGGGCTTCAGGGGAGCATTTCAGACACTGCTGGGCACTTCTTTCCCTGGTGTACAACTTTCCTTAGGCCCCCTAATGCTTACATCATGCACAAACCCACCTGTGTCTTGAGACATCTTTCAGAAATACGTCTTTCTCTCTGCTGACAACTAGAATGATTATGTCTAATACATTTAAGTGAACTGAATCAAGGCCTTTACTCTGCAGCTGTCAGAAATAGAAATATGCTCTTAACCCCCTCTCTGAAAAAAACCTACTACAGATGTCCTCCCAGAAATACCTTCTGGAAGAAGCAGTGCTATTCACCTCATTAAAGGATAGTTCCAAAGGATGGAGAATAGTCACCACAGGACCTCCATACATCCAGTAAAAAGAGATAAGCATCTCCAGAGTATGAGTCAAATTATAGCACTCCAAATATCTTTCTCACTCCTCCTTGATCCATGAGCAAATCCTAAGAAAAGGAGGGGTTGGAATCGGCTTAGTTTCAGATATTTAATTCACCTGTAGGTATTTACATCTGGGCTTATCCCTCCTAGGTGTCACTGATATTTGGAAGAAGGTTTGTCAATATAGCCATTGGAGTTATTATTAGTCTCATGAAATACATACCAAACTCTGGTCACTTGAAAGACACTGCAAGGTCCACTGACTGCATGGACCACATCTCTAGGGCAACTAACTTGGATGTGAACACCTATGCTGTAGAAACCCAAGAGAAGGAAGTGGGAAAAAGGAACCTGACAAAATGGTCCCAGATCCCAAATGTAATTTTTTGCAAAATAGAACACATTGTCACAAATTTTGTTTAATCTCCAGCTAAATGAAATTATAAACAAAGGAAAAACAGAAAACAAACTCCTTCAGTGTTTGTATTTATTCTTTTTTCCATTTTTAGTAGAAGAAAAAAAAAATGGAAGGCAGAGCATAAGGGAAGTATTTTTCACAGAAGAGCTTGAAAGAAACAACAGTTAAGCTCCTTCTTTGATCAGAGGAAAAGTATAGTTCTTCACTGGATACTGTAGTCATGAAGTAAATGAAGTTTAATGAAGTGAAATTATAATAAATCCCACTCTTTGTAGAATAGTACCCAGATGGAAAATATATAGACATGCTGCCTGAAATGCTGGCCTTGTTACATTCCCAAGAAAAACCCATTGCTAAATAGTTTCCCGAGTCAGAGGTTTGAATTTTTCTGCTGTCTCCTTTTATGTATCCCTTTCTCCTCGTTTCCACCTCTGACATTAGCCATTATACCCCTCCACTTAGTTCTCTGCCTCCTTCTATTGTGTCTCCTTTCAGGGAGTGCTCTTACTAAGCCTTTTTATCATGCTAACCTTCAGCTTGTTTGGAGATCTCTCATAGGAACTCATTTTTCTTGGTAATGAAAAGGCAGTTCTAAACAGTAAGGATGCAAGAAAATGTAGTTAATAAAGATACTGAGAGCTATTCATACCTGAGTGAGTCACTGATATGTCTATACTGCCGAACAAAAGAACTCAAGGACCAATTTCTGGCCCAGGGTCTATGTGACAGTGACTGGCTCACGTCCACATTGCTGCTTAGATATCTCTGCCTTGCAGAATTGTCTTGGAGAGAGTTCATAGCTGTAGTTCAAAGCCAAGCCAAAAGAGAGTTATCGGTTAGGTGGCTTTGTTCTTACACTTTCATTTTGATTTATTTTATGGTAAAGGTGAAGCCCGTGTCTCTTACTCAAGCCAGCTGTAAAGCTGTGAAAAATATGTTCTTTTAAAATGTAGATTATAGACGGATGAGCAACGCTTGGTTGCAATATTGTCCACTGATCACCATAATAGACCTGAAATAACCTCTTTTCCCAGGTGTCCTTGATATACTGGTATTTCTGCTTTTAGGCTGTTTAGATACCGCAGAGATAGGTACTGTGTAGCTTTGTATCCAAATAATCTTAGAAAAGTTTGTACTTCTGCGAGCGTTTGGTTCATATTTTTTGTCTAAGTGTTGACAAAAATGTTGGCTTTCAAAGCTGGTAGAAAAAAATTGTTCAGCCACAAAGGAAATATTTTTTGGAAAAGAAATGTTCTGCCTACTGCACAAGATTAGTGGGATGAGAGGAAACTTTTACTTTAGAGCTCTTCAGCTCCTGTTACAACTAGTCTGTGTCTTTATTTCTCAATTTGCCTATTTTCTCTCTTCTTACAGCCTGCTTCACCTACATTTTATCTCAAGAACAACCATAAAATTGCATCTACAGCTAATTTACTATGCTCACAAATGCAATTTAGATTCTTTAAGTGAGGCTGCCTCTTTCTAAAAAGAGAGGTCTCTCCCTGCTTCTTTTTTTACCTGGCATACATCTAACTCTGCTCCTCCAGAATGGCAAGTATGATAAATATGTCAAAAACATTCACATCAAAACCATGTGATACAAGTTGTTATTTTGACTTCTGTTGACACCTCCTGTTCTCTTTCACCCAGATGTTTCCATGAAGTAGCACAAAGCTTACCTTTTTTTTTTTTTTTTTTTTTTTTTCCCCTGAGAGTAGAAACAGGCATTTCTGTTTCTAGTGAAACTGAAAGTCTTTCCTTCCGCTATTGCTCTGTGTGTAAGGCTTCTTTTTATGCAGGTGTACATTTCTTTAATAGAACTGTCTTCAAGATCAGGGGAGACTTTCTGTTCAAACATATGTTTGATTCGCAATGACCTAGTTATTGATTTTCAACTAATGCAAAGACTACGTGCATTTGCAGATATTTCATTTGAACAGATTTCTCCCCACTCAATGAGGTCAAATTATCACAAGATAAAAAGTCAATATTCTGTAGGCCAGAAGGTGCATTTTCTCTGGCTTTTAAGTTACAGAGTGTTAAAGGTGTCTAGATGCCTAACTGCTATTCCAGGTTTTTAAATACATGCAAAAGGATAGTTCTAGTGATTATTGATCTAAAAGTTCAAAACTGCAACAGTTACCCATGGCCCTGTGCCATGACTTAGAAGCTGATGATATTGGTATGAGGTACTGAAGAAATAGATGCTTATGATGCTGGGGGGGCTGGAGCCCCCTGTGAGGACAGGCTGGGAGAGTTGGGGGGTTCAGCTGGAGAAGAGAAGGCTCCGGGGAGACCTTAGAGCGGCCCCCCAGGGCTGGAAGGGGCTGCGGGAACGGGGGGAGGGACTCTGGATCAGGGGGGACAGGATGAGGGGTAATGGTTTTAAATTGAAATAAATTAGATTTAGATTAGGTATTAGGAAGAAATTGTTCCCTGTGAGGGTGGTGAGGCCCTGGCACAGGTTGCCCAGAGAAGCTGTGGCTGCCCCCTCCCTGGAAGGTTTCAAGGCCAGGTTGGACGGGGCTTTGGGCAACCTGGGCTGGTGGAAGGTGGCCCTGACCATGGCAGGGGAATTCGTACTAGGTGATCTTTAAGGTGCCTTCCAGTCCAAATCATTCCATGATTCTGTGAGTCTGTGGCCACCAGCAAGGAGCTGCCTAAACTAGCCGCAGTGAAGGTCCAGTAGAGGAGTTAGGACTCCTTAAGGACAGGTAATCAGTCAGGCACCTAACTATGGATCTGTAAGTGAAGTCTATTTTTATTCATCATTTCCTAATATGACTCCTGAAGTCAGAGTGCTAGCCTGGACACCTGGACAAAGGTGCCCTTAAATCTAGTAAATTGAACATGGGTGAGGATGCTCATTTAGCAACTGAACTGTTTTCAGTCCCTACCTGTATCTGACCTGACTTGAATCCTGATGGTCTTTATCTCAGTTGAATGCCCTACCCATTACACTGCAAGTCTGGGGTGTATCCATCTCTCTTCTCCGCACCCCACACATTCACCCCAGTCTGCAAAAGAGTGTATCCTAAAATGCATCTTGTAAAGATTTTCAGAGCATTAAGACCAGAGGGAATGACTGTAACAATCGAGTTAAACCAGAATATTTTACCCAGTGTTTCCTGTGTTAAAACCAATAACTTAAATTAGAGCAATCACACTTAGAAGGAAAGACAGACTAGATTTAAACACTTGCATGATGGTAAATCCACCACATCCATTGGCAAAGCTGTTCCAGTGATTAATTGCCCTCACTGTTAAAAAAAAATTACATCTTGCTTCCTGTTTGAATTTTCCAGTGCTACTTCAATTGTTTCAGTCACAAGTTTCTTAACTTCTAGGTTTTGGCCACAACAGGAAACAGAAGTGCCAAAATACCATGAAAAAAATATTTTAGTCTTGTTTTTTCTCCCTCAGAAGGAGAAGGAAGCAATGAAACTAGTGAAAAAGAAACAAGAGATTTGCTCGGTCTGGACACAGCTTCACCTCTAATCAGCGTTTGCAGAAGCATTATTTAAACTAATCTCTTGTTATCAAATCCGTCTCAGCAGTTTTTCCTCTAAAGTTTATCATCCAAGATATCCACTAGATAAAGTAGCTCATCCCGTCTGAATCACTAAGACTGGGATTCAAACAGCATTAACCACTGTACAAACGCTTATGTGCTTTTCCACTGCTGCTGAAAAATTTGGCAAATCTCACGAGGCTGGGATTAATCAGAATTCCAGCACTTCTTGTACTGAGTCTAACTGATGCGCCTCGTTGTTTTACAGCATTTAAGTATTAATTCACCTACTTTCTTCCCATCTGATTGCAGGGAAGCTAGTTCTGCTTTGGACATGTTATTCTGTGGTTTCTGACTTTCTGCCTGTGTGTCTCTCTGCAGCAGCTGGCAGGAAAACATGCAGCAAGGGCACTCGGGGAGAGTGAAGCATGTGTTTACATCTCTTCCTGAGACAGGGTCAGAGCAGAGGTACTGGACTAGATTGTTTGTTTTATTCTGGCTTCTTAACACCAGGATCTGAGTTTAGCTTCTCCTCCAAGTGTTTTAGTGTCAGCTTGGATTCAAGGGTAAAATTCTGGTCATGTGTAACATCATCCGCAATATCTGAATTGTTAGCAAGATGAAAATTCTTAGGACTTTCTTTCCTCATTCCTTTCTTTTTAATGTGCTGCTTTAATAGCAGGATGAATGTATGTTGTACATTTCAGTTTACACATGGTAGTACCATTAAGCACCTGGATTTGAAGTAGTTTCTTCCCCGAGGATTTAAATAAATACATTGCCCCAGTTTCAGGATCCAGGTTACTACGAATTAGCCATGTGCCACAGGAATATTAGCTCAGAGAATGCTGTAGCTGTTTGTACTGCAAATGCAGCTCTCTTGTCGGTCATAATAAAGGAAATCAACTTGTATTTCTTTAATGACAAAGCCTCCCTGTGTATTAATTTGGTTCTACACGACAATACATCTTGTCAGAGCAGCCTGACAAATGTGAAAGCAGTAAGAGAATTGTCAGTAAAGTAATTTATGTCAGGAGGTTGATGATCTCTTGCTCTGTGTTGAATGGCTTTACTTAGGTTTAGAAGCAAAACACAGGAAGGCTCTCTAGAAATGAGTACAGTTGTAAAATCATCTGTTGGCAAAATCAGTTCTAAAATAAACACAGATATCCAGCGTCTTTTTTCAAAATACAATCTAGTACTCATATTATAGGCTGTGATATTAATTGATTCCTGGGACAAATACCTGTTCTTATCTTTGGTTTAGATCCATTATATTACAGAGCTGGGGTGTGTACTGCGAAGGACAGTGTTCCATGCAGTAGTCTGAAAAGGTTTGTTTTATTAATCCATAAATGTTATGACAGTAGCAAACAAAGAAAGGCATAGTAAACTGGAGTCTGAAATTGTGACAGTATCAAATTGGAAGTAAAATGGGAATACAAAATGGAACTTGGATTGAAATATGACATTCCATTTAGATTTTAGTTCACTTTGAAATATTGAACCAGTGTAGTTTGCAAAGAATTAATTAATGTCCTATCATTTTACTCTCTAAAATCAAGACTTTTATATATGATATGCCATACTGACAAGTTACTGATTTTTTTTTTTTTTTTTTTTCTTTTCACAGGTGGGGAGAATTTATCTCGTCTCATCCAGAAATCTCTGGGTCATGTAGTTAGATAAGTTTGTGCCACAAGTTGATCTTGATGATTATAATAGCCTTTTTTAACCTGAAAGTCTATAAATTTAACAAACTGTTATTTTAATTCACTTTAAATAAGATGTGCTAGAATATATCCTTTGAAAAGGCTTGTGAATATAAGAAAACGTGTAGCAAGTGAACTGGCAACTATGCTGCTGTCGAAAATACTTCTAACATCTCATTCTTTTGGATAGGGATGATTCATCAGAAATCGTTTGCAAATCTTCAGGATTCGCAAAATGCTGTCTTTGTGTAAGAGAAAGCAAACAAAAATCCAGAGTGCTAGTGCTTGTCAGCTTGATGCTTATAATTGTTTCTATTCTGAGGACTGGGTTTTGAAAAGGAAAAAAAAAAAATAACGCTAAGCATTTTAATAAGGAGTGTGACTTCAAATATGAGTTCTGTAGTCACCCTGAAAACGGACTGTGGAGTGAAAGGTGGTGCCATTCCAATAGCAGATTAGCTACAAAGGCACCTTTTCCATCACTAAATTTCTCAGAGGGCAGGGTTCATGTTACGGGTCTTGATGGCTCCAGCCAACAGCCTTTCCACAGAGCTCATTTCACCAGCTGTGAGGCTCACAGTGATCAGAACATTAGTCCTACACAATATTCAGTTTTAAATTCTTGTCTGCTTAAAGTTAGACACGGACTGAAGTGCTTCAAAGCAGCGTGGCTAAAATGTGCATGACTACACCCAGAAATCCTGCCCATGGTTTCTTACATTGCCAGCTGGTGGTATCTCAAGACATACCTCGATGTTTAGAAATTACCTCGTGTTGGAGGCTGAGGTGAAATCTCAGTTGCTGACGTATTGATTTGGCTTTGAAAATAGTATTAAAACACACAAAAGAAACATATAGCCAGAGACAAATATTCACATGAGAAGAGAGTCCCTTTCATTCCCCTTCCCAACCTTCTGGCCCTGGAAAAAGCCTATGGTTTCCCCGCAGCTCAGGCTCTGTCAGCAAGTCCATCACTGTGCTCTGATGTCAGAGCTCACTTGTGGGAAATTTTCAAGCCATGTTTGTTTGGTTTTCCTCTTCCTGTTTGACTTGTATCTTTAAATAATGTGGTTACTTCACAACAGCTTGTTTTTTGACTGGGGCACAGGGCATATTTTTCTAGCAGATAAAAAAACTTCCCACAATTTGCCTTGTGTTATTTCCCCTTTTGAAGGGAGAGCTGATAAATTCAGGGTAATATGTAATAGATGCTTTCCTGTTTTTACTTATTGCTCTGTCAAGCTTGTCAGACAGAAATTTATTAGCCCGTTTTGTGGCTGTAAGATTTAAACAAGAGAGAGTAAGCAGTACACTTACCCTAAAGAACAAGTGTGAATAATAGTGTTTATGTTATATCCTGCTCCATAGACCAGCATTGGAGAGGGACGGTAGTTTTTTTCCACACCCTACCTGCATAGCTGTCTTAATTTTTAATGTTTATTCTCTCCTTTCCTCTCTGTGTTATTCTCATCTTCCGAGTAATTAGGAAACCAAAGGAGGGAGGGTAGGAATAGCTGTTGGTCTTAATTTCATCCACCTAAAATTGAGTTGACCTGTCTGAGCAATCACTGAAACTTCCTCTGTAATCAATGGAGTGAAGATATCTCCATGAGCTGATCTACATTTATTTTTGGATAGGGTAGATTATCCTCTAGACATTGTTGCCTCTTCATTGAATGTAGGGAAAGCCTATCTCATTAAATAACTGCAACTGAAGTGGAAAAGTCAAAGAGGTGAATGCCTCACTTCATGAGGTAGCCATAGAGAGGCGTCTCAGGAAAAATCCAGGAACCAAGGCTATGTCTGCCAAGTTACTCCAACAGTATTCCCGACACTCACACATCCTTCCTCCACCTCTCCATGCTTATTCTACTCTTCATATCCATGTTTTATGGATATATTACCTTCACCTGACTGAGGCTGACCCCACATGAGAAATCACTACCACAGTCCCTCTGCTATTCAGTACAGACTGCATTTACCCAAAGCAAAAAACTCAGATCTACTAAGGGATTGATATTTGACTGTTTTGTTTAGGGTTTTTGTCCGGAGAAAAAATTCTTTAAAGAGGGAGGATGTGAGTATTTCCTGGGTTTGAAGTTGGTGTGATAATGGGTTGAGGACAAGGAAAGGAGATAGGTTTGTGCCACACAGGGTACATGCCACACAAAACGGTTATAGGAGTGTGAAAGGATGCTACAGATCTCTTCAGTCTGTGGTAAATCAGCTTCTGAATACTCCCAAAGTCTTGAGACAAGTTAGAGAGTTGACAGAAAGTGGCGGAAAGTCTGCCTTGATGAGCTGAGACATTAAAAATCTTGCGGGAGTCAGAAGCATTTGAGTTGAATTTTGCCCCTTTACTCAAACACAGGGGAAAATGCAACCTCTCCTCTGTAGTTCATAGCAGCAATCAAAACACTTCTTTACCAGGAGTTTCAGACTGCTGCATGGAGCAGGCAGAAGGACGCACTGGTCCTGAAGAGCAGCTGTGCAGATGACATTGGTGTGCTGTCGGACTCAAACCCACTGGAGAAGTGTCTATAGAAACACAAACCTGGCCAGGACAACAGTCTTGCAGCTGGGTGAGGACTGAGGAGGTGATGTATTGGGCACTTTCTGTGGTTGGAAAACACCCTGTTTTCTGTGCTACCCGAATAACACTCACCTAGGGCTTCAGAGCTTACACATTGCATGGAAACTAACTTTCTTCTACTGATTTTGCAGCCCAGGGTTGTGTCTAACTAATATAAATTATCAAAAGCATCCCTTCTTCCAGACTGTAGATCAACAGAGCAGAGTCACACACCATAAACTGCAGTGCACACAGGAATTTTGTGGTACTTTTGAGACAAGAAGGGATAAAGAGAGGGCAAAATCATAATGGGCAAAATGAGTCAAGTCAAAGGTTTCTTGTTATTGGTCTCCTTACTTTAACACTGGGTGGTAGCAAATGATAAGGAAAAGTGCAAAAAACAGACTACCCCCAGAGTATCTCCAAAGTGATCTTTCCTTGGTGCATCCAAGGTCTTATTTTTGCATCGGATAAATTGGTATCAGCCTCTAACAGTGGGGGTAGGAAGTGGGCAAAAGATATCACTGGAACTTTAATGGTTGGACTAGATAATCTTCAAGGTCTTTTCCAACCTAGATGATTCTGTGAACACCGTTCTAAATAAAAAATGTGTATGTTACCCTCAACCTAAACATTATTTTGTCCAGCAGCTACTGCTGTTCCGAGTTTGATTGATTAGGCATGGCACTTCTTTACAATTTGTTGACTTCAGATCCTGCCAGTATTAGCCCTGAGCAAAACATCAAAAGCAGGTCAAACATTTGTCCTCTTTCTAAGAACTTCTTGTAAATCCAGATATATCATCTGTTTCACCATTTTCTGTAGTTAACAGCTACTATATTACCTATGTCATTGATGTACTATGGAACTGGCTAGGATGTAATTTCTATCAGATTATCTAAAGTGGATAATTCTAGCTCTGAAAAATAAATAATCTATGGACCATTTTGTAATGCAGATATTTGTAGGAAAAATTAACATCCCTTTATCTTGGAAGAGTGTAAGGAAATGGAAGCATGGTTTTGCAGTGATACAGAAGGAGGAACCTCTGCAGTGCCACTATAATAAACTTCAAAGTATGTTAGAACTGACTTTCCATTCCTATATTCAGACACAGTCTATACATTCTGTCACTACAGACATAAAGTTAAAACACTTTCCAATCCAAAGCAGGAAAGGACTTTACTTCTTGTTCAGCAATTAAGAGGTTCAGTTGTGGAAACATTGTATGTTCTTCAGTTTGAAAAGAACTTAGTTCCTTATGGTGCCTGATGTTATTAACTCCACATTAAAAGGACAAGGCTTACAAAAACAGTGAAGTCATACAACTGAACAGAGTAGCACCATAATCCATTTCTATCACGTTGTGTTTTCCAAATTACAGCTCTTCATAGTTGCAGATTGAAGGTTGTATTATTCTACTTAGCTAACAGAAAATAATTTCTACCAATTTTCCACCAACAGTTCCTAAATCACCATAAACACAGAGCTTACCTAGAGTTCTGTGAATATATACTTTTTCAATTTAGTGGCCAATAGAAAAACAGCCAAACAAAACACTCCCTTTTGGTCTAAATTAAATGTTTCACATGACCCAGACTGTATAATTTCCTTTTCTTTTTCATCTGTTTAGTGATAATATGCCATTTTGAAAGAAAAGTATCAAAACATTTGTATCAAAACATTTCGTTTGGAAAATATTAAATGCTTTATGAAGAAGTTTCCCAATTTCCACACCAAACAACCCATTCCAAAATGATAAAACAATAAAAATGGAGTCAGGGTCTTTATTGAGATGCATCATGAACGGATATCAGGCAATGACCATAAACTAAACAGGGAAGGTTCTGACTTGATAAGAATAAAATATTTCTTAGCAGAAGTGAAGCACTGGAAAAAAATCCCCAAAGAGTTTGTGCAGCCTTGGTCCTTGGAGGTTTTGAAGACCAAAGTGGACATAGTCCTGAGGAATGGGGCTGAATTAAATGTTGACCCTCCTTTCAGCTGGAGGTTGGAGTAAGTGTCTCCTGAGGTTCTTTCCAACCTAAAATATCTTATGAATTTGACAGCACTAAATAATTCTGATTAACCCCAATCTGTCTTGTTCAGGAAATAAACCTATACAAACAAGGACATCTCATTTAAACCTGGCCAGCCATGCACCCACGACTTTGAGCTGAAGTATAACCAGGAACATTGTAGTGAATTTGCTGGTTGGTGACAGCACAACAGGAGATAGCATGTCAGAATTGTTAGGACTGGATTTGAAACTCTAATTTTCCTTTTGTTCCAGAATTCACACCCTAAGCAATATTTAGGTGAGGACTGATCAGGGTTCAGGATCACCTTTAAGGAAGGGGATGTCATTTTTTGGTAGTTGCAGTGGAATATACTAGACCTTTAAGAGTGAATGGTCTTTTCTTGGATGTGGTTAGAGCTTGTTAAAGAAAGAAAATATAGATTTTAAAATTTATTTTTCTTTAATAAGAAAATTGCACTATTTTTTTGTTGTTGTTGTTCTCAAGGAGAATTGTACATGTTGCAATTACAATTTCAATTGTTCTGAAGACCATTTTTTAAACCATTGTTCTTCCTTTACAGATTGCTACTAAAAAAAAATTGATGAACATTGTGTTTTACTGCACAGAAATGGAGCTGCCTAAATGGGCTTTTGGAATAGTCACTGTCTACATAGGCAGCTTTGGTTACTGAGTCAGAAATGAAGCTAAATAACGTATTTCATGGAGAACATCCTCAGCCAAAGCATGTAAGAATGAGGGCCTCAGCTTCTCGCTCAGACTCTTGAGTCATACCAGCATTCTGGACTGGATAAGTCAAACTATGTCCTGACGGTTTTCTTCCCGTTGTTAGTCCTAATGCAATAATTTGAAAATTAAAATACTTTCAAGATTTTGATTCCAGTAAGGAAAAATTGTCATTTCATAGAATTCGTTCTGTGTTTTTGACCAACAGTAATTAGTCTACCTGCAAAATCTAGAAGAAATAGGCCAACTGCTGCAAGCTAGGTGTCTACTCAGTTTGACTCTTAATCCTCTCACAAGACAGAGCCTTTTTTCAGAGATATCCCAGCCTTATTCTGAGATCCTAAACCAGTGTTGACCAAACTAGCAAGTCTGGCTATAGTTATGCCATGTTGTTCTACACAGAACCAAGATGAGAGTTTGCCCAACAGTGAGTGAACATAGCTGGAGAGTTTTGAGGGCCCACATGGCATTTTGTGGCACAGTATGGGTGCCACAGCCCCAGTCAGTGTTGATTTGGGAAACAAGTTCCACCATGACAAGCTGGTGTTCCCCAGTTATACTCTAAGCTCTATAGAGTGAGCATCACCCATTTTACCTTGTGCATCCCCTTGTGTTTTATATACTGAGTTATTGTCTGTCACTGTGTGCTTAGACCATAATGGTTCATGAGGGAGGAACCAAGGCTATCTGGTTGTTACCTATCTACTCACATTGGAGTGGGCATTCCTGAATACTTTGGTGCAAATAAACAACAATAAGGAAGTCCAAGCTGGAGTCTATAGGCCAAGGAATTGAGATAAACATGTAGCCAGAAAGATGTTAAAGGAATAGAGTATTACTTTGCAATATTATGACACTTTCTCATGAGTCATCACAGCAGCAAGGGCTAAACTTACGACATCTTTGAAATAATGACCCTTCACTGCCTATGCTAAATGGCCTGTGTCCTTTAACTAAAAGGCTGCTGCTTCAAACTGTGAAAGAACAGAGACTTTAACTTTGGGCCTAATAGTGGGTCATGGGGTGAAATCATGACATTCCTGAGATAACCACCTACCAGCATCCTTTGGCAGTAAATTCTTAGAATCCATACCATGTAAAGCAGGAGTTACGGTTTTCTTCTGTCTTCAGAGACAAATGTAGTCACAGTCACACTTCCTAATGTATTCCCGTAACTGTAAACTATTATGGACAATAATGGCAGTGATCGGGTCAGTTACAGTTCTCATCACTGTATTTCCATTAGCTAGCATACGTTCATTAATGATGCTAGCCATTAGCATAGCATATATGAGCTGGAGATCTCAGGGGGGATAATCTGCAGACAAATCACAGGGAAAATTTTAAATAATTTTCTTTAGTGACGTCAGTCTACATCCTCATGCACCCACTTTTGTGATGAGGGAGCCCAAAGTAATATTTTAATGATGAGGAGTTATACCTAGCAGACAAGTATCTGTGGAGCTTGAAAGACCAGAAAAAGCTGTCAAGGAAAGCTGGCGTTTGGCAAATGATGTCAGCCACTAAGAATCTTACAAGGCATATGATCAGAGTTCCCTGACTATGTGCCAGCGACTCCTGAAAAAGACCAGCTGTCAGCCATGAAAAGGAGAATGGCTCCTGGAATGGTGGCTGAGAGCTAAAAACTGCAGCAGCCTTGGGAGATGCAGACCTTGGAGCCCTGTATTAGCTCAAGCACCTGCAGAACATCATCAAAGAGAATGGAAAAAAAACAAAATGAGGGGGGGGGAAGGGGGGGGTGGGGGGAGAACATTAAAAAAGGTTGTTAGGACTTGCCTGGGGCTTGGGGAGCGTGAAATATCTTCCAGAATGGATCACTCTGATAATGAAACTTTAGAACCCGATTAAAGCTCACAGCAGTGGGGAGAGGCAGCTCTATCAGCTCACAGCTGCGGCTGAGCCTGGGAGGAAGGAGAGCTCTGCCATAAAATCCATCCAGGGAGAACACAATGCAGGGAACATCTGGCACACCAGAGGAATTAAAAGGATTGGCTGGAGTGGTAAGTGGGGGAATGCACCTGGCAAGACCCAAGTGGAATTAGGTCAAAGCACCATACCGCATATACCCAGATATATGGCAGGATCAGCCACCTTCAGACTGGGAACCCACAGAACAGCAAAAGAAAGAAAAAGAGTTTTCATGGGCATGGCAGTCTGGGAGGAGAGGGAGGAATCTGAAACCAGGTGCCTTTTTTGTAACAAATAGTTCACAGGAAGTATTAAACAAGAAGTCCACAGAGAAAAATTCTAATTACGTTGATATAAAAGACATCTTCAGGAAAGTAGTAAGAACACAGCTTTGAAAGTGAAGGTAGCCTACATTTACTGAGAAAAATAAATGCATATGCCCCTTTGGAAAGTTAGTGTGGCAGGATAAGCAAGAGAGAAAGGGCACTTGATCTTTTATTCCTTTTTTTTTTTTTTTTTTTCCTTTTCTCTTGCATGTCATAATCCTTGCAAGGCTTCTGGCCTTCTGAGGAAGGACACAAAGCAGAACTGCAGATAATATGGAGTGCTCATGGGGATTCTAAGGCATATTTAAAAGAAAAGAATTTTCAGAAAACTGCAGACTCAAAGACAAATAGATGACATTCTGTCCTTATTGAATCAGGCAACTTCGTATTGACTGCTTCCTCCAGGCATAAGGACAATTCTGTATAAAGGACAAGCAGAGTGGAGTGATCACAAGTTTCCATTCTGAAGTGGCACCTCTAAGTATCTGTGTTTATGTACCAGGTCAGCTCAGGCTGTTTAGAATGACAGTGGATGTCATTAGGTCTCATTAAATCCGTAGTCTGGACAACTGAGAACAACCTCACATGTCTGAAGATTCAGGTTTCAGCTTAGTCCTAAAGTGAGAGTTTCAATGAAAGGATGCTTTTCAATAACTTATTTTTTTGGGGAATAGCCAGAAAGTTGGAGAGCCTCCAAAAGCAGCTGTCACAGAATTTAGTTCATTTGAAGCAAAGCTCAATCGGTCCAGACAGGAATTGTCTTAGAAGTTTGGAAGAAAACTGTTTTATTCTTCTGTGCCATAAAACCAGTTTAATGATGGATGGTGGCAGGGCAAACTTTTGGGAAATGCAATTTCATCTAAAAAAAAAAAAAAAATCCTCCTCCAGACTTCTGTAGAAACTTGGACTCTGGGGCCTCCATTTTTCTCCCTCCACCCTACCTAGGATTTTTATACAGATGAAAAGAAATCTAAACAAGCAGAGGGAGATTTGGCTGGGAATGTTGAGAGCTGGCAAGACCCTGCTCCCTCTCTAACTGCAGTGGTTTATGATCATTAAAGCTAGTCTCTCTCTAGGAAAAAAAAAAAAAAAAAAAAAAAAAAAAGGACAAAATATGGAAGTGCATGAATCATACATTCCAAGCAGTAAAAACATAAAATTATAGAAGTTAGACTGTATGATTTTCCTGTCCCTCCCCCACTTCGCCTCCATTCCCTGACTTAAAATAGAGAGAAGAAAGCTGCAGAGAAGTGAGACCAGGGATTAAGTGAGTCAAGAAAGGAATCAGCGGCGCTGCTCTGAGATCTGTAGGCAAGGCAAACAGTGAGCAGCAAAAGAAATAGCTATAGCAACATGGAGGGGGGGAGGAGGGGGGAGGTGGATTGAAAGGGTCACAATGGATTTATCTAAATTTAGGATCCCTTAGTAAAGATGTTTGTGGCCCATCACTGTTCAGAGGCAGAACAGCATGGAGCCCTACAAGTGATGACAGTTCAGTTTTGAGAATACCGTGCCCTAATTGTATCATAGATTGCTGTATTGACCAGTGCAGTCTACATCCATAAGTGCTCTAACTTCCCAGAGATACACATCACCGAGAAAAGTGCACAGACTTACCAATTTTCACATTCTCTTTCCTGGATCTGTGTTTTTCTAATTTATGTATCAGTCAGTTGGGTTAAAATTGAGTTAAATGCAAGAATAACAGCAGTTATAGAGGTGACTCTTCGATCTTTTTAAACAATTTGTTTTCTTAGTTTTTGAGGATCTTTTTTTGCTACAGCTGATGACATTTAGGTCTGAAAGGCTTTGTGAAATGAAACAAAACCAAGCACAGCCAATGCAAAAAGGGCAAGTGGTGTTTTGCTCTTTTTGCTCTCAACATTTCTTTTCCTATTTAAAAAAACCTGCACACCAAACTCAGTGAAACCCTATCTCCAGTTGGCACAAACCACCACAGATTCACTGAAATGAATGGAGCTAACACCTGCTGTGGATCTAGCTCAATGACCAGAAACCTGTGAAACCCCACACTAACTGGAGAAGTGGGCAATGTAGTGTAATGTTATTGTCAAGCTCTTCTCCCAGTGGGTGCATGTGTGCTCTCACAGAGACAGGTAACGCTAAGTCTCCCTCAGAGGCAAGACAAGTAGGTTTGACCTAGCAATTCTGATGAAGAAAGCCAAGAAGCTGCCAAAGCTGTGAAACAGTCGTCAACATATTAATGATGGTTCTTTAGAAACAAATCCTTTGGAAAGGGCAAGTTTTAGATTTTCTGCGTTCTCTTGTTGCTTGCAGAACTCAGCCTAAACCCCTGTGCTATTTAATGGAGAGGTTTCCTTCAATTAGAGGGTTGATAATGTTCCTATCAGCACTTCCTTTCATTAAATCAGAATAACTGTACAAGCTGATTTCTACTAGATTCCTAGGTTAGAAGTGCCAATTATGGAGCCTGATAAAGGGGAAAATTTTAGCCAGAACAGACTAAAAAAAGGAGAATCCAGCATCTGAGTCCAGCAGCTTGTTGTGAGCCCTAGTACTGATCTGCTGTCTATCTTGGGATTAGCCCCCTCAGCTTTCCATACCTTACTTCTGTGCTTCTACTTTTAATGCACATCTCCTATAACTGTCCTTTCCTAAGTAATGAAAAGCAAAAAGCAAAAAAGCTCTGCCTGTTCCTGCTCAGGAACTTTGAGATTTTAGCTAAACCCCAGAATTTTAGAATGAAATTTATAGCTTAAAACCCAAACTTAGGGTAGCTGAGCTACCCTGAGGCTTTACATCAATACTCAAATTATCCATGTAAGATACTCTGCATGAGGACATTTGTTCAAAGAACTCTACTTTTTTTTTTTTTTTTTAAAGGCGGAACAAAGTCTCATAGGAGAGATCTGGATAAAACAAAGGATGTCTACACCCAAAACAACAGCCAGCTTCTGAAACATTATGACAAACCCAAGGTTCATCTTCCTCTTCTGGGCACAAGAAAACATAAAAGTTCAGTGATGAGTCCCAAAATATGATGACAGCCTACCAGGACAACTGCCTGCAGCACCTGAGCTTTGGGCTCTCACGTGACTCACAGGAGAGGATAACAACTGTCATTAGACCTTCATTTGACTGAAAGCTGAAATCAGGAAGCCAATGAGAAATGGTGGTCAGTGTTCCATGATGGAGTATGACTTTGAATATTTATCTGTGGGGACCTGAGACCCTCTGGGAAGATGAGGGCACATGTGCAAGAACACATCCTTGAGGACAACTGTGAACGTGAGTTGCAGCAGGCAGAGACATTTTTGTTCCTATGACAAGGCTCTCATTTTGGCACACCCTGAACACCCCTTTTCCTCTCAGGTCTCATATTCCTCTTCGCAGCAATACTGGGGAGCAGGATCATGAGACAATATAAAGATGGGCATCACTAAATCGTGTTGACCAGAGCATGGTCAAAGAGGGAGGAACAGCTTGAGTGCAACATCTAGGAGAGCTTCGTGAGACGAGGAATAGGGGAAAACACTGAAATGGCAAAGAAAATGAGCATATAAGAATAGATATGGCTAACATGTCTAAAGCTTAAATCAGCATTTTATTTCTCCCCCATTCATTCCACTGCGACCGCTGAAACTAACTCCCAGCCTTACTTTATTTGCTGTCAACAGTAACTTCTTACAGGAGGTTGAGGCAAAGGTCCCAGCCGCAGTTTTGTGAACCTAGTGCACTAGTGTGACACACCTTGGACAAACCTACCAGCGAGGATGTAATCTGCAGACCTGTGAGGCACTTTTGTTCCTGCAGCACTGCTTTGCTTTATAACTTTAGAGCACTGGTGGAAAAATAAAAAATTAGCCAGAACTGGAAAGATGAAATTCTGATGCAGACAAGCTATTAAAGCATCAGTAATTCTTGCCTTTCAAAAACAAACCTGTTACGCTTCTTTGATCAGTGACTAGTTAGAACAGTACTGCATATCTGTATATCTTCTTCTGACAATTTCCTGTGCCAATATTACAGAGTTCTCTGATATGCACATTAAATCTAAATTAGTGTATTAAATGTGTTAAACTGCTCGCAACTGTCAGCTAATCCGACATTTATCTCACATACCTGATATACTGCCACCCACGTCTTCAGCAGAATCCCAGTTGTGTTACACCTTTAGCATGGGGAATAAATGTATTTTATGCAATGCACTATAAAAAATTCTTACGGATACATGCATATAACTGGAGCTGAACATACTAGAGATGCAATGACTATATTCAGGATGATCAAATGAGATTAGGTGGGATTCTGACGTGGATCAACACCTTCTGCCTATCTCTAAGACTGAACATTCCATTCTTAGAGCATGAATTGCTTGGTAGGAAAGTGCACAGCTATAGAAAACCCCACTTCTGGAGACTGACTTAACAGTGGGTAGGCTAAACAGTCTCTGTCCAATGCAGTAAAGAGATATTGTTTTATGAAACTATACTTGCAAAATTGTATGTCTTGATTAACGGAAATTTGAACACAGACATCTTTTCGAGTGCCAGGAAGTTATTCGAAGTAACACTAAACCAAAGTGACAAACAAAGGCCAAATAAGAACTGATTTATGTAACTGGATTAACTTCATTTAAACTGTGCAAGACTCAGTTTGACAAAAATGTATGGAAGAATTAAGCACGTAGCTCATGGGCCATCATGCTACAGATCGGGACAAACATTTACCTGCTGAGAAACATGAGCCCTGAGGACAAGAACAAGTGACTTCTGATGTTGCCATTATCCTGCAGGGTTACCTTGGGCAGAGCTCACCATGCATTTTTGCCCCAGTTTCCCACGCTTTATTGAGAAACATTGTGATATCATTTGTAGTAAATAACTTTGAAATAAACTTTTGAAATATGCTGTAAAAAATTGGATGGATATTATTATAGGTTTTGTACACTATAGACGATGGGAATACCAGCTGAATATGGATCTCTCTGTAGACTTAAGGACAGCATCTCTCTGGGATTTCTCTATTCACTCCGAATTATCTGCTT
The DNA here is from genome assembly GCF_965140245.1 of Athene noctua. Taxonomy (NCBI): domain Eukaryota; kingdom Metazoa; phylum Chordata; class Aves; order Strigiformes; family Strigidae; genus Athene; species Athene noctua. The sequence goes on from NC_134077.1 coordinate 5,798,614, forward strand.
CAGGTAGAAATTTAGTGGCGCTACACTAACAAAGGGAATGGCTTCCTACTGTGTATGAACCAGGTAGGCCTTCAAGAAGGGTATCATTTTTAGAAATATTCTTCTGCCCCTCATGGGAAACCCAGGAATTCCAATGGCAACCAGGAGATGCTCTTATTGGCACAAAGAAGAGAAGATACAATACTTACAGCAAGGTTGCCTGAGTTACTTTTACAAGCTGGTCTTACAACAAAGTACACATCTTACACACAACGGACAAGCCTTTCAGTTATTCTGGATATAAACTAAAGATATTTAGGGAAGATCACTTTAGTGACAGCCCAGAAAAACAGAAGAACGCAACTGCTTTTTGTAGGTTGAGATGAAAAGATGGTACCTTTGTACAGTAATGCCCCTACCTCCCCATCTCTGCATGTCTCAGCAGCAGGACAGTTCCTGGTGGATCTAAGAGTACGAATGTCTTTTTACCAGTACTGTCTATGTAACATTGTTTTACCATCATGCATAGGTTAGAGAGTGTGGCAGAGGTAAAACATTTATCTAGACTGACACGAAAAATTCAGCTATTGATACTTTCAATTAAAAACCATCATTTACCATAGTCTAACGGAAAAGGGCGTCTGAGTTTTCCAGGCCTATTTTGTCCAGTAGCAAATGGACCTGAGTCACAACTGCTGAATAAATAGTGGGAAGACATGTTCACTGGGATGGTGCCAGTGGATGATTTCAGCCTGTCTCTGTTGACAACCATGGCACAGACTCGCCATTCACAATATTTCGGTACTCCCTTCCCTAGAAAAAAAATAGAACATTAGGAGAATAGAGAAGTTCTGAAAAGGTTTTGAGGTGGCACAGCTCTTCTCACTCTCTTTTTCTCTCCCTGCTCCCAAAGAGACCTTGGTAACACATCCCCCCTCGACTTTTCCAAAGCAGCTCCCTTCCAGTTTGAGAAATGTTACTACATCAAGGGTAAAACCACCAGCCTTGCTGACACACTCCTTTGCATGATTTGTGGATAGTCCAATTTACAGTGGTCCAGCTCTTCCCATGACCTTCATCTGTAGTTGGGGAGTTCCTCTGAGGTTGTTGGAAGTTGCAGAGGTCACTATCACATCACCGAAGTCCCCTGTGGGTTTTGGGCTTTGGGAAGCCCCAGCTAAGGAAGGGAGCAACAGCAATACTTCTGCTTGTGAAATGCCACCTCTCTATTTCATAGCAATCTACCCATATTTCAGAGCATCCCTTCATGAATGTCACTTTTTCAGCGGCCCAGTTAAACACTGCATGAGGGAGGTGGGGAGCAGAGTCTCCCCAGAGCTGTGTGAAGCTGATCACATTCGTTATCCAAGCATGATTAGGGAAGTTTTACTCAGCCATGACACCACAAGGATTTTGTTTGCTAAGAAAAAGTTTGCCTGGCCCATTCTGGATCCCATAACTACTAAATTCAAGACGACAAAAGAGTTTAAACTCAATTTCTCCGTGCAGTGATCTAAGAAGTTCTAAAGCATTTTCCAAATGACAGCAACACACAATGTGCCATTAATCACAGCTGACAAGTTCTCTTGAGCAGTACCTGATTGATCCTGATGTTGTCAAACTTTCTTTTTCTTTTGACATCTCTCTGATTGGCATCTCTCTTTAGTGCTTTTGTGACCTTTCTGCTGTATTGATCCACACAAATCACAGGGAAGCGAGCAGTTTCATGAAGGGGCAAAGTTGATAAGAACAGGTCAAATGGTTACTGGGATCTCCACACACCACTGTTTTAATGATTGATTAGTGGGAGTGTAGAGGAAGAGACAAGGACATCAAAATTAGAAAATGATAAGATCTCGATCATGAGCTTTTTATAGTTTGTACTTATAGCTCCTATTAAAATCCCTTATCTTTTTAGGTTGATTAGTAATGCCAGTAGATTTTGTGTTGCACACGGACATAATTTTTAACGGCAGGTTTATTGAAAGATCTGGCAGTTGCATGCAATGAGTTTAGTGTCACCAGTTCAGAGCAGGCAAGTCTTGGCGTCAGAAACTGCCCTGTCTTCAATATAGCCTTCACACGTTGGGTGGCCTCAAGAGCTGAGGGTCCCCACTGGTAGGGATGCTGAATGCCCCGTAGTGCTGGGGTCAGGGCTGTGTGTGGCCACACAGCTTCCAAGCATCTCACAACACACTGCAGCAGAACTGCTAGATGGAGAATTGTTTCCAGCACAAAATTTTCTGAGACCCAGACAGGTTGCAAACACTTATCGAATTAACAAAATCTTCCGACAAACTGATAATGTCCATCACCAACACGAGGACTGGAGTGTGGAAGTGGGTAGTAGGTGAGCCAGGAAGAGGGATGGCTGCGGCTGAATGCACAAAATCCCCAAGCAAAAGGAAATACTCAACAGATTCAGCTGAGTTAGAGCTAAAGAAAGTCTTGCTTTATTCCATTTTCCTCATTTTCTCCTCACGCATCACTCCAGGAGATTCACTCTTCAGAGGGATATGTTAAGCAGGGAGAACAGGCTAGTTGAGAAATAATCTGCAGGCTGAGTGTCTGAACATTCAATTTTTAATCATTCTTTCACTTCAAACCCCCATATATTTAACATGGAGGACACATATGTTAAAGCACGTTTGAGCGTATCCCTTTCTTTATATTTTATTAGAAATGGCTGGGGTATAAGTTTCTGTGATAAACTTCTTGCAGATTTTGAACATTTTGAATTCTGTTGCAGAGCCATCAGTGCTGTTCTATAATGAGTTTAAATATGGGTTTAGTGCAAGGATATACTCACAGCACTGAGAAAGGAAATTACAGTCCTTCGAAATGGGAAGAATTTATTTTCTTTAATTCATCTTTAGTCCTGCTGATCATCTAACACTGATCAATACTTTTCAGAGTGTGGTAATAGTCTATATTTAGATATCAACCAATTTAGCTGTGTTTTATTTTGCTTTGAGATAGCTGGTACTTAAATTCTTATATTTTCTTCCCACTGCACAATCTCAATAAATAAATCAAATAATTATTTTAATGATAATAAAATGATAATTTTAAATCATTATAAAATACAAACCCTGAAAATTCTTAGGGAAACAAAAATCAAAACTATTGAAAAGAATCATTGCGTTCACGTCATATTTCCACCTTAGCTGTGCTTCTTCTTGTCGAATGAAAATATTTATTTTAAATTTTGTCACTGAATTCCAATCAAAACACAATAAAATACATTTTATACTCCAATTCTTTACCTCACTAACAACTTCATTAAAATAATTGGTTTTACAAAATGGTTCCATTCACTTAGAAAATGTTTTCAGAAGGAACTATGCTGATGCATTTTAGAACAGGTGTCAAAATTTGATTTTTGGAAGTCATATTTGTGTCAATAGAGCTCCTAGGGTGATAAAGCTGCTCCTTAGTAATCTCATGGTGATGGCAGGAAAGCCCACCTTTCCTTTTTTATTCTTACAACAGTATCTTAATCTGATGTTGATTTTACTTCTTTTCTTGCACAGGTATGAGACCTGCTCTTATCCCTCTCATGCTACAGGGAATGTGTGGTGGAATCACTACTCTACTTATTGTGTGTAGACACAGACTACCAATTTATTGGACTTTTCTGTTTCGGGTTTTTCTGGATGCTCAGTGGAGTTTAACATTATGAAATGACATTTTCAACCCAATATCCTAGTCCAGAGTCAGAGGAGTGCAGTGGTTTACCTAAGATTTATAGGCTGAGTTTCAAAGAGCAATAGAGAGTAATGTAATAATACGTGGCACTTTGAAGCCTGGAAGCAAAACTACCCTGATGTCTGTACTACTAATCTTAATTATGTTCCACCATCAAGTAATGCAATTATAAACTGTTTCATACATAAAAAGAGTTCTGGTTATTTTTCTTTCCTATTTTGATTCACTCAATCTTCTGATTTACCGTTTTTATTGGCAAAAAATTTATTTCTCTTATTTTAGACCTTGAGTAGCACCTGGCACAAGGAAAGTGCACAAAGGCATGACCTTTCAGGGCAGCAGCAGCAGAAGTGAAAGACATCTTCAGTGATCTGCACGATCACATACACATCTGATTATCTCGGGTGCAATACAGGGTTATCTTGGCTGGATTGCTTCCACTTCTAGCTTAGCAAAGGGATCCACTCATTCAAGTATATGCATTTCACTGCCATTTTATGGCAATGACAGCTCTTAAATATTCTGCTACTAATTGCTCTGAGAAGCCTGTTTTGTTACTAATCATGTAAATGCACCATGCAGGACTCTTGCAATTTCAGCTCTTTGCTTTTCTTTTCAAGTTATGTGGTAACACCTATATATTGCAGATATTTACTCATTAAAAAAAATGCACAACAGCTGCAGTGTTCAGATAAGACTATGAACTCTTTTTTTTTTTTTTTTTACCTGAAAGTATTTTTTAAATACAGCATGTCATATTAGTAGCATTTTTTTGTTTGTTTTAAATACAGCATCTCACATTAGTAGCAAATTCAATGCTTTGTGAGAAGCAGAATAAACAATTTTTTATTTCCTTTTTCCCACTTTGTTTCCCTGTGCAGGACACTCATCATTCCAGTCAATTGTTATCAGATTTCCCTTTTTTTTTTTTTTTTTTTTCCTTCTGATGAGAATAAATTTAGATTATAACCAAAGAAACAAGATGTGAAATGGACATTATTTGTATTAAAATAAGCAATATTTGGTAGTATAATTGGCCGTGACAACATACCAAAATGAAACTCTACTATCCCAGAAAGCTTAGATCTTAGGATCTGGGGGTTTGGGAATGAAAAAAATGGTCAGGTAGTCTCAAAATGAATAAGATCGTAATCACTGAATGTGAAGCAGACTGCTTTTATTTTAGCTCTGAAGCCTCCTCTGGTTACTCCAACTAAAATAGTTCAATCACTTGCTCAATATCAATTACTCCAACTAAAATAGTATTTCTTCCTGCCTATTTTGCTTCTCTTATTGTACACACTGACATTAGTCAGATTTCTACTGAGAGGGTCAATAGACTGAAATTAAAAAGTGCTTTTAAATCCCTTGAAACTATTATATCAGTGTGTAATTTTTGCCATTTACCCTTTATATTTCCAAAACATTTCCAGTTTAGATTTTGAGTATACCATTCTAGCTAAACACATATTAGAATAATTAATTTACAAAATTACAACTAAACCAGGTTTAAAAAATCTTTTCAAATACGTTAAAAACATCTTTTTTTTGTTGGTTTTTTTTTGTTTGTTTGTTTGTTTTGTTGTTGTTGTTGAATTCAGCCTGTGAATTTGCATACCTTAATATGGCATAACTTCACATAGGCAAATCTGACCACCCAGAGTGGAGAAATTTATTACAAGGATAAGGCAAAAACTCCAGGCTTGAAGAAGATGATGTAATACACAGGTTAGAGAAGTGGTCAAAATCTAAGTTTGCAGATATAAAACCCTGTTTTCTGTGTGGTATGAGATTCATAGTTTGGCGTCCTACATAAATAACCTCATACATCCTCTTCATTGACTCCAGATTGATGCCAAATGTCATTGCAACAGAGTTTGTAGACTCCATCAGCTGAGAAAGGAGATGATGGACAATGGCATGAAGACATCAGAGAAAGAGAAGGAACATAAAGAAAATAAAGTGGTTTCTAGTTAGCTAACACCAGGAAGGCTTTCCTTCTGGGGCAGGTCCTTAGACTTTGTGGCAATGTGTGCAGGGTGAGAGCCCAAATTAGGTGACAGCTCAGGTGGCTGAAAGCCATGCCTCTGAATGCCTTTCTGTTGCATTTGTCCACTGCATTTCTCCATTTCTTCCTCTTTCATATGCAGTTTTCTTTAATTTCCTAATATCTTCTTTCCTCTTGGCTCTTTTCAGCTTTTCATACCTTCTCAAGGCTAATAGAGAATGATCCTATTAAAACTACCTGCAACCTATGTTTCTTTCTGGCTTTCCCTGCAAAGACCTATACCTATCTTTTCGTAGAATTATAGAATCCTTTAGGTAGGAAAAGACATTTCAGATCATCGAGTCCAACTGTTAAACCAGCACTGCCAGGTCCATCCCTAAACCCTGTCCCCAAGAGCCACATCTACACGTCTTTAAAATACCCCCAGGAACGGTGACTCCACCCCTGCCCTGGGCAGCCTGTTCCAATGCTTGACAAACCTTTCAGTGAAGAAATTTTTCCTAATATCCAATCTAAACCTCCGCCACTGCAACTTGAGACCATTTCCTCTCCTCCTATCACTTGGTACTTGGGAGAAGAGACTGACCCACCTCTCTACAACCTTCTTTCAGAGACCAATAAGGTCTCCCTGTCCATCCCCATCCATAGACGATCCTTAATCTCATGAAGGAGGACCTGCGACAGGATCTGCCATTTTCTGATCAGAAGGAGTGTCAGAATACACTTATTCCTAAGCACCAGATATGCTGGGCAGTAGTAGGAACTCCTTTACTCGTCCTTCCTCTATATATCCTCAATAATGGGATGCAATGGTCATCTGCTTTCAGGGAGTGAGGATCCAGACTCATTTAGCCATTACCTTAATTACGACTTAAAAATGGTTGCAACTCTAATCCTCTCATCTTCTACATTCTCTTTGAAAACGTTCTATAGAATCATCACTTAAAAGTGTTTTTAGGTATAGCTTGTTTCTCTTTTTATGTATTCTGTAGATCCCACACAAGGATGGTAAATGTAGTGTGCCTTCGGACCCATTTTATGGAAATTTCCATAAAATGTAGTTTAAAAACTACTGCTACTGAAAATTCAAATATTATGGCTCTTCTTGTGCAGATCAGGAGAACAAGGTACAACAGCCATAAGCTAAACCGAGAGATTCAGAATGGATACCCTATGCATCTTCTCTTCCAGATGTAGCGATCTACCTGCTGTTGAACTTCTTGATGTGTCATTTCACTTCCATTTCGGTAAGTTTTTCTGTACATAAGATAAACATAATTATGGGCCTCATCCCCTTAGAAGTACTTCAGAGATCTGTGGATAAAGTAAATCAGGTTATACAACCACATACAATGAAAGGAAAAGACAGGGCAGAAAATAGCAGCAATACTTTCTATGAAAGTGTCAGAGCACGTCTTTGTTTTTAAGCTTCTTTTCCTTGTTTTTCTGCTTCCCATCAGGAACATCTCTTCTATTGAACCATCGGAGCTATGTGATGATTTACAGTTTGTTAGAAAAGCTTTGAACCTTTGTAAAGCTTACATTACATGGTCTTGTGTCTCTCAGGATACTGGCTTGTGTCAACATAGAAATAAAGCTGAGGTTAAAACAAGCTGAATTTGAAGTTAGATACAAGGGACACACACACACTTCTACATATCCCATACAGTTTGTATTCAACTAACTGCTAGCTGAAAGAGAGGTATCTCCAAGTTGGAATGGCTTAAAATGTGGAAGATGTGTTAAGCAAATACAGCTAACTGGGTTTTCAGTGTGCGGAGAAGTATGTAATTCTGCGTCATGTATTATACATGACTGATTGGATGATTTAATGGTCACTCTCCCTCTTAAAATTGTATGACTTTTGACCATTATGGGGCATAAATTTGGAATTGCTATATTTTCCCAAACTCACAATCAGATCAATTCTGCCTTAGTGAAATGTCCAGACTGGGTCAGCAAAAGGCTATGAAATATCACCAACCTGTCCTCAGAATTAGGCCAGCAGTAAAAAATTGAAACCAGATGGTATTTTCCCCTTCTTCTCTTTGCAAAACAGACAGACAGAAAGTAAGTGAGGTGGAGACTGACTCCAGCTCACCAGTGAAGGGAACATTGCCAGAGAAGCCCTGGATGGTGAGGACAATTTGTTTATTTCATACTAAGGAATCATTAGATAAAGAAGGTGAAAAAAAAAACCCAGATCTGGAAATACGATCACTAGAACAGTCAACAATTTCTGCTATAGGTGGGTTTTTAAACGAGTTTTTCTGGGCTGTTGTGAGTAGGTCAACAAACAACAAATTTCAATTGTTTTTAAGGAAAATGCAGAGGAGACACAAAGTCGAAGCTTTTTAAGCTATAGATGGTGAAATGCTAACATGCATTCGTTGAAGGACCTGTAAGTCTTCATCACTGCTTGTCTTGAAGAGCAACTGAAGGAGGATCCATCAGGACTGTCAGCAAGTACTGGTCATCTGATGGAGAAGGGCAGTGGTTTGTAGGAAGGATCTTGGCCCCTTTTAGCTCTCTGTACAGCTGTGCTGCAGCACACATTTGGACAACAAAATGAGCTTTCTATTTTACCTTCTCTGGGAATCCTGCTAGATTAAATATTTCTAGGTAGACGTTTGGCAGGACTTCTGCCATGAGCTTATAAAGCAAAGCATAAAATACTGTGGTGCATATTAACCAAGTCCTGTCATGCACACATATATATATATATATTTATACACACATACAGTTAAATTAGGCTGTGTTTTAAACCAGTGTTTTTTAAATAAATCGTGTATTTAAATTACCTATGACAATAATATTTATAGCAAGATGTGGATATGTTGCTGAGGATGGTGCAGTGGGAGGCATAACTGCACCCACTAATGCATCTTGTGAGTCAAGATAAACCTTGCACTGGGCAATACTCAGTGGGGTGTGGAAGGGAGAGAAGCTGCCAGAGCTGTACACCCTCTATTGCCTTCTAAATTCTTAACTGTTTGGGGACAGGGTTAATAGAAGGACTCAGGACCTACAGAAGACTACCTTCTAGAAGATTACTATCAATTTTCTAAGCAATATTTGAGATTCAGATCCCTCAGAGGTGCCCGATTTTGGGTTCTCCCATCTTCAGAATATTGGCTAAAGCCAGGCTAATGACTTTAGACTCTTCTTCATGTCTTCATTGTACTGTAAAAATTCAGAGGGTTCAGTAACCAGTCCTCTCTTACATCCTGCCTATGCAAATCAGCCCCCTGTGCTATGTTTGGAGAAAAGAGTCAGTGTTCAGACTAACACATTTTCCGCTGGCACAATTATACAGATTTGCTTATCTTCAAAACATATACATTTGATTTTCCTTGATTAGATGGGAAAGTTTCTTGAAATTATTTAAACTCAGTACAATATGACACTTCCACTCCTCTCTGCCATCAGAACAGGAATGAAGATGTTAGTTTGGGGAGCAATCAGGCAATCTAAATTATTCAGATCTGAAAGTTTTAAGTTAGAACAGTTTTTCAAATTCATTTGTATTTGGATTACAACAGACTCAACCCATGTCTGTCTAATGAAGCTCCCGCTGCAAATCTCAGCTGGAAATTCAGGGAATCAAGTCTATCCATCATTTCAAAGTCATGATTATTTCATAAGCAACACTCAGTGTTCAGTCAAGTCTTTAACTCATCATTTGAGTTACCATAGTTTAACCATACAGACATCTTTTAGAAGAACTCATGCTGAACATTACTTGATGAACCTAAATCCCATTAGCAGAACAAACAGAACAGAGGTCTGTGTCCTGACACCACAATAAGGTCTACTTAAATATTCACAAAGGGTACAGGTGCAGATCTCTCATCACATATTGGAGTACATCCAAAGCCTCTAGGAAGAATATTAATAATCCCTTCTCTTGCATTTCTGTTGGAGGAATAGCTCAATTAGTTTCAGTCTGCTGTCTTTCCCTTATCTATTATACATTTGAGTGGTTATACTTTGTTTCTTAAAGTGCACATGGAAAGATATACATTAACCAGGTAACAGTATACATCAAGGGGAGCTTATGTGTACCCTATACCAAGTTTCTTGAACTGATGAAGACCTCTATCCACTTGTACGTGTATGCACACTCTTTGTCTCCTCTCCTTTCCCCATGTTGCTTTGCACATTGAGAAACGTCAAATGAAACTGGTTGGAAAACCTAGTGCCCCAGGTACAGCCACCCCAGCCAGCTTTATGTGGCATATGCTGCGGGTGGGATGAAATGAAAACACAACACAGAAAATGATTAGAAGATTTAAAGTAAGGGGAGACTTGACACGAAGTTGCAGGATGTTGGTGAGGAAGATAATCAATGAGGGAGACTGCAGCTCTAGTGAAGAAAACAATGTTGGGAAGGGAGAAACGGTTAAATCTGACAGGAAACACTGAGAAAGGTCACTTCTTTTTGAACTGTGCCCTGAACAATTTTATTTACTGTAATATATCTATGGGACTTTAAAATAATGTCTTGTCTGTTAGCCTTTTGCCTTTTGATTTCCACTTCTACTGAGTCATGAAGGAGACTTGGAAGATTAATGACGTGGAATCATGATTAGTGGTATATGTACATTCCCAAACACCTTCTAGAGTTCAGTGAACAGGTCAATTAATAACACCTATCACCCCTTAAAAGTAGGTTAATCATCTATGGGAGATAATACTGTACATATTTCAAACTGTAATTACCTAACGTGATGCTCTAACAAGGTTCATTTTCTATCATGCCATCTACCATAAATGTTTCCCATGTGATATATATAACATGATTTGACTTTTGAAAGTCTTATAGACTAGCATTATCTCCTAGGATACATATTAAAAAAGAGACTAGAACACATGTAAAAAATATCAGAAGAATGTCATTTAAGCTGGCCAGATACATTCAGTTAATAAATGATGGCTTTAGTTAAAAAATAAACATAATAGCTGTCAGGAAGGTTTGTTGAGTTCTACATTAAAATATTGTAGAATTTCCTAGGCAGAAAAGATATAACTTCCATTCAGCTTGAAAAAAAAACAAAAGCCAAAACCAAAACCCACCCAAAACTTCACAACTTTGTGGTTTGCAGAAATAACACTACAGAACTACTTCTCCAAAACATGAGACTATTCAACTGAGGCTACAGAAAAATTACCACCATCTGTTATCAGTATAGAGCATATAGCACAACCAAGGAATTCTGTTTCTAGGCAGAAAGAAGTGTACCATGTACTGCAATAACAATATGACTATGCTCACTGGGAATGAATACTCTAAATATTCTAAATATTCTGTTTGAGGTAGCTCTGGTATGAGGCTAGGGATGTGCCTTGAGCCATCTCTCATTCCTGTTCAGGAAACACATTGCTAGGGAGTAAAACAGTCTGAAATGCTACTGAGATTGTTTATATAGGGGATTGAGCCTTATTTGTGCTCTATTTTAGCAATTTCTTAGTCAGAGCACTGAGCTGACTATGTGAATTTATGATTTAGTGTGGCTTGGCTTTATGTTTCTGTTTCTCATCAGAACAGAACTGGAGCAGCAATATCACCGTCACTAATGGAGCACCCCTTTACCCAGGCTCCTGAGATAGGGGTAGGCCCAAATCTCTCAATTAATAATCTGGAGTTCTTCTAGATAGACCATCCTTTTTTCCTAGCAAGTGTACTCTCCCATTTGCTTTACTAAGTGCAACAGTCTGCAAGTCTTCTTGTATTACTAATATCTGAAATGTATTTCTGCATTCCATGACTCTTGCATGTAAAATGCTAACTTTTTTCTTGGAACATAAGACAGAAACTTTTTTTTTTTTTTTTTTTTTTTTCCCCCTCAAAGGAAAATATTGTAACCTATAGGCTCCTTCTGGGCTGTGGATTTATTTTCTGATCAGTGGAAAATATCTCTGCTCTGCCAGGGACATCTATCTCCAAGAGCAAGCTAGACATGGGCAAAAGCAGGGACTGACTCTAGGACTCCCCCTTCTCACTTTGAGAGCCTGTAACTCACGGGTGGTTCTGTTCCCTTCTCTCCTACATGCTTTGAAAGAGTTGACAGGTATCTTGTTCAATTGTTTGAAGGAGAGATCAGAGGTATCTACCTGCAGAAGAACACTCTGAACCGCAGCTTCCCTGTGAATAGAAGTATCTCCTTCGAATATAGAGAAAAGCTTCTGAGAGGGAGAATTTGAGACTTCTTACCTGCTCAATATGTAGAAACACCATCGTGAAACTCTTGGCTACTCTTTTCTCAGCTTGCTGGCTGACTTAAATCTCCTTCTAAGACATCTTAACACTCCTTCTTCTCTGTACATTTGGAACTGGTTCCTTACTCTATGGTATAAATCCCAGTCTTCAGAAAATTGAATCAGACACTAATATTCGGGGGAGGAGGAGAACAAGAGGCAATGGAAGAAAAATCTGACTTTCGTTCTTCCCATCTAATATTTTCTTATCTCCCAGAGCTGTGATGGAGAGACACACTCAGGAAAGCATTATACTACTCTAATAGCAACCACATAAGAACCCACCATTAATAACAAAGTTTTACCTTGAAAGGACATATGAAATAAATCGTGCATGGAGATGGGAGGAGGATCACATCTGTTGTGCTGCTGCTAAAGAAAGGTTAGTCACACTGAACCTGTGCCATATCCACCAAACCCATGAAAAAATCTTAGGTAGATATTTTAAGACATCTAAAACTGTTCTGTACAAATGAGGCAAATGAATTGATCTTCAGGTCTCCGGTGAAAGTAATGGCACACATCTCCTAGCTCACGTGTGACATGCATGATAGACACTTAAATTCAACACATAATGTGGGCATGAATGCAAAGTCACCTGTCTTGCCCAATAAAACAGAGAAAGTATATGGCACAATAGAAGCTAAACTTTGTGGATTCACCAAGTAATGTAGAGTATTAGAAAGGAAGGTTTCCACCTTGTCACCACCATCTATCAATAGCAAAATGAGTTGTGCTTGAATTAATATCTCATAGGGTTTTACTGGCTGATGTTATCAGGCTAGATATAAGCAAGAAATTTCTTAAAATTAGGGTAGTGAAACACTGGCAGAGGTTTCCCAGAGAGGTGGTGGATGCCCCATCCCTGGAAACATTCCAGGCCAGGTTGGACGGGGCTCTCAGAAATCTGATCTAGCTGAAGATGTCCCTGCTCATTGCAGGGGGGGTTGGACTAGATGATCTTTAAAAGTCCCTTTCAACCCAAAATATTCTGATTCCACGATTCTATGATTATCATTCCTTGTTAAGATTGTAACAACAAAGATATTTAAGATTTTAGTATTAGAACAATAAAGCATGGTGGGTGACACCATTAAAATTCAAGGAAGATTGTTTTGTGGCAATTAAAAATACAAAATTTAAACGGAATAATTAATTTATTTTATTAGACTGCTTGCATAAGTAGTGCTTATTGCTGAAGAAATAATACCTGAACACACAGCAGTGCTATAATGGAACAACAGCAGCTTTGGTGTGAATCTTGTTCAGGATTATTATCCAAGAAAATGTTTATGCTCTGAGTTCCCAAAATGGAATAAAATTGTTCACATACTTAATTCGAGTAAAGTTCTTGTGCTGGATCAAGGTCTAAACCCCCTGGATTGTATGTGAGAATAAAATGAGAAAGAGTCTGTCATCTTTATGCTAGAGAGTGCAGTGGTTTCCATGATAATTAGTCTCCCACTTAGTGGGAGTAGTGATAACTGGTTGCAAAGAGCTGGAAATCAAAATATGCCATGTGCAGAAGCAGGGCATTTTCATCTGACAGAATCATACCTATGCTGATCATTTTGGTGCTTTTAGTATAACAATCAAGAGAATCACACACCTGCACTACCAGGCCGGTAACATTTTAAGCAGAGGGCAGCATTAAGTGCAGAGCAAACACTCGCCCTGCAAGCCATCCTAAGAGGTAAACAGACTGGATCAAGTGGGCTGAATCCAAGCTGCTGAACAGCTTGCTTTGACATGCAGGGTCCTTCACTGTGAAAAGAAGATTCCTATTGAAATTGTTGACAGCTTTCAAGTATCTCTAGTGCCTCTCAGTCTAGGGAGGGGACCTTTGCATTGCTGTGACACCTCGAGAAGGAAAGCTCTGAAACTGGAAGGAGAGATCAGAGCAGAGACTAAGCCACTTATGTCAGTAAAAATGGATGAGTACAAGAGAGGGAGAAATTGTGCTCTTTAGGGGAAAACAAAACAAAACAAAACAAAAAGAACTTGAGCATATGGTTCCAAATCTGTGAGCATGCACATATTCTTATCTCTGCACTAACAAATGGTCTTATTAACACCCAAGGATGCTGCTGGTATACACCACCTTTGCAGTTCTGGGTCCAGTTTGTAACGTTATGCTATGCCTAAGGCCAGAGCCCATGAGCCATCTGGATGAGCTAATAAAATGCATTTCTTTTTTTCTCTCTCTCTCTCTTTTTTTTTTTTTTTGTTTGGTTTTGTTTGTTTGTTTGTTTGTTTTTGTTGCTGTTGTTCTTTACAGAGATTTAAACTGTACTGTTTGTTATTTCTAGTGTCTTCACTATTTGGTCCATGGTGGAAAACTGAACCTTTGTGATTTCATATATCTATTAATTTTATTTTACTTCATATTTATCTGTGTCTATTCAGTCTTCCTTCAAGGAATAAACTCCCAGTGTTCCTCTTGGGGTCATTTTTGCTTCTTTGATATGAAAATCTGATACTTTTCTATTTGCAGGTGTCATAGGTGAAAAAATGGCTTCAATTGTGAATACAGGTGATAAATAATTTTGTAGATATATATATAGATATATATATATATATATATACACACAAGCATGTGTGTGTGGGTATGGGTGATGTACAAAGTTAGCTTTTGAACTTGCAGACAGAAGACCGGTATTTGCTAGCTACACCTTTTATAGGTTAGTTGTAAATTTTGATAACACCTAGCCTAAACAAAACTGGCACTTCTTGAGTCATCCAGTATATAAGGAGACGTGAGACAGATCCACCAGTTTGGAGGCTGATCACATCATACACTTCTTCACACTGACTGTTTAGACTGGGACCAAAATAAAATAAAAAAAATAAAAATAAATAAATAAATAAAAAAGAAAAAAGGGTTCCTGAAAGGAAGAAGCCTCAGGGAGAAGAAGGTGAAGATCCTTGTAGGAGGAAAGATCCAGGAACTGAGGGAAGATCCAGGAGATCAGGGAGATGCATGGGGATGAATGCAGAGACCTGGCCAGCGACACCTGAGATGTAACTGGAGGAACAGCATGGGCTGACATGGCTTTATGCTTGACCTTGCTGGGCCAGTGGCCACCTCCCTGTGGAGAAGGGCATTTGAGACCTGGTGATCTCAACGTTGAGTGAGCAAGAGAGCTCCATTTAGGTCAAACTAACATTTCACTGATCCTTACATAAAGTCTGGGGTCTGGATCCCCTACGGGCTGTTGCTGACTCCATCTCACCCATGGTAGGAAGGAGACTGTGATCTCAACTGTGATTCCTTGGTGTCACGGGAAAACTAGTCTACCAAAGCAGTGCTTAAAAGCTGTGAGTTTTGCAAAAATTACAGAGCTGGGGAATTAATGGGCTGGTGGGAAAAATGAAAAGATTGTATGACAGGAGAAACATGATCTGTTAAGTTAGTAGTTGAGGAGGCCAGGACATGGGTAACACGGATGAACCAGGTGAAGGGCCTAGATCAATGATTCTCAACCTGTGGTCCACAGAACCTTGGGGGGCCATGATGTCATCACAAGGGATCAGTGAAGGCTTAAAGCAGGGGTGGGGAATATCCAGTCCGTAAACATTTGGTCTGACCTGTGGCCAGCACTGCACCTCCTTTTCCCACAGCCCCCTCCCCTCAATGCTTCAAGCCCCGACCTGCCCCTTGACTGCCCTGACGTGCCAGTATCTTTAGTGCTAGTATGGTTGGTGGGGCCCATTTAACTAGGTGTCTTTTAAAAATATTTTCTTAACCCAACAACCCTCTTTAGGGCCACAATGGGGCTGAAGTCTGTTCCTCCAAGTGGTGACCCTGGACCCATAAACAAAAATATAAGGTGACTGAACACAGACAGACAAGGGGGGAGGTGAGAAGAACTGTAAAAACTTTTAATCAAATTTTAATGTAAAAATTAACATCGAATTTGGAATTATCACATTAAAATACCATAAAATGAGCCATTTGAGCAAGAAGAATGTTGATGATATTATTTTAAATTCATATTGAATCATTGTAATAAAGATATAATAAGTGTGCATTAACAAGTTAACTTATTTCATCTTCTCTCCAAATGTGAAGACCCTTCATGAGAAAATTCAAATAAGTGTTTGATACAGTCTAGTGCTTTATATCTTGAATTAAGTCTTGGTGGTCCATGGCCACAAAAGGTGTTTAAAAGGAGTCTGTGGTGAACAAAGGGTTAAGAACCCCTGGTCTAGAGAACAGGTCCTGTAAGAAGCAGCTGAGGGAACTGTGGTTGTTCAACCTGGGGAAAAGGAGACTCAGGGGAGACCATATCACTCTACAACTACCGGAAAAGAGGTTGTAGTGTGAGTGTCGGTCTCTTCTCCCAGGTAATAGCAATAAGACAAGAAGAAATAGCCTCAAGTTGCTCCAGAGGAAGTTTAGATTGGATTTTAGGAAACGTGACTTCATCAGAAGGGTTGTCAAGCATTGGAACAGGCTGCCCAGGGCAGTGGTTGAGTCACCATCCCTGGAGGTATCTGTAAGACGTGGGACTTAGGGCCATGGTTTAGTGGTGGACTTGGCAGTACTGGGTTGAGTCGGACTCCATGATTTAAAGATCTTTTCCAACTTAAAGGATTCTATGATTCAGTGTCTAAAGGGGCATTTCAGAACTCCGTTTTTGCTATACTTCCATAACCTGGGGGTGTAAATATCCAAGGGACAGAAGAGGAGCAGTGACTCTGGTCAGTCCTCTTCCACACTCCCCAGGACTATCCTTATCCTAAATTTACACAGCAGTTGAATACAACCTGAGTTCAGTTGATGTATCCACCCTGCTAGATTTTACTAAACACATACTGAGCATCTGACACTTTCTATAATCAATGATGATGTAGGACAAACTGACCTTCAGAGGACTTGCCATCTCGTCTGCAGACAGTACAAGACAGAGAGCTTGAAGTGAGATGTCTGCTTAAAGACAGCTAAAGTAGGTACTGGCCTTATAAATGGCTTCTAATAAATATGAGGAAGTTTGTTGGCCTGAGAAAAGGAATAACAGTAGCCTATATGGTCTAACAAGTTGGCAGATAAGCAGAGGGGTGAAAATTAGGCCAAATCCATGGCCAGCACAGCTCCTTAAAACTGGGAAGAAAAAAAAAGTTACTATTTTATACCTATGATTGGGTTATTTATGTGATATCCAGCACCCATTTCCAAATGTTTGCACAGAATTATTTGCCTTTTCCTTGTAATTAGAGATTCCCTTTAATCTTCTGTTCCTCACTGTTTAATGTGACACCCTATTGATTAGGTTTCCAGAACATACCCTTCCATACATATTTATATGGCTGTTTCAAATGATTTACAATAACTAATGTTGTAACAGGAATATAATTTTAGAAATATAATACCAGTCAATAGCAGTAAAGATTCTGCTAATGGCCAGAACTCCTTGTACCACGGGAATAAGTTGCCACTAACAACTTATCACCTTAAGGCCTTATCTTCACGTTGATGTAAGCTGGCATAGGACCAAGTTTCAGCGCTCAGTGGAGCTCTACAGTTATCTCAGCTGAAAGTCTATCTGTCCTAATTACCTTGATAGTGAAGCTGGATAGAGCACAAGCAAGATCCCGGCAAAACAGCAAATTGATCTGAAGCTTGCCATGATGCAGGAAACCAAAGTTCCTTCTTTCCCACTTTCCAGGGAATTTGCACCCACTGCAGAAACAGTCTGGAACAACAAGCATTGTTTTATTTCTATGAAACATTGGCCCTCCAACAGGAGAGAGGGAGAATGAGCCAGTTTTAAACCAATGTAAAACTACATTTTTTAGAAAGCTTTGAAATTTTGTAAGAAGGTTAATACCTTTATTAGTATTATGTTTTCTTAATTCTTGCATTACCTAGACACAGAACAGACTAATGATTTTAGCTTTGCAAAAGACTTAGGAGAAAAAAACATTATAGATTTGGGATTATCCAAAGTTAATGGGGGATTTTATACCAGAGCCTGCAATGACATACATATTCAGTTCTTTTACTGAGAAGTGAATTCTCCTTGTAAGGATATCAGCGTAAGAAGCAGTAATTACATAATTTAATTATTAAGGTTTTATCTATGAAACCAAGATGACTACAGGAAGTATATTGTTTCTACTTGAATACCAGCTCATTTGTAAATATCAAGGCAATTACATTTTTTTTGCATAAACCTGCAATTTCTAGTTTGCAAAATTCACAAGAATGAATGAAGTCTAAACGAATGAAGTCTACAGTCTGTCAGAAAATCCAGTGATCAAAGCTTTGCTTTGTAGGCTGGTGGCTTTATTAATAAATAAGAAGTTCCAAACAAACCTTTGGCGCTAATAGAACTGAATTGATTTATCTCCAGATCGATTTGTAGATCTACTTGCAGCCTCTCAGTACATTCAGTAACAATTATAGGAAGGGTGTCTTTATTTTCCAAATTGAGGGCAACCTCTGCATTCCATAGGGACTTTTGGTTACCTAAAAGTTTTTTGTACAAGAGACAAAAACCTCTCAAAACAGCAGCCTGAAATGTTTGCACAATTTCAGATCAGTAGTTTAAGTTGTAGGCCTTTTACTTTACAAATGTAGCATGCAAATTGGATTTGAAAAAATCTCAAGTTTCTGCAGAAGAATTGCATTAGGAGTAAAATCTTCAAGTGCATGTAAAGCAATAGTGTTCAGGGAAATCTGACCTTTCAAAAAAATCTTACCCTTCTTATCATAAACTCTTTCATCCAGAACTGATTAACCCAGTTGATTACAAACATTGGTAACTATAAAATCTGACGTAAAATTCCAAATGCATTCTTTGCAGTCAGTGGGATAGAGAAGTGGATGCATTTAGTAGCCCATAACTAGGTGATGAAGACCAAAAAGTTCCCTAAGTGTGTTAAATACATTTAAAGAGTACTGAACTTATTGAAAAGGTCTGAAATTGGGAAGTGCCAGTTTTCCTCGAGAATGTAAAATCTGAAGAACTTCTGAGATTTATAATTTCAGAATAGCTAAATAAACCACGCAACTCTTCAGGCATTGCGAAATCACTAATATCTAATTTAAGATCAGATTTTAGATCAGATCATCAAAAGGAAGAACACATTTGTCTTCTCTTTCTGAATTAAATTTTTAAAAAAACTATTTCAATAAGTGCATAGCATAGCCAAAACAAATACAAACCTTTACAGGGAGACACAGACTCAAAGATATACATGGAGGCAAAATAAGTGCAAAATATTCAAAGATAAATCTTCAAAAATGCAAATAAAATTCAAGCAATGTGAAATATCAGATATAGTGTGGAAGCAAATATATCAAAGCAGCGCCCTGTGTTTAGACGGAGATTCATTTATTTGTAGAGCAAATATTGTAGGAAACACCAAAAAACTGAAGTGTGCACACACACATACTGAAAAAATGAAGATTTCAGAAGCAGTGTGCATGAAGCACTTGAGATGATCAGTAACCCTCCCAAAATATGTTACACCATACCTGTTCTTCAAGACAGCTACATCCAAAACTGTCCCTTAACCACCAGTGAATATCTTATAACTTTTAGGGTGAGCATTAATAGACAAATCATAATGGTGGGACAAAGTTCACTTTATTTTGTAGAGTTTACTCACAGATGAAAACCATGATAGTACAGAACACACATGCAAAAAGTGGTATATACAAAATATAATTCTTCCATCAGCGTATGATGTGATGAACATTCAGATAGAACAAGAATAAAGTCAAATATGAAGATACATGAAGATACATATCAATGAAGATACATAGAGAGAAATGTAAGCCAGAAGTAAAGCTAAAGGAAATACAGATGAAACAAGTCAGTAAGCCAAATTCCCATAAGGAGAAGAATATTATGAAAAAAGCTGAGAAAGAAAATAAGAAGAATAACTTTCTGGTATTGAAAGATTAAGTATATTTGTAAAACAAGATCTATGGTCCACAGTGGGTATAGATTTGTGTGTGTATACTGAAAAATATTACATACTGGTTCTCGATTATTACTCCTATTAACCAGAAATAATACTGTGTTAGAGAATAAAGATGAACACGTAACCTCAGATATAAAATCTGCATTTGCTACCAACTGGGTAATGATAGAAAACAGACCACAATTTTATTATGAGTTTAAATGTTTTGCAAGATGGTATGATATTAATCCTTACTTGAAGTCTCTAACCACAGTCTACAGGTATAAAAAATGTTCTAAAAAGATGTTAAAATTATTTTTTAAAAGTCTTAGATCCGTATTTGATACTATTAAATTACAAAGGAGCATCCCTGATGCATCTGTGAGCTAAAACACTGCTTAAGAAAAAGATTGGAGTCGGGCTTCTCCATCACCCCTGTTAAAAACAGGGAAGCTGAACATTCTTGTAAAAATCAGATAAAGGGTCATATGAATGAAAACTTTTCAGCTGCTTGATTGCAAATTTGTTTTGATGAAGAAAACAATAAATGTATAAAAGAAACAGAGCGCACCTTCACCAATTTCTAAGACAAGGAAAGGAGTTTCCAAAATACAACATGGAAGAGACATTGCAGAAACCAGGAAATCAGATAGTGTCAAGGAAAGACAATGCAGAACATTTGCAGGGGTTGAATTCATGACGTGTTTCTCTAGGAGAGGAAGGCTACTAGCTCAGAGAACGACTGAGGCATGCTCATATTACTAATACCTGTTGCTTCATTGGAGAATGGCAATGAAAGAGAAAAGGGGCCCTTGAATAGGATTAGGTTACAATATACCAACCCTTGGAATACGTCAGTCTGTATCCTGGTTTGCTGTTAAAGTCAGTTGTTATTAGGAACCTGAAAACATACCCATATGAAAGACATTCTGACATAGGGACCCTTTCATCTCCCTCACAGGTTTTCTGCTGTCACTCTCAGATATAAAGAGCACATGAACCTTAGTACCTTCTCTGTGGAAAATTCCTATGTAGTTTTAATATGTTCTGTTAGACTGTTGATTTTATATATGAAATTACAGTGAGAGTGTATTTATCCAAAAATTTTATTCTCACATATATAGACGTTATATATATTTCAGCCACCATGGCTTTGGGATCTTAGGAAATGTAATTAAGTTGATGAAAGCCAACAAATATTAATACATATTAGTAAACAAAATAAATATATTTTTCACTTACTTAAAATGGAAATTTAATACTGAATTGAATTGAGTCAAGCTACACTTCTAATTGAGCTCCAAGAAAATCTTAAGTATAGGGATTACTTGGGATTTTGGGGTGAGGTGGACTGGATATATTATTTTAAAGAAAAATTCAAAATTAATAAAAAGTTGAGAAGAAAGTTAACCACTTAAAGTTTGGTTGAACACTTATGTTAAAGAAAGGAAATATTGCCTGCTATTTATACAATTTTACTGATAGATATCCCATGTTGCATATAGAAACAGACTTTTCCTCTTTCCTATGTTGCAGTGTCTGTTAATCTACTAGAGGAAATTCTTAATCCACTTGAAAAGTTTTCAAATAATGGATGGAAAGTGACATAGCAGGATGTTGACCAGTCCAAATGCTGTTCACAAAGATTTCCAAAGCAATTTTATAACTTCCAGATCGAATACATCTCCATTTAGATGATCAATGCAACAACTGCTGCTCCCCAGAAAAAAAAAAAAAAAAAAAAAAAAAAAAGAGGGATTCATCCAAAACCTGCTGAAATCTTTGGAATTTTCTTACTAATCTCAACATGTTTTGTATCAGATCTCTAAAGGTTCAGTAAAAATTCTTAGACTTGTAAATACAGTTTGCATATAAAGAGAAATTAAACATTATTAGGATAGTTCAGCTGGGTAAGAAAGGAGGAGATCAGAGCACATTACCAAATCAATGGCATAGAGGAGGTTAATAGTTTGCTGTAATTGTTTTCCTAATGCAAGAGTAGAGAGAGATGCTATGAATGGCTTTTGTCCAACACAGTACACAGTTAACTTGCATCTTACATCACTGAGTGCTTGCAGATGCAAACAGAAATATTACCTAATTCTTACAAAACACTTTTAATCAAGATATCTCAAAAGTGCTTTAAAAATGATATAACATCATCCGTTCCACTGCTAGAAATAGAAGCATGGAGAAGAGAAGTGACTCACAACACACAGAAGCACTGGAAGAAAATAATTATTTCCTTTTCATCCAGTTAGTGTTCAACCCCATAGGCTGCATCATTTCCCTGAGCCAACGTGTGCCATTTCTTAAGAAGTCAGAAGGAAAAATTGACTGGAAGCAAGCATAAAAAATAACTACAATAAATAAACTGAGCAGATGCTGTAGCTGTTTGCAAACCTGCTGCTAAAAATGTAAAGGGCCAGTTCCCAGTAATAACCTAAAAACCTAATATCGCAACAAAGTGCAAGCTTTCCTATGGAGAACAAACCTTATCTGGGGAGTGTCAGTGTCCAGAACATATATGATCAGTCTACATCATGGCATTACACTAAAGGTTATACTTTAAAAGGCGTGAGTCAGACAGTTTAATGTCCACTTTAACCCCTGGGCTTAGCCAGAGGAGAATGCAGGCACATCTGTGAATTCAAAGTTTTAATTGATGTCCCTGATTTAAGAGTTTCCCAGACCCCATCAGGCAAAAGCGCCAGATACGAGGTTTTAGCTGGAAGTTAGCTTGAATATGTCTCATGTCTTTATTGATCTTTCCTAAAAAGATAGATGTGCAGACACTGATCTTACCTTCAGAAACAGAGAGGCTGATACCAGTCCTGAGGAACTCAACCAAAATGGTGTTACCTGGTGCTTCATAGCTGTCAGGCTCAGGTTGAAGCTGCGTATAAAACTGTGCATACAAGTGATCTAATTATGCATGCAAATACCTCATTAGTGCTCCAGCTGATTATTTGCCTGTGTAATTCCTGCAGTAAAGAAGAACATATTATACACAAGCATTTTTATGCATGTAGTTCTAAAATGCTGAAGCTCATCAAGCACAAAATTTCTTCTCCAAGGATGATAAAACTGAAGAACAGCAGAAGCAGCAGCTGTATGATCATCCGATGGGGGCCAGGGCCACCTGCTCTGAAAGGCCAGAGACCTTGCAATTAAGGCAAAATCAGCTCAGAGGACCAGGGAAATTTTCATCTTGATTCTCAGTAGTTAAAATTTGGTGCACACCAAGGAGCACAAGAGCTTCGACCCTTCCAGAACTCTGAATATTTTATCTAAATACATTCCAGACTCTTTGCAATGCTCTGAAATTCTTGGCTTTAATAACAGACTAGGGAATTATTGCCACTGATTTCAGAGCACTGTATGAAAAATATGCTTTCTTTAATATATTTGAGATTCTAAATTCCACCTTCTGTGGATATCCCCTTAGTATCATGTTAAACAGGAAAGGACAGTGGATATGTAGACAAAGACCCCAATTGTCTCCATTTACATTTTTGAAGAATGTTCAGGAATGCAGCCTCAACCCTAATTCAAATATCTTCATTTTAATTATCAGTTCATACCCCTGGTTTATGCTGTAGGGGTATATTTTCTGTTTCGAAAATAAGTAGATGCAGATACATGTAGTTTGCAGAGACCTGGTTTCAGCTTTCTACAGATTTTTTCAGTAAACACTGCAACAATTATTTTAATTATTTCTCAGATTGATTTCTTCTGAAGTTCTGAGATGGGGACTCTTCTATATTCATCATTTTTATAAAGGGGGAAACAATACAATAACAAACAATAAAATGTTTCTTTTTCACAGTTGTTTCATTATTTATCACATCTGTTTTCTCCACCTTGCACGCAGCAGGTATCAATAATTCATGTCTGAGTGAAAACACTTCTGTAAAAGTTTAGGTACCTCATACCATTAGCAATAGATAACTTTTAAGCATCTTTAGAGTCTCCCTTCCTATTTCATGATCTTGGTTGTTATCTTCATTTCAATAAAGAGTTATTTTAAAAAGAGCAACACACCTTAGGCAACTCAAATGGCACAAATCATGAAGGAGAATGTAATTCAAGTGTAAATACCTTGCCAACATTTGCAAATAGATCTTATGTTTAAAGCAAAAGCCAAAGCCAACATTTTCAAGAACTTTGAAGTGCTTTAGGAGATGAACTCCCATTTTGTGGAATTGGACACCTGATGCTGTGCAAGACTCATATTTCATCCCTTGGTCACCTGTAAAAAAGTTCCAAACTTGGAATTAAATCTGTGTAGCTACCGTATGCACAGATTTACTGGGAAGAGAGGTTCAATATCCAGACCATAAATTAACAAGGTCAATACCATTCAATCTGTTCCTAACCACAGAGAACATCTACACCATGTCCATGAGTCTCCTATATGGTTCCTGGCAGGTTTAGGTCCATCAGAACAGTGACTGCTCGCAAAGGGGGGCAGCCTCCACCTGATGCCAATGCTGGGCCAGGAGCAGGGGGCAGACAGGCAGGAGACTATCTCCCCCTGCTTTGGGTTCAGATCTGACTCATTCTTCAAGGGTGGGTATTAATGTCCCTTTGAAATACCTGAGTGAGGATAGGGCTTTTCTTTTAAAACAGGACTTCTAGAGACAGTGGTGCAAACAGCTCTCCTGTATACTGATGTCAAAGACCCCCCCAGGAGAAGAATAGACCACAGTTTTACATCTGCGATCCGCGGAGAGTCAGGCTGTCTGTTCCTTTACCCCAGGAGACTGTACTAGAAGGCCATGGCACTGGCTAAAGAGGGGGTAATCACTAAGCCCTTGCTGAAGCTGCCGAGCAACGAGGACATGAGAAACCATTGAGCTAAGAGAGAGATGAGGAACTCAAGCAGGCAAGTTTTCTCTATTTGTCATCTTACCCATCCACCTCATTTTCTAATGTGTTCTTGCAAGTGAGAACGTGTGGAAAAGAACGTAGAAAGATAGAGGAATTGCACCCCCAAAAGGATCCCAGTGTTTAGGAGGACATGAATTTCTGCCTGGGAGTAAAAACAGGGTAGGTGTATCTGCTATAGAATGAATCTTGCCAGCAGACTAGGAAGTGCTATTGGGATCTTTCTTTTAGGAAAGGGTGGGGAATATCATCTATGCAAATATGCAGGCACCATAAGAAATGCCAATACGCTGAGGAGCTGTGGGAAACAAATCCGGTCTGTTTAAAGCGAGTGTATATTTGTAGCAGGTGATGACATTACTTCAAATTCAGCAGGTTCAGAAGTTTTAAGGGGTTGTTTTAACTGTTCTTTTCCAGCTTTGCTGAAGCCTTTGCAGAACTGCTGATAGTACTCCTGATAATTTTATTCGAAATTTGAAAAAAAAAAAAATTAAAAATTCTAGCAACCATAATGCTCCACAGCGGCACTATTTTCTCCTTGGGGTGATAGCTAAAATGCAGTATGTTGATGACTGTAAAAGTGATGCATTGCCTTAGGGAATGGAATGGTCTATATTGATAGTAGAGATTTAGATTTAGGAAATTCAAACATATATTTTGCTTTTACTTTGGTAGTGCATAGATGCAATAATGGTGATCAAATTCCTCAATGTCCCTGGCACTGTACAGTTGCAGAATAAATAACATATATCACTCTAAATGTCTCAGAGACCATAATTTTAAAAGGCAGATATTAAAACCAATATTATCTGTCTGTAGTATGGGAAAATGAGGCACAGAGAGGGTTAATTCTTCATCCACAAACACAAAGACTGCTTGGCAGAGATAGAAACAGGTTAGTTTTCTTATGTCTAGGCCTAATACCTTTAAGATTATCCTCCTCTGTTTTCCCTATATCCTCGTTTCCAAGCACACTATTAAAAATAAGTGCTTGGGTTTTGTTTTACATATTCTTTCACATAAGCAATACTGAAATACAGTTTGTCTAAGGCCACCTACGGTGCAGTAGTCTGTGTTTGCCATTCGTTCTGTCAAGTTGTTGGTATGTTTCAGGAGAATACTAGACTTCTTAGAAATTAATTGCTGTACTTGTCTTTAAGTGAATTTTTGCCTTTTGTTTTATCTTTATTTTGTTTCGAATGTTTTGAGTCTTTTCTGGCATGCTTGCTGCCTTTTGGATTGTTCTTTGCTTCCTGTGGAAACTTCATGTAGTTTGTTTTGGTTCCTTTCTTTCTTGCTTATAATAAAAGGGTGTCTGAATAACTCAGTGAGACTTTTCCAGGTCTAATTTTTGTGTCACATATGAATTTAAAATTGCATCCCACTAAAATAATTGTTAACTAGTCACTGCTTCAGCTCTGTGCAGTAATACACCTAGATATAGCCATATTTTAGATCATGCCTTCCTGACAGTCATTACAAGTTGCATATAAAAGGAAAAAGTGACATTACAATAGCCTCTGTCTAAATATGTATTATATATAGTTTATCATTTCCCCTGGGCACACAGAACTGAAGAGTAGCCAATGTTCAGATCTGTTAAAGGGGAATAAACTAAGGAATTTATAATCTATGGCTGAGATTACCCAGTGTTATATACAGATCAAGTAAGAAATGTCGTCTTCTGTGCCAAAGACAAATGGAAAATGGGTGCAAATTCACTTTTGTGAATTTGTAGAAAACATATTTTTCAAAAAACCCTCAAGCATCTTCTGCTTGATGATAGCTCTATGGAGAAAGTGGCAAAGTTAGTTTAATCTATTCTGGCAAGACTGTTAGAATTTGCCCTGGCACACTGGGGCCAAAATATCTATTAGTGCAATACATGTATATGTGTTGAAGGCAAGAGATGTATGGATGCCTCATGAAGAATGTGCCTTTTATTTTGAAAAGAATGCGCCATATCTCTGAGTTAGGAAGAATTAATACCAGAGCAGAGTTTGTACATGTACTTTTTAGACAATCTTATTATCTTTGGCTTAAAGCAGATAAGATAATAGCCTGTCTCGAAGGCACACATACAATTTTAATCTACAAGAGGAAGATAAACAGTCTTAAATAGGCAATATTTTTCCTAACTTTAAAGAGCTCAGCGTTTCTAACTCTTTGACACTCAGGACCCACTTTAAATTTCAAGCCCCAGTTCTTGTTCTGGCTCTTGGTTTAGGAACAGCCTGTCCTCTATATCCATAACTGAGACATGATTTCCACTTCAGTGTGATGCCATTTTATTAGGCCACGTGAACTGTGGTGTATTTTTCAATAATGTGGAAGTTTCAAGAGCTACTATACAGAAGAACAATAGATACTAGAAGGTGCAAATCGTGATATATTCCTGTGTGATCAAAGTGGGATTTCAGAAGTTTTGGTGAGAGAGAATGAAAAAAAATTAGCTGGCCATATTTCTGCTGGATTTTTGGTTTGTGGAAAGTACTTGTATTCCTCTATGAAGTACTAGTGTGGAGTGTTGCCATATACAAGCCCTTTCAGACATCCAATAGGAGAGTCTCCTGTGCAAGCAAAAGTCCCTCCAGATTAAATCATACATGCAGCTACTTTCTTTCCCTGTGGAAAATAAAATATAGTGGCTTGGTGTGGTTCAAAAGGTCTGAAGAATTTTTTTTTAAGTAATTTATGAAAAGTTTCTTCCTTTATGCAGTAAAACAGTTTTCATTACAGCAGAGCCACCTCCATTCCCTTCACCAGCCCTTTCAGGGATTAAAGCATTTAAAAGGAAAAAAGACCAGGGAAAGAGTGACTTATACTGCATCCCTCTGTGACTCAAGTCTCATGACAAAATCATTCCTTCACAGTTATAATAGGCTTTGCTTTTTCCGTGCTTTATCTAAAATACTTGCCTGCATCAAAAACAGAGCACATGTTTTTTTCAGGACATTCAGGCAACAGAAATTCCTCCTGCTTTCCTCAGAAATTACATACAAACAATTCAAAAATCCTTTCACCAAGTCAGTGACATGGCACCGTTTCTTCAGCTGCAGAGTGAACAGTCACAATGTCATGTATTTTAAGGAGGTCAGTCAAACGAGAGAGAGAGAAAGAAAGAGAGAAAGAGAGAAAGAGAAAGAGAAAGAGAAAGAGAAAGAGAAAGAGAAAGAGAAAGAGAAAGAGAAAGAGAAAGAGAAAGAGAAAGAGAAAGAGAAAGAGAAAGAGAAAGAGAAAGAGAAAGAGAAAGAGAAAGAGAAAGAGAAAGAGAAAGAGAAAGAGAAAGAGAAAGAGAAAGAGAAAGAGAAAGAGAAAGAGAAAGAGAAAGAGAAAGAAAGAGAAAGAGAAAGAGAGAAAGAGAAAGAGAAAGAGAAAGAGAAAGAGAAAGAGAAAGAGAAAGAGAAAGAGAAAGAGAAAGAGAAAAGGAAGATAAAAAGAAAATAAAGGAAAAAGAGAAAGAAAAAGAAAAGGAAAAAACCAAACCAAAACAAAACAAAAAAACAACCAACCAACCAAGCAACCAAAAAACCAAAACCAAAACCCAACCCATAGCTGCTTTAGTTGAAACTGAGGTTTACCATAAACCTGTTTCCAAAGGGCCCTCTCCTCAGGAGAAGAAACAAATATTTACCAGACCCTTTTATGTCACGACAAGTGGAAGTGTCTAGCTAACCTCTGCCACCAAAGCCAAGATAAACAAAAGTGTCAGACTACTTTTCATCAGTCTAAAAGCAACTCACGTTCAGCTATATCTGAAGGATTTACTCCATGGGCAAAATTTTTCCCTTAGCCCATTTGCTTCTCTGGATTATACTTAGCAACTGTCCTGTGAGTCCTTATTCCTCTTTTTCTCTACACACCCCCCAGTCTGGCTTCTAGAGACACCACTGGGCTCTGTCTGACCTTGC
Organism: Athene noctua; assembly: GCF_965140245.1. Lineage (NCBI taxonomy): Eukaryota > Metazoa > Chordata > Aves > Strigiformes > Strigidae > Athene > Athene noctua. Next base: position 5,827,282 of record NC_134077.1, read on the forward strand.
GGCATGGCTCCTGTTCCTCGCCCAGAACCAAGACCCCTTTTCTGCTGAGATGGGCTTCCTATGCTGAGAAAAACTCATATTATTTTTTTCTCATATTTTTCTGTCAGAGACAGCTATTTCACTGAAATAAGAATAAATAACTTTTCACTGTCTCCACGGAAAAGAGCTTTCCATGAAAATAATAACCTAGAGAAAGAAACCAGAACGGAACTTTAAAAATTCACTTTAACTTACTTTTTCACTTGATTTTTTTTGTTTTGTTTTGACATGATTTCTGGTAGGTAAACAGCAGTTCTGGTGGTGTTCATGATGTCACAACATGGCATATTGATAGCCGTGTTGCACAAAATGATATGCCAGAGCATCATGCAACATAATATAAGCAGGAGAGGCTTGTAGTAACATGCTTGTTGTTGACTGAAAAATCTCATTTTTCTAGATCAAGAAAATGTCTTGTTTGTGTAGGAATTAATCTGTGACACTTTGAACAAGAAAAGAAATATGCAGTTTGTGTACTAATTAGGGAAATACCTACTTTTAGGGAAATACCTACTTTTTGTATTCAAGGAAAATAAAAGTGTACCTGATTGATGGAGAGGCACAGAGGAGGCTTTGGCAGATTGAGGTTGAGCATTTTTGGTGGAGTCCCAAACTCTGCCCTATACGATGATTCCTCCTACAGCTCGAGGGAAGGATTTGGAGCTGTTCCACTCTTCAGAAAATAAATAAAGAGTACAGTTCTCCAGTGCAATGATTTACATACGCACTGCAGGTGGGGGAAATCAGCTTTTCTTATTTTGGAATTTTTAATACATCATACATTCAATACCTACATGGTAAAGTGAAATAAGTATTCTTCAAGCAGGCACGGGCCCCTGGGGCCTCCCTGGGTGAGACACCTCTAAGGCATCTAGGACTCAGTGTTTTTTGTGCTTTCCTCTGTGCAGCAGAGAGCAGGAGAGCTAGAGTTTGCCCACTGTAACCATGTGTTTAAGAAACTTTGGTGTAAAGTGGTGAAAGCATGTCTGAATCCAGTACATGACCTGGGATGTGAATGCGGTAATTCATGTCTACAGTGCACATAAAGAGCACTTGCACCTCTCCCTCAGGAAAAGTGACCGTAATTGCAGTGTCCAGGACTCTGATCCTGTCTGTTAACACTGATTTGAGAATGCTATTGGATCCTGTTGCTTGGTGGTGGAAGGGAAGGTCAAACACCTGGATTTCCCTTTAAAAATCTGCCGAGTAATTCCCTTGGGGTCAACATGGGTTGTAAGGATCAAAAGGGCAGGGGGTTGGTCAGCTATACAAGTTGTAAGCTGGCTGTTAAGAGGTCTTTCTGAATAGCTATTGTATTTAAATGTCACTTAAATTCTTTGAAGAGTGCTTACTTCTCTTCTTGGCTCATCTTGCAGAAACTTGAGTATTTTGAGTCCAAAACAGAAAGAAGCCAAAATGTGATTTTTTTTTTTTTTCCCAAGAAGTAGAAGCTCCACAATACCCCTGCTCATCAATAAGAGCAAAACACCCTCCTCCCATCCAACATACAGTTAGGAGTTTTCATAGTCTTATTTTTCTGGAAAAGTAAAAAAAACATCAATAATAACTCTATATGTCTTTTTCCAGATGTCATTCCCTTTTAACGCCAGGCTAATAATTTAATAATTCAGGATTTAGAGCCTCCTCGAATACATCAGTCCTGGAAGGACCATGTGGGGCTGAATAGTCTGAATGCAGAAGCTGATCCTGTGGTGTCTCACAAACTACCCAATAGCTGTTTATTACTGTTTCTCTACAGAGTGTGCAATCTGTTTGCTCAGAGTAAGGCTGCTGACCTCTGCCCAGCTTGAGGGTAGGTGCAAAGGCCCCATTGCCTACGGAATAAGCTGCAAATATCCCTTGGAAAACGCAATTAATCTTCTCAGGATGTGATTTCTCTTTTAAGCTAAGGACTGTCATGGATGCTTTGTCAGTTCCCCACTATCTCTGTTGTCTGTGTCAGCTATGTGTGCGAAGGCGGTGTGGTCTACATGAAGTGGAGGATGCAGGGGCCATGCGAGAGGAGAAGGTTATATGGTCTGAGTGCATCCGTGGAGTTTGTAAGCGATGTGGTTCCTTCAGACATGGGGCCTTGGTCAGTACTGCAGCCCCAGCTCTATAAGCCAGCAGCAGTCCCAGAGCCATCCCATCGCAGAAGAAACCCTCTGAAGGTGGAGGCTTGCAGAGGGACAGGTGTGCAAGTCCCCTGCTGCATGGATAGGATTTGACCATTCTAGGAAAGGCCACAGCTGACATTTTGTTGTTGAGGTTGGAATTTCATCCAGCATTTTATATAGTAGTCCCTCTGCGCTGTCTGTTCCTGCTGATACGCTGAGGCCCCTGTCTCTTTTTCCCTCTTGTGCTTTTTAAGGGCTCTGAGGGAACAATTCCCCAGCCTACTAAAATAAACAAATATGTCTCCCGGATTGTAAAAATGCTGAATCAATTACTGAAACTGTCTGGGAATCTTAAATGGCTCTTTTAAAATATATTGTCAGATCTGTTCAGGAAGAAGTGAGGGAAAGCAAACCTTTGCTTGCAGTTAGCCCAGTGAGAAAATGCCTTCCCACACAAATCCTCCCATCTCTGCCTCCCTCCCTTTCCCTCTCTCTCTCAAATAGTGACACGCTGTAGGAACTAACAACCTGAACAGCCGTAAACTATGGCAGTAACTTCCACCCACACACCTCATTAGGCCTTTAACACATTTTCCTTTGCCTTTCCCCAGCACTACTAAGTGGCATAACTGTGAAGTTGCCCTTTCACATTATAATTGGAAGCAGTCAGTGGGTTTTATGCTCTGTAATTTGGTAATTATATGGTCTGTCACTGACTGGACACTGGTCTGTCTGGTCATTTTGGGTTTTGGGTCTGTCCAGTAACCGTTAATCATCAAGGAGTCCTAACAGCACATATTCCTCCTCTGTACACAGAACCCTTTATTTCTGCAGCCTTATTTTTTCTTTCACATTTTTAGGTGTGACTGGAGAAACTATGACTTGTTCAGTGGAAACATTGCTATTACATAATCTCAGAAGACTTGGTTCTATATTTTACCCCAGGTATACGCCACTGAAACTCTGCAATTGCCCACTTAGCATTATCCTGAATTTGCCCCTGTGGCGTGTCCAAGCTCTCTGACATGCTGCTGGTTACATAGCAGTTTTGGGGAATATTTACAAAAGCTTAAGTGAGAGTTAGCAGCTTGATTCCATTGAATTTTACCAACATTTCAGTACTGACTTGTCCTTTTAATGTCCTGCATTTTCCTAAGTGCTTATTAACTCCAGCTATTTTAGGCTGTGTTCTTATTTTGTGGAGCTTGTTCATTTTATGTATCTTTTCCTAAAGAATAGTTACGTGGACTAAGCAAAGACTTTATAGCCAAATTTCCCAGTTCTGTGTGCCATTTTAATTTGCTCTGTAAAGTAGGGCACATCACTAACCTATTCTTCAAAAGTTATAACACTTTATTAGTTTACTGGTTAGCTGAGATTTAGCTGGTAGTGGTTTTGGAAGATGAATACAAAGAAAATTAGGTACAAAACATTAGGAACCTAAGGAGTTAAAGGAGTTAAGGAGTTAAATGCTTAATGAGTTAAACAAGTGTAATTGAAGCTGACTGTGGCAAGTATTTCATAAATATTTGACTATGGAAAATGTAAGTTAAAGAATAAAAAATGTTTGAAAGGTTTAAATTCTGTGAAACTCCCCCAGGGCAAGTGGTGTGATAATGTTAACAGTTTTCTTAGGGCTAGGAGTATAGCTGTTGTGATAGTTATATAGCAGTTATTGCATAGATAATAATAACAGCAATAATAAGAACATATATGTATTTATTTTTGAGATATAATGTAATTTTTTTTAAAACAAGGCATGTTTTTGTATTTTCCAGAAAAAGTGAAAACACAGAAGGATCAAGGCAAAAGGGCTAACATACCAGTCTGGAGTGTAGGATAGTTCTCTTCTGTAGCTGCCTAGCATCCTACCCTGATAACACGGTGAGCTGGATTAATTTGGTGAACTTTTGCTCCTGCAGATGAATAGAACAACTTAAGGTTGATCTAAAATTAGTTATTACGTGATGAAACCTAAGTCTTCCTTAATAAAACTAGTCCTAAGTTTCTTTGTAAAACAGTTCCCTGTCTCTAGTATAGAGCAAACATTGCTGAGGCTTTCTTCAAGGCATTTTGAAGGCAAAGATCAAGTGTCAATTGAAAGAGGCTTTGTTCTGTGAGTATGAGAGCGCCCAACTGATTTCAGCTCCAGTCAGGAAAGCACAACATATGTTCTGGTAAGCAAGTAGAAAACTATCAAAGGTACCTTATTGTATTGTCCATTTCTCCTCCTAATCTGACCATAGCACTAGAATATGGATTCTGATAGTTGCTCATATCAGATGCAATGCTGTTGGGTTTTTTGATGCTGTTTGCTTCAAGGGCTTATTTGTTTTGGAGCTGAAAACCCATCAGTTCTACTTTGACTTTCAAGCATAAGAGATCCCAACACTCTTCCATTTCCTTCCTGCCACTTCCTTTCGCCTCTTGTTTAGAAACGGATGATCAGATATTAAAATGATGATAAGGTGTCTGATTTTCTTAAAAACTTCTTTTAATTTTACAAATGCAAATGACAAAAGCTTGTTTTGTTTTCTGCAAGGCAGGGTAATTGATACCCGTCTGCAGGTTTATGCAAGCTGGGCAACAGGGGTTGGGCTCTCATGCTGCTCAAGTACAGTTGAATTAGGTGGAGCTTCTTCAGTTGTTAACATTTATAAACTCTAAAATCTCCTTTTACTTGCAATGCTTTTATTTTGTAGTACTAAAACAAAACTCTGATGTTTGCAAACTGTTGTAACAACCTCTACAGAGCTTCAGGAGGAAAAAAGGGATGCGGGAGGATAGGTATTTGAGGAGGTGTCAACAAATCAGGCTACATGCACATGACCTGAATGTTAAACTGTAGTTTCAGCTTCTGTGTTAATTGGTGCTGGCAAAGCACAGCCCCAGTGCAATTAACTTTTCTGCAGTGGAAGAGGAAATCTTTAAACCTCGTAAGTGCTGTGCCATGCAACTCCTAAAGGCATTCAGTTATTGCAACAAAATTGTATAGCTAACAATGCCAAGTGAAATATAGAGGTCTGAAAGTGACAACAGGGAAATCAAGTACTGATATGTTGAGTTATACAGGTTACTGCAATCTGCAATTTACAGAGTATGAACATCTACTGAGTTCAGTGAGATTTAGTTGTCTTTTCATGCTCTTCAGCAGATTTTGAATCAAAACTTAAGGCAAGCAGACAGACTGGGTACAAATAATGTTTCAGAACTCTTTCCTTCTAATGCAAAAGTAGGATTATTTTTGATAAAGGTGGAAGGCAACAAAATTGGAGAAAAGGAAGAGAAAAACTATTTCTTATGTTCTTCACTGACTCATGAAGCTGACAAGTACAACTGGATATCCAGGACAAAACCTTCTAGACATGCAGGGGGATAAATAAGGATAATCAGGGAGTAAACAGAGCCTATGAAGGGAATGATGGACAGAAGAAAGCCTCTGACAGAATATATTAGTTATTTGTAATTATATTGTGTGGCTTTTCTTAACTTTCTGGCCCTGAACAATGTCAGAGAAGACTTAATGAGGAGGAAAAGGTCACACTTCAGTTGGGTACAGATGCAATTATTTTAAAATGTACAGTAGGACCTGACTGTGTTAGAAAAAATAGAAGAGTGAAGAACTGGGACTACCACTCCTCAGATTATGCAGAGGATGTTTTACTTTCTCTTGATGGAAGTAGAGCTCATGTCTGGATGTGGGTGGCTCCAATCCAACCCTGATGTTCTAGGATGACCCACTGCAAGTTACTGCATACATGCAAATAATTATGGCAATCTCATGTAAATATTAACACAAATTGAATAAAAAAGTCACAGAATGGGTTACAACTTCCTCATCTGTCTCTCTAATAAAATTAATAGAAATAGGAATGAAGATGTGTAGGATTTCCCTTCGAAGTTGTACCCTTTATTGTCATTCTGCATATTATCTTAGACTTTTTCAGTTCTGGTGGTAGCCCGTGACCTCAATGTTGTAGATATAGCATGAATATAGACTTAAAAGCCTATCCTTCCCTCAAAAAAATCATGATTGCTGTTTCTTCGTGGAAGGCCAGTGAGAGAGGAGACATGAACCACCCCAGAATTTTGTGTGCATCATCCCTGAACAGGGAGCTGGGTTTTCAAAAAAGCCCTGTAGCCATTAGGAGGTTTTCAAGGTCATATCCAAAACCCACATAAGTCAATGCAAAGAGGCATAGCACTTTCCTAATGGGAAAGGTATCAAAGTGGTTTTCACTGTGTGCCACAGACTCAGGAAGGTGTTGATGGATCTGCTACAAATGCCAGCAAGTAGACATACTGCAAAGAAACCTTCATAGATACAGGACCTATGTCTAATAACAAACTGATCTTCCTGGAAAACAGGATTCGGCAACAACTATTCTGGCAATGGATATCCTACACCTGCATGTGTATCTACACCAAAAAGGTGTAAAAACTAACAAATGCTACCTACCCAAAATTAACTTCTCTTCAGGAGCACTCCTGCACAAGATCTCCCAAACAGACTGGACCCTTGATGGGGACACTCCAGACTCCATAATGCAAGTGATATTTGAAGTGAGATTTTTCTGTCATTGATTTTCCCACCTTCTGGAAGTGGTTTGGTGGATGTTGTACTAGTAATGCTTCACATAATATATTGATAGGCATGCACACAGGTAAAATGTTTGAAACTATATATTTACTTCTTTGATTCACTAGCTGGAATTCTGTAATAACTTGTAATATATTTGTTTTACCTTTGTAATATATATATATACTTGCTTTCCTAGTAGTAATTTTGTAGTGGCTTATAGTATAAAATACACATACGCAGACACACATACACATATATTTTCATATATATATTTTTGTTTGTTTGTTTCATTTTAATAATAGTTTTGTAGAAATTTGTAAGGAAGAAATTATCATAAATACAGACTCTGTGTCCTTGTTGTTTATTGCAGAATCTCAAGAATCGCATGGTCACGATCTTTACACACCCATGGGCTGGGTAACCCTCAGGTCACAACCATGACTGCTACAGGTGTTACCAACAATGCTGTTACGTACTGTCATGGAAAATTTTCACCTGTAGATCTCAGAGCAATTGAGGATACCATTACTATAATTTAAATGTTTCAGAGAGGGAAGCTATAATACATGGCAATGAAGTGATTTGTCCCCGCTGACTGTGTCACAGAGATGGTAGCAGAGATCAGAGCTTTGGAGTCTTAGACAGGTCTTGAAGGCCACCAAACTCTTTAACTCCAAACAAAATATAAGTTTTCAAGGAAATAAGGGATTCGAGTGGTAGTTAATTGTGTACAATGAGAAAAGAAGTTAACCTGCAATAATCAGTGACAAACTTTTAGTTATCTTCCAGAACTAACATTTGAAATGTTGAAGCTCCTCTTTTATGTCCATTTTAAGACACTTAGAACAAAACAGTTTCTTGCAGCTTCTGCAAACTTCTTGCTAGCTTTCCCTTGGATCCTGGTTTTCCAGTTTCTCCTATCTCTTAACATGTCATCTTCCTTTTGACAACCAACATTTCTGATGGAGACATCAGAGCTGTTTCATTAATCTCTCTTTCTTCTCTGGGGCACATGGTACAATCTGGGTTGTAGACAGTGTGAGATCTGAACTGAGTCACCAGGAACAACGATTGTAGATACCCAAGGTGTGACTGATCCCTGAAACTCAAGCACAAAGAAGAGAAAAAGGAATCTCAGGCAATCATCAACTGCCTAAATGTCCTGCCACTGTTAAAACTTAAATAAAGTTGCCGTGTTGCATGGCAGTTATGAGTCCAAACTGGTGTCCATACATGGACATTCCACAGAAAGTTTTGATCCAGGTGGGAAAGAGCTCAAAATACATCAGGCAACTGAGTCTATTAATGTCCTTGAACTGAAATACAGGAAACATTACAAACTAGACAAGCAAATTGAAATTCAGTCTCTTGCTCCATCATTCATTCTCCCTTCTGTTTTTTCAGTTGTACAGGTTTGATTTCAGTACACCTGGAGGGAAGGGCATTGAACCAGTAAATTTTACTTCAGTTCCAGCTCATCTGTGACTGAAACTGTTTAGCTCCAATTCACACCAGGCTATTATTCCTCTTGAATAATACGTTTAAAAATGAAAAGTCCATATGATGAAGGCACCACTAGAGACTGCAAACCTCACAAGGAAGGGACTTCAGGATATTTTTTCCTGGGTTTCTGTCACAGTCCAGGCAACATTTGTGTTCCCAGTAGTGCCAACCGTACCACTGCTTGCTTAATTTAAGGAATTTAAGAGAAACTGTGCTGTGGAGCTCAGATCTTGGTTATACCAGAGGAAAAGTAAAGACAGTGGGAGATGGAGTTTAATGACTGAAGTGGGTCACAGGCTTTCAGCCATGTACTCCACTGAAAATATATTTCGCAGAAAAGCAGAAGAACATGGGTATTCCTGTATAACAAGGTAATGAGACTGACTGAGAGGGAAGATGAAGCACACATCCCTGCCGGGCTGTAGGGGAGTGACAGCAGTAACAACACCAAGTCCTCCAACGTGGCTGAATCACAGATCTTTTCAAGACCACTACCTGGTGGTAGTGGGAGGAAGAGTCAATTTGGTTTTGAGCCTATTCTGTTCTTTCTTAGTTTGAACAAACAATTTGAATAATTGCTCTGATCAAGTTCTGATATGGGGAAGAGTAAGGGTGTGAAATGTTTTTCACTTTTGATTTGTGTTCGGTTTGCTTGCTGTCCTGGAGTCCCACTTGGGTATTTTATGGGATGAGGACAAGATGAGACACCTCAGGTTTGTGATGGAGGAGAGACCCTGATTCTGGCTGGACACTGAGCAGCACCAGAGGTGTGAGAAGAGTCTGGTAGTGCTTTGAGAGAAGTTCCTGAGCACAGCCTGAACTCCTGTTCATACAGGGAAAAATAAGGAAATATGGAATCAATGAGAAAAATGGCACAGGAGCCTACCTGCACCTCATTTCTCCTTCTAGACTGATCCCTCCCTGGGTTTGTGGGACAGCACTGAGAGGTATCTTTCTACATCAGATTATACAGCGACATTATTGAGAAAAGTAGACATGGAAACTAAGACACTCAACACCAAGCTCATTCAGTAGGATTTCTGACAGTTTTCTGTGAATCCATCCCTATGTTGCTGTTTGATGCAAGCCGGTTAAGGAGGAAAGGCCTTTCTCACCACAACTGAGTCCCATGCCATCACGTTATCCAGCTGCTCCAGGACAAGTGTCTTAACCACGTGACATGTCTGCTTCTACTTCTGTTCAGTGCCCTTCTACATTCTTCCACTTTTCATTTCCAACTTCCACAGCATTGTTTACTGTGCTCCCGATGCCAAACAGGATTAAACCTGATAAAGAGAAGCAGATGCATTACATCTGGCAGAAAGCAAAAGATCAGCGTTTGGCACAAGGGTTTATTGTTTGTGACAAGGCTTTGGAATGTAATTAATTTTGCAAAGCCATGCCAATGAATGCCATTCAAACTCACCAGATGTGCCAGGGAGGGAGATGCCAACTCTTTTTCCAGGAGGACGGCTTGATGCCTGCTGACTCTCATTTGTGCAGCTCCATGGGTGTCGAATAAAATAATGTCTCTTTGGATGGCAACAAAGAACAGGCTATTCTCTGCAGAGCTACTGCATATGCAATGACAAAAGGGTTTTTTCTCTTGGTGATAGTGTAGTTTTTCTGGGTGAATGTGTTTACATTTATTTATTTATTTATGTGGAGTCTGTCTATAATTCTGTGCAAAACCAGCATTGGTCTGAAGTCACAAGCAGTTAAACACACAGGCACACGAGGACTAAAGAACCCGTATATCCCCACAATTTCTCATACAAAATGGGAAACATGAAATAAAATGCAATTTCCTCATAATATGGCTTTATATCCAATTTTTGCTCACTGGGAAAACTTCTCCAGATGCACATCTTGCTTCTGGCAAGAGGGAAAGTGTGATTTTTTTTTTTTTTTTCCTTTCCACAGTAAACTTCACTACAGTACAGACGGAATAATACAGAACACAATATGCAATAACAGGCAGCTGTTAGTGTTTCATTTTACTGGGATTTAAAATTTCTGTAAAGCTGACAGCAGAGGTGACAGGCTTTTAATGGGATAGGTAGTTTATTCCTGCCAACTGGTGGCTGCTGTTAACACAAAGACCATCTTCTGCACTTGGCTCTGGGTCTCCATGGGAGAAGGCTGAGGGAACCAGGTCAAGATGAAACTGGTTGGGGGAAAAAGGCACACACACCAAAAAAGCTAGAGTCCAAGAAACTCAGTCCTCCAGAATGTGAAGAAGTTATTTCCAAATAAACTCCATTTTATCACATTAGCATAATTTTTATAGCACAGCTGATGCTTCTGGCCTGCCAGTCTTCTGCCTCCTGAACACATCTCCTGCCTTACACTCCTGCACAGCAACTGTGAGCTTCTGCCAAAGGGATGTTTGACATGAGTGGAGATGGAGAAGCAGCAGGGATGACAAAGCAGCGCTCCCCTTGCTTCCCTCCCCAGCCCCTATATGTCTCCTGATGTATACACCAACCACAGGACCAGCTTTGATGAACACCACCACATAGCACTGCATATTGAGTTACAGGCTTCTTCTTGTTCTTCAGCTTTTCACATCCAGGAGATAACAAAAGGTCATTTCCCACTAGAGCTGAACTAAGTTTAGAAGATGTTTAGGACACAGAAATTTATTCAGGGCAACTTCCCACATAACTCCTTTTCATTACAGCCCTATCCCAAACTCGTACTTGCAGTAGCAGGTATGTGTCTCTACCTCATTCTTCCCCACTAGGTTCAAACCTCACCAGTTATTATTAGGACATTGAGAAGGCAGACAAAAGTTATGGGTTAGGCTACATTAATATTATATAGGAAATTATTCCTGCTCTAGAGAACACACTGGACAGAATTCAGAAGAGAGAAGGGACAGGAAGCCAGGCTATCTACCATCATCAAATGTCTGCAAAATGATTTTGTACCTTTTAGTTACAACATGGCAGGCCAACTTTTCAATGCTTTTTTTGTTTGCACATAATGGCATTTTGGTAATTAAAGATGTTTTTTTTCCTTGGGCGCTTTTTCATTCAGCAGAACTGATTGTACCATTGTGATTCTGCTCCCAGTCTCCCATTGGCCCTGTACAGGCTCTTCCCAGTCCCTGCAAACCCTGCTTCAGCCTCCAGCCAAAACTTGGCAGCTCTGAATTCTACAAGATGTGTTTTCCCCAGACTAATTTTCAGAGAGGCTTTATCAATTTTAATTAAAATCCTGCCATCTCTCTTGGTGCTTGCTGTTGGATGCAAAACATAACTCACCCTTTGCAACATGGAATTTTGAAGTGAAGTCTGACGCCCTCTTATGATGGTGATAGTAAAATAAATTATGTCAGACCATTTCTTTGTTTTAGAGTCCATTTCTTTATTCTGGTCATTGTTTATTTGGGATCTCTCCTCTGAAAATACTAGCATGAGTTGTGTTTGCTGAAGGAAAAGGTTGCATGGAAATTAGAGGCACAATCAGACCTACTCAGAAAAAGCAAGAATCACACACAAAAACAACGGTATCTTCCCCTGAAGCTTTCAGATGGCATAAATCTTCAGCCATGATACTGTCACCATTTTTGGGCCTTAGACTTCAGGTAAAGAGTGGACCAACAGGAGAAAATCAAGAAGAGAGCTATAGGAATGGCCTGAGGTAGAAACCATGACCTGTCTGAAAAGACTGATGCACATGAGAATGTTCACAGAGGCAATGGCAAGAAAGAGTTGTGAGAACCTTAAGACATGAAAAAAGCAGTTGGAAAGAAGTCATGAATAAACAATTTTCCGTGTCTACTAGGGATAGGGGAGCCAGCCTGGTCTTAAACTGTAGGATAGGAGATATAGCTTGGAGATAAGGAAAATGTTTCTAGCTGTTAGGGCAACGAACACCAGGGAGACTGTGGGCCTCCACTGTTAAATTATAATTAAAATACAAAATTGTTAGACAAATAGCTGCCATGAATGGATTAGAAATAATAGGACCTGACTAAATAACTTCTTGAGCCTTCTTCCAACACATGGCTTTGTCCTGGATCTACCCTCCTTCCCAACCTGATCAGAAGAAAGTGGTAGGAATAAAGACTGCTTATGTGAATGTAATTTTTGTCATGGAAATATTTATTTATTACACAAGGACATAATCATTAGGACAGACCAAAACTCATTTTATCCCAGTATCCTACATCTGACAGTCATCAGTAAGAGATGTTTTGGGAGAGAATATAAGAAACAGAACAAGTGCTAACTGGTTGCTTGGCTGGTACATCTTCCCAACTCTCAGCAGTCTGCAGTTTAGGGATATTTGGAGAGAGGGGAAGAAACCAGAGTCTTGGCATCATGTGTTACAAATCACCTGATATATTCGGCACAAAGTAATGTAATAATGGCAATTAATATAACAAAAATTAATAAAACATCTTTTCCCGTGAGATTGTTTAAAGGCATCTCTAATTTCTTCTCCAGGAAAGCAACTAAGGTCTTAACTACATTCCAGCTCTCTGGTACTCTGCCAGGTAGGACACAGGATATTTTCTACAGAGGAGTGAAAATGTTGAGGAGAGCGGGAAAAATGGTACGTAAAGTTTAGGAATTAAAATTTGTGATTTTCCATTTCTATTTCTTCCACACAGTTCTGGATTTTGATAAGGCATTCTGGAAGATATAGCTCAGACTTTTCAACATGTCAATTTAAAGCCTTTAATGCTGTGTTTGAGATGAGCTTAATCTCTTCATCTTAAAAAGTCTTCTTGATAACAGAGGCAGCAGTCACTATGCGTGAAATGCTGGAGAAGAAATGAAAGTCTTGATTCACAGACATTTAATTTTATTTTGTTTTGTGTCTGTATCCTGGTTGTCCTCCAACTGTCACAGCAGGGTTTGAAGACTTCCCATAGTCTCTGCATTGTATCCATGAGCTCTGCAAAAATGTTCTGAACTCCCTGTTGTATCAAGTGACATTATAGAACTAACCTGTGGACAGCTGAATTAAACTCAGAGTAAATGTCTCTTCCATGCTCATGTATAATGGTCTTGTCCCTATGATCATGAGGATGCCTGTTAGTTCAAGGAAGTTCTGAACACAGTAATTTCCATTCATGCTAATTTGTTGTAAAGAACCCCTCCTGTATACCTTGTGTACACAAAGGACTGAATTCACTCAGAGGCACTGAACTTGTTTCCAGTTTAGGAAATTTAGACTGGTGACTTTGATGACACTACCTGATGGTCTTATGTTGCTGTCTCTTAGGTAAAAACAGGTCAAAATAGAAACCCCATAAGGTAGATACTTTCCTTACCTTTAACTCTTTGTAGTGCAGGGACTTAATAACGTTGTGGCTCTCGTGCCTGAACTCCCAGTTGCATCAAAAATTAGTTGAGGTAAGAGGCAAACAGACGTGACGTGAACCTGGGACAAAAAAACACATTCGTGGCAGAACTGAGGATTCAAGCAAAGTCTTTTTCTTCTCAGTTCCTATAGGCCATGGGGTATTCTGCATCTCTGCAGGTAAGTTCTTCCATTAAAGAGTCATTGAAAGTAAAGCAATTTTCATGTTCAGTATTTCTTTGTTGCAAGAATAGAAAGGAAAGGGAAAAAAATGAAAGCCCTCAAAACAATCCTCACCTTCCAGCTAATCTTTACAATGCCATTTTAGCATTTTATAGTGTATAAACAACACCTTGATGTTATTGCTCTGCCAGAAGGCTGATTACGACAGAAAGCAATAATAGGCCACACATGTGCCAAAGTCCAACTGCTACTTCAGGCTTGTTTTTTATAGAAGGACACATTTTCACATTCTTCTTTATTGACTACCCGTGTACCCCTCCCTCTATGTGCTGTTAAAGAAATGCCAACATAAAACTGGCTAAAAATAAAGCCAGTTGGGGCATATTTTGTATGTTATTGTAGGATAAATAAAGCTGTCTAAAGAAAGTACGCTATTAACCATGAATCATGGGGAAAGCATGGCTCTTACTTGACTAGTGTTGGAAGGTATAAAACATTCTTTAAAAACAACAACTCTAACCCTGTTTTAGGAACTATATATATATAGGATTTTATTTTCAGGTACTTCCAGAAAAATAATAAATGCAATATAAAAGAAAATTGATGTTAGAACCTGGGCCTAGAGTTTGGAAAAAAAAAAAATCCCAAGTTTTTATAGACTGTTTTCTGAGTCTCCATCTGTCTTCTTTTGTCACTTCTGTCCTTTTCTTTCTTTCTTCTCATTAATAATATGACCCTGCTAGTGGAACCTGAGCCATCCATCCAGACTCATACAAGCAGTTAAGAAGCAACAATTCACATACACAGAATTGCAGGACAGGGGTAAGAGAGAAACATAGGTACAGAAATTCAAATATGAAAGGCCATTACATCTGAGACCCCTACACGCACCTTTTATTAACCTCAGAAGGACCCCCTGTCACACTAAGTATTAATTAGACCTTAGAAGCAGAGACTAAGATGGCTTTGTGAAGACGAGGTCAGACTGAGGATTTTTGCTGAGATGCAATAGTATGTAAATGAAGCTGTCTTGCTTTCCAAGCTTGCCCAGATTCAGGAGATACTTTGCTGCTTTTCACATGGTTAAGCTACTAAGTCATGGGAGCACGAGCTCCTTAGTGTTCTCAACGGGTGAATAATCCAGAAGGAACTGTAGAGACTTGTGAGGCAGGCTTCAACACACATTTAGGAAGCTAAATGTAGATGATTGAAATTTGTGTGCCATCTAATTAGATGCCTGAACCCTCACAGTTGATGGAGATCTAGCCAATAAAGTCAACAGAGCTTAGAGTATGAGTCAGGGGACACCGCACGCTAATGCTTAAGCGTTGTCCCTAGCGCCTGGTCAATAGTCCAGTGGACTGTACAGATCTGCATGGATCTCCTCAGCTGCTCACACAGGCAGGCTATTTCAGAAGCTCTAGGATGAGCTTCTTGCATGAGCTCTTACATGATTTCCAAACGGTATTCTAGGAGCAAATGAGTGTATGAATGTAATTTGAAATATCTAGCAACACCTTGCAGATATCTAGCATACAATAAATAATCTCAAATAGCACTTGAAACCTATATTTAATCAACTGAATTGCTTGTGACTTAAGGGTATGATATAGAATTTAGATGTATCTATCTTTACAAGCAGACACTGAAATTTAGTTTTCTAATTCTGTATCTGAATTCCATTTCTTATGCACGAGTTTAACCAGGGATGCAAAGATGGCACTAATCCAGGCAATAAATCCTGTTGAACCAAGCTAACTTTGCATGGAACCAGAAATCAGAAATCAAGATAGCAATAAAAGAACATAAAAAAATTATCAGGACAACAAGATCCAGCCATTGGCCATGTTGGTAAGAGTTCAAGATGGAGCTCTAAAGAACTTTTATTAGCTGCCTTCCAACACAATATTTGTGCTCTCTCCAACTCGGGATGGTAGGGCCTGAAAGCTAGCTAAGCCTAAACCCCATCACACATCTTTTCTTCTTTAGACTAAGACCACAATACTGACATAAGCAGCCACCAGTGTTGACTGCCTTGAATTAATACTTGATTCTTGCAGCAATTTGAGAACTTTCAGACGAAAGGCTCTTAAAAACTGAAACAAGCAGAAGCTTGTTTGAACTGATTTTAAGAATAATTGTTCTCCCATTAAGTAAAATCTTAATCTGGGATTCTGCTCTTGTAGAAAAATACAGAGAAATAACAAGTTCCTCCTAATAAGGTGCTTTATTCAAACTCTGCCATGCTACTTCAGCATAATTCTTTAAATGTCTTTGATTTGAGTACTTAGAAAGTTGGCTTTTATGTGCCTTTTCATGAGTAGTTTTTTTGTTCAAAAGGTTATTGCTGTTGAAATGTATTGCTCAAATTTTCTTGACAGGCATCCCAAAATACACGTATGTGATCAGAGTGATGAAGAGGTAGTGAAAATTCTGTGCTTCTAAAGCACTCATAATTACACTAAAACACAGTAATCATATTCTTAAAGGAAAAATTGCAGATATTAGAGGCACTATAGTAACCACAGTATCTAAATAAACATTGACTATGTCTTCATTAATTCTTAAGGTCTTGGAAAAGTGGAATAACCCTCTGCTATTTTTGTTTGCTCTTTGTTTTTGTTAAGCTCATCTTTTTCACAAGAAATCTCCCTTTGCATGTTAAATTCTTGATTCCTTGTTGATTTACAAAGTGATGTACACACATAAAACAAGCACAAGTGATGAGGAAATAGAAATTTTCATGCATACGGGAAGTGGATATTTTTCTTATTACTAATTTGTACCATTTCATTGAGTGTCATATGAAATGCAAGGGGGTTTGCTTGGTTTTTTTTTCTGGTTTTGTTTTTTAGAAACACACTCCAGGAAGATAATTTTAAAAGAAACTTAGCAAAACAATGTTGCTGGCTGTGGAATGCAAAAATAGGATCTGCAACAGCCCTAAAACCGACAAGCATTGAAGTAAAAATCCAAGTTTAAAATCTTGGGAATTTTGTAAGCCTGTTGCTGTTAATAACTTCAGATGTTGTGCCGTGGCAAAAAAGTTTCTCAGATAAGGGCAACTTTTTTTAGTGACTATAGGATCAAACCAGGTTGGCCGTTGCAGGTGCTTGACTTAGACCCTGTTGGTGTCATAATCTACTTGGGTAGGGTACTCCTTACCTAAATTTGATTATCTGACTACTAGAAATAATGTCTGAGCCAGTCACTCCAGGCTCTGTTTGAAGCGAATAGAGATAAATTGGCACACCCAGCGGGTGACTTATGCTTCATCTTATAAAATGCAATGAATTGCTTTCTGAACATGCCTACTTTCCTCCACCAAATGTAAATGGACCTGAGGGATCTACTCACTGACTCTAAACACTTAACTTGTAACAGCCTGAGTAAAAGCAGACAGATCTTGCCTATTACATCTGAGTTCAAGAGAGTGATGAATGCTACAGGCTGCCTCCTCAGCCAAAACCTCGCTGTATATACAGTTTATTGATAGAAGCAGTCTTACCACCTGGGTTGACAACTGTAGTAGGATTTTACTGCCCTTTCTTCTCCGTCTATGTGGTTCTGGTGGAATTTTTACAAGAAATCAGATTTTGCCGAAGATCTCAATAATCCCTCTGGGATGTGGCAGGAGAACATTTAATTTCTATTAATTTCCATATATTTTTATATGTATGTTCTATATGTCTGTATTGAAATCACAATGGCTAAAGAGTTTTAAAATGCTTATAAAGAAATATTTGAAATTAACCTATCTGAGCTGTACAGCACCATGGATCATGTATCTTTTTTTTTTTTTCCACAGCAGCAACTCTTGCAACGCATGACTGCAGTGCATTAGTGGAGCCTCATAACACAACATGGGAATTACAGTCTAGTTCGGCTGCTAAACCCACTGTGAAGTAAAGTAGGAAAAGGTTAGAAAAATTCTAACCCATCATCAGGCACTGTGTTAAGACATCACCCAGATGCACTCATATTGTGCAGAGTCAAAAGGTAGCAGTTTGGTATTTACGCAGCTTTTTGGTACTGTTTGCTGCAAGGGTGTCATTGTTTGGAGGTTCGGTCATAATTTAGGATGAAAAGAATGTCCTGCGAAATAGTCATTCTAACTTTATACCAGCTGTGTTTGTGGACAGCTCTGGAATATGCTATTCAATATGAAGCATTAGGAAAGCAGTATGAGTTTAAATCAGGTTAAAAATCCTCTGCACTCACTGCTGTCCACTGATGTGTTGCTTTCCTTTGAAAAATTTGTGATAGTGCAGTATTTTATTCAGGCACTATGATGCTGCACAAGCTTGATGAATAACAACCCTGATGAAAGAATAGCTCGATGAAAGAAACTTCTGTCCATGCAGATGAAGGTGGAGGTGAAATAAAAATACTTCATAGTGTCCAACAAAATTGTCATGAAAAGTAAATCCAAGGTGAGAACAGCAACCAGATCTTTATAAATTCTGTTCATGAGGCAGCACCATCTCCCTGTACATTGTTGCCCCACATCTGTGATCACAAGAGGCTGCTTCTGAAGCCTGGGCCAGCCCCAGCCACCAAGAGAAGCATCACACAGGCACTCCCAGATAAACAGGCTGGTGATAATGCCTATTATAAGCAAGTCTCTGTTAAAAGGTGGAGCTAGAAGGAGAGAAAGTAGTAATCTAAAAAGAGGTAAAGACAACTGAATATTTACAATCTATTAATTTTCTAATACAAGAAAACTACATATTTTGCTATATGTTCCAGTTAATTCTGTGATTATCAGATAATTGACAAAACTGACAGCTGAGAAAGAAGAGAAACAGATATGACAATAACAGGGTGTGAAATCTTAGTTATGAGTATGCATTGTTTTATTTTATTTTATTTTATTTTATTTTATTTTATTTTATTTTATTTTATTTTATTTTATTTTATTTTATATTTTATTTTATTTTATTTTATTTCTTTTATTTTTTTAAAAAAGAGTTTAATCTTCTTCAGTTTTAGCCATTTAAATGTTAGGTACCTAGTATAATCTCATCTGTTCCTCTCTATCATCAGTGCAGAGAGACAGGTGTACCTATAGACCTCTTGGACCCTTACAATATGATAAATTCATATCTGGATACGTCTGTTTCTCTTCCTTGACCACAGAGGACAACTGACATGTAATTAGCTTAAACTAGAGACCTAACATTTAAGTGATTAGCACTACAACAGATGAGTTTATTCCAAACCACTTAGGTTCAGTTAAAAACATCTGAGATTTTGATTAATTTCAGTACTAATACACTTGAAAATATTTATTTCTGTGTTTGCTAGTTGTGTTAGCATGTGATTGTTGTACTAGTACATGTTGTTAAGAACAAGTGAGTGAAATTTATGCACAGATTAGTGCTGGAAGATCCTTAAAATGGTCTCATGATTTAGGATGGGTGCCAAAAGTTTTTGGGTGCTTTTGGATGCGTACCTGTGTTGAGAACAGTAGACTGAAACTCTTAGAAAAGATAAAACACTTTTTTCTGGGACTTTTAGTGCAAACATAAAAAAAACCCTAAAAGTAAAACTTGTTTCCTGATATTTTACTATTTCAGCAACTAGTCCTGATTTCATAGAAGGGGCAAATAGGAAAATGAAGTTCTTTAGAATTGAGGATTTTAAGTCCATGGTCAAAATAAAGTCTAATTATTATCTTGTCTGAACTGCTTTTCTCATCCTTGCATGGACCAAGATACAGTTCAGAACATCACTACGTATAAGAGTTACACATTTTCCCAGATTTATTTGAAGGAAAATGTTCATCCAACTGCACCTGGACTAACCCGGGCACACTGATTATCTCAATTATTTCAGTATACTGTCATTTGGCACAGAGCTGAATATTTTCTGGGAGCTTTACTGCAATACGTAGACTGTTAGAGTTGTTGGTAATCAGTCTAGTGGCTTAAGAGCTCACAACTGATTAAGTAAAGGGCAGTTCTGTAAAACTATGGAATGTGGGTTGGTTTTTGTTTGTGTTTTTTTGTTTGTTTGTTTGTTTGTTTTTAAATTCTGGAGTCAGAACATTACTTGTATATGTTTCTCAAGTGTCACGCAGCCTGTTTTTAGGCAGGATTCGATTAAGTGATTTACATAGGTGTCTTCAAATCTACATTTCTCCATGTTTCCATGAACTGTATCCTTGATATGATGACTTCACCCCACTGAGTCCCCTATGGTGACTAGTGAAAAAGAGGCACAGAGGCACAGTAGGCTGTAGATAATTATCGTTATCAGATTAATCTCAACCTTCACGCCTAGAGAAGCAGCTGATTAGCTTCACAGCCTGGAAAGGAGACCTTCTGTTTTTTATCATCTGAAGTGATGGTCTTTCAAACTCTATTATCATTACTGTTTATTACGAAAATATAGAAGATCAAGTTTAAAATTTTTAAAAAATTTAAAAATTCTGTGCACTTGCACAGTCATTTGCATCTATAACCGTAAGAAACTCTGGTCAGAGTCCCCTTGGTGGAAATATAGACTGAAGAGTACAAACTAACGTTTTCAAAATAACACAAAAGTGTGAGGAACTGAAAAATCTCAGATAAAGTAAGGACATTTTAAATTTCCAGCCATGGTAAAACTAACTGCCTATTAGGAAAAATTATGTCTGAGTTTTGACCAAAGTATATGTCCGTGCAGGTACTGGCCAGATCTCTCAGAAATTTACTGCAGAGAATAGTTCTGTGTTAGGAGGTAGAGCGACTGGATGAGTAAATTAATCTGTTGAAATGGTATCTGTTAAACTCTGAAGGAAGAAACTATACACACAGCTGCGGATGGCTGCAAAGAATGTTCCGTGTAGTAACTAAAGATACTGTTGACCATTCACCTAAAATGATTAAACATGTTCAGCAAGGCTATATCAACTTTCATTTATACATCCTTCAGTGCTCATTTCTTTTCGCTGAACAGACATTCTCAGGGCAACCTCCTCTGCTTTGCCCGTAGGGGAGGTTTATAGAAGCAACAAGGACCATTTCCAAAGGTAATGAATGTCACTGGATTGCCCATCTACTGAAAGCCTGTATAAACTAAATAACTAATAATGGAAACCCAAAGTAGCTAATACGTTTTAACTTGTAGCTATTTGAATGAGGAATAAACCAAGGAATGATTTATTAGAGAAAGAGGGAATAAAATGGCAAATGGGGTTAAAAAAAATAATTATCATAAATGAAAACCTCTCAGTGCACATATGCACATATACTGCAGTAACTTTTTTGAAGAAGGGTAATGAGGAGGATTGTAGGAATTTAATGTGAGACACCAAATAGATCGGGAGACGTCTTCTTTCAAAGGAGAAAATTGAGGGGTTTTAAAAAAAATGTGAACAGTATAGATTGTTGACTACTGAAGCAAAATACTGAATGTGTTTCTACTGTTTATCACAGCACAAGGACATGATGAAATACCAGGCAGCAAGTGTAAAGCAACAACAAAAAAAAATATTGTTTTTTTCTCATACAGGAAGCAACTCTATTTTGGAATTTGGTATTGTAGGATGTTGTGGAGTGCAAAATTAGATTAGACAAATTTTTTGTGAGACAGGCCCAACATTCACAATAGCATCATGGCTGTAGTTATTTCCCGAACTAAGGAACTGTTAAACAGAACTGCCAGATAATGAAGGACATTTCAGTATCCTCTAACTAGTCATTCTCTTTATATATTTATTACTGACTCCTGTTGGCTACTAGTTTTTGACTAAGAAGCATTTTAAAGTGGTTGAACTAGGATGTTCTGTTGTTCACTTTTTGTATATTTACTATAGTAGAACCACCTTTATAAAATCAGTTCTAGGAGGGCATTGACAGTACACAGAACACTTCACCAAACTGTTTCTGGAAAGCGAAGACACCGTTTTCGTAATTTCTTTGGTCAAGTGCATTGCTGATCTGACACTCCTAGAACTTTAGTGAATCCTTAACGGCTTAGAGGATTTCAAAGCAAAAAATTGTCTACATTTAAAATTTCTCTGCCACAGTGTTGCTCTTCTTCCACAGAGGTCAACAGAGATCCATTCACTGAGGATCTATCCATAAATCTCATTTGCCATCAGGAAGTTTTTGTAAGGAGTAAACTCTTAAGCCAATATGAAACTGACGTGTTTTTCTCAGAAATTGAATGTCAGCCATAATTTAATCACTTTAATGAAAAAAGGCTAGAGGAAAAGCAGGAATGAGAGATTCTCTTTGGCTGGAGCTGTTGAAATGTATGAATACTGGAGGCTTTTCTAGAACCAGATTCTGAGGGGCTTTCACAATTTTCACTTGTTTCTTTTATTGTTAGAGCAAATTTTTATTATAACACAATTTGAAACCCATTATAGTCAGTATAAAAAATCCATTCACTCCGGTAAGGCTGGGCTCAAGACCAGAATAAAAGTCTTCTTAATTTAGGTCTCCAAGTTTCACAGAATCTCAGAATCAACTAGGTTGGAAAGGACCTTGAAGAGTCCAGTCCAACCGTTAACCCAGCACTGACAGTTCCCAACTGCACCAAATCCCTCAGTGCTATGTTGACCGGACTTTAAACACTTCTAGGGATGGGGACTCCACCACCTCCCTGGGCAGCCCAATCCAACGCCTAACAACCCCTTCTGGAAAGAAATCCTTCCTAATATCTAGTCTAAACCTTCCCTGGTGTAACTTGAGGCCATTCCCTCTTACCCTATCACTTACTTCTTGGTTAAAGAGACTCATCCCCAGCTCTCTGCACCCTCCTGTCAGGGAGCTGTAGAGGGCGATGAGGTCTCCCCTCAGCCTCCTCTTCTCCAGACTGAACCCCCCCAGTTCCCCCAGCCGCTCCCCAGCAGACCTGTGCTCCAGACCCTGCCCCAGCTCCGTTGCCCTTCTCTGGACACGCTCGAGTCATTCAATGTCCTTTTTGGGGTGAGGGGCCCAAAACTGAACACAGGAATCGAGGGGCGGCCTCCCCAGTGCCGAGCCCAGGGCTCAGATCCCTTCCCTGTCCCTGCTGGCCACGCCAGTGCTGACACAAGCCAGGATGCCATTGGCCTCCTTGGCCCCCTGGGCACACTGCTGGCTCCTGTTCAGCCGGCTGTCAATCACCCCCCAGGTCCCTCTCTGACTGGCAGCTCTCCAGCCACTCCTCCCCAGGCCTGTAGCCCTGCTGGGGGTTGTTGTGGCCCAAGGGCAGCCCCCGGCATTTGCCCTCAGTGAAACTCCCCCAGTTGGGCTCAGCCCATCGCTCCAGCCTGGCCAGGTCATGAGACGTTATTTTATAGCCATTTATATATGCAAACTAAAACTCTGAATATTATGGTTGCTGTTTATCTTCGTGAATGTTTACTCCAGGTAGTTCTCAAATTTCTTTAATAATTTGTGGTACTGCCCTCAAGAATTACAGAGAGAAATCTTTCATCAAATTACTAGTCTATATATGCAAATGCTGTCAGATTTAATTAATATTTTTCCCCTTGAAATTATGAGCAAAGCTCAATAAGTTTTAGATGGATTATGTTCTACAGATACCACATTAGAAATCCAAAGCCTTTCTACAGAATATATTATAGTTGCATCTTCCCAGAAGATTAACAAACATGGGCTTGGCCTGTAATAATTCTATAGGTGCACACAGTTAAAAAAGTCACATCTAAATGACACAATGGAGATTAGTGAAATCTGTATTAACATTCACCTGAATTGATAGTCTATATAGTATCTCACACGGCTATAGTGAAATATGAGTTTAGTCAGAAAAGAAACATAAATGTACCACTATCCTCAACAGAATGATTCAGGAGCATTATTGATGTCATAGATTGTCTATATTTTACATGTGTATATTTGTTTGCTTGCAGTGTGTATATATATATATATATATATATATACACGCACACTTCAGGTTATCTACAAGTAAAACTTAGTCCGGATTTTCCATCCTTTACCGTAATTTCCATTTTCACTATCGGTTATATGTGGGAGGTGCAGAGTATGTACTCGACTGAAACCAGGACAAACCCAATATTTGCAAGTGCTCTGTTGGCATACCTAACGGATCTACACAGGAATGAGATCAGGTATCTTCCCATAGGGTACCAGGGAGAGATCACACAACAGGAAATACATGTGCTCTTGATCGATGTAAGGTGCTTTGCTTTGCTTCTAGGCTGCACATTCATGGCAAAAAAATCAGTCTTCCTTGACTAAAGAGTGGGGCCTGGCAGAAAAATTAACATTTGATTCAAGTTATTTCAGCATCATATGACCTTTCTTTCTTCATTCATCCTTTCTGGCCTTTAACACACTTAGAGTTGCTCATGAACAGCAAATTTGTAGCCAGCCTTAATGTTTACTGTCTTCCTACATGGTACTGTAGAAGTATTGTCTTTCTTAAGATAGGAGTAAAGTTTAGGTGTCTCAGCACACCTACTACTGATAGAAGGAACCAAATAGACTGGTTAAAATTATATTCCTAATTTTTATACGTTTTAAATTTATTAACATTCATTCCATCCAAGCACTGCTTTCAGAAGTAGATTAACATCAAAGCTCTATGCAAACATATAGCCCACTAACTTCTTGTGAAGACAAGTCCTTAGAGAGACACTTGATACTGCATTACATTTTATGCCAGTGTAATCCATGTCATGGTCCATTCTATTCATGACACTAGTCTCAATGATGTATATTTTAGACACCTTATACTTTTTTGAACTGGAATGAGAGACTTCCACTGGGTTTGCAACCATTTATGAAACTTGGCCCAAAGATTCAAGTCAGTGACATAGTTATACGAAGATCTCCTGATTTTTTAAAATTTTCATGTAAAAATCTTCCATCAAAGATTGGAAGATAACTAATAAAAGGTTGCTTTGGGAAGCCAGGAAACACAAAAGTTAATTTCTCTGCTAGTACTTGACAAGCACAAAAAACACTTTAACAATGTAATTCTGAGTCTGAGCCATGTCCTACATAAACAATTATGGTGGGTTGATCCTGTCTGGACACCAGGTGCCACCAAAGCCACTCTATCACTCCCCATCCTCAGCTGGACAGGGGTTAGAAATATAACAAAAGGTTTGTGGGTCAGGACAAGGACACGGAGAGATCATTCACCAGTTACCATCATGGGCAAAACAAACTCAAGTTGGGGAGATTAGTTTAAATTATTGTCAACCAAATCAGAGTAGGATAATGAGAAATAAAACCACATCTTAAAACACCTTCCCCTCACCCCTCCCTTCTTCCTCAGCTCAACTTCATTCCCAATTTCTATACCTCCCCTTACCAGCAGTGCAAGAGGGTAGGGAATGGGACCTGTGGTCAGTTCATCACATGTTGTCTCTGCCTCTCCTTCCTCCTCATGCCCTTCCCCTGTTTCAGTGTGGCGTCCCTCCCATGAGAAACAGTCCTCCACAAGCTTCCCCAGCATGAGTCCTTCCCATGTGCTGCAGCTCTTCGTGAACTGTTACGGCATGGGTCCCTTCCACAGGGCTTCCCACGGGGTCACAGGCCCCTTCGGGCACATCCCCCTGCTCTGTTGTGGGGTTCCCCACGCGCTGCAGGTGGGTCTCTGCTCCACCATGGACCTCCCTGGGTGCAGGGCACAGCTGCCTCGTCATGGGCTGCACCATGGGCTGCAGGGGAATCTACGCTCCAGTGCCTGGAACACCTTCTCCCCCTCCTTCTTCACTGACCTTAGTGTCTGCAGAGCTGTGTCTCTCACATATTGTCACTCCTTTCTACAATACCTTGTTGAGAAAAGTTATAGTGATTTGGAATGCAATCTGAGCAATTCTCTTAAAGGAGACTCTGTAGATTCAGGAGAAGAAATTCACTGCATGGTTGACCATATAATTTAACCTTTTGATGTTTCCTTTCCCTTCCATCTGCTAGGGGGTCTAATATCAAGTCTATCTCAGGTAAGACACTTGAGAAGAATATTTCTTTGAGTAACCAATAAGGTTTAAAGAGTACAGACCCAGAAAATCATAGAATCATAGAATGGTTTGAGCTGGAAGGGACTTTGACCATCTAGTTCCAACCCCCTGCCATGGGCAGGGCCACCTTCCACCAGCCCAGGTTGTCCAAAGCCCCGTCCAACCTGGCCTTGAACCCTTCCAGGGAGGGGGCAGCCACAGCTTCTCTGGGCAACCTGTGCCAGGGCCTCACCCCCTCACAGGGAACAATTTCTGCCTTATGTCTATTTAAATCTGCCCTGGTTTAGTTTAAAACCATTACCCCTCATCCTATCCCTACACCTCATGATAAAGAGTCCCTCCCCATCTTTCCTGTAACCCTCTTTAAGTACTGAAAGGTCACTGTACTTCACTCTTCACAACCCTCTCTTCTCCAGCTGAACCCCCCCAACTCTGTCAGCCTGTCCTCACAGGGGAGGTACTCCAGTCCCCTAAGCATCTTAGTGGCCCACTTCTGGACTTGCTCAAACAGGTACATGTCCTTATGATGTTGGTGCCCCCAGAACTGGACACAGCACTGCAGGGAGGATCTCATGGTAGTGGAGTAGAGGGGGAGAATCCCCTCCATTGACCTGCTGGCCACACTTCCGTTGATTCAGCCCAGGATACGGCTGGCTTTCTGGACTGCAAGTTGCAGATTGCCAGGTCACGTTGAGCTTCTCAGTAAGCAACACCTCCAACTACTTCTCTGCAGGGCTGCTCCCTATCCACTCTTCAACCAGCCTCAACCCTGAAGCCATGTGCAGGACTTTGCACTTGGTCTTGTGGAACATGACGAGGTCTTCATGGGCCCGCCTCTCAAGCCTGTCAGGCTGCCTCTGAATGTCATCCCTTCCCTCCAGCGTGTCAACCACAATTTGGTGGCCTTGTTGAATTTGCTGAGGATGCACTCAATCCCATTATCCATGTCACTGACCAAGATGTTAAACAACACTGCTCCTAACACCGACCCCTGAGCACACCACTTGACACTACTGGCTACTTGGACATCAAGCCATTGACCACAAGTCTTTGAGTGTGACCATTCAGGCAATTCCTTATCCCCTGAATGCTCCATCCATCAAACCATGTCTCTCCAATGTAGAGATAAAGGTAGGGGTTGAGTGCACCCTCAGTCAGTTTGCAGATGACACCCAGCTGGGTGGGAGTGTTGATCTGCTCGAGGGTGGGGAGGCTCTGCAGAGAGACCTGGACAGGCTGGAGCCATGGGCTGAGCCCAACTGGGGGAGTTTCACTGAGGGCAAATGCCGGGGGCTGCCCTTGGGCCACAACAACCCCCAGCAGGGCTACAGGCTTGGGGAGGAGTGGCTGGAGAGCTGCCAGTCAGAGAGGGACCTGGGGGGTGATTGGCAGCCGGCTGAACAGGAGCCAGCAGTGTGCCCAGGGGGCCAAGGAGGGCAATGGCATCCTGGCTTGTGTCAGCACTGGCGTGGCCAGCAGGGACAGGGAAGGGATCTGAGCCCTGGGCTCGTCACTGGAGAGGCCGCCCCTTGATTCCTGTGTTCAGTGTTGGGCCCCTCACCCCAAAAAGGCCATTGAATGACTCGAGCGTGTCCAGAGAAGGGCAACGGAGCTGGGGCAGGGTCTGGAGCACAGGTCTGCTGGGGAGCGGCTGGGGGAACTGGGGGGGTTCAGTCTGGAGAAGAGGAGGCTGAGGGGAGACCTCATGGCCCTCTACATCTCCCTGACAGGAGGGTGCAGAGAGGGGGGTTGAGTCTTTTTAACCAAGTAACAAGTGATAGAACAAGAGTTAATGGCCTCAAGTTGCACTAGGGAAGGTTTAGACTGGATATTAGGAAGCATTTCTTTACAGAACAGGTTGTTGGGTGTTGGATGGGCTGCCCAGGGCAGCGGGGGAGTCCCCATCCCTGGAGGTGTTTAAGAGTTGGGTTGACACACACTAAAGGATCTGGTGGAGTTGAGAACTGTCAGTGTTGGGTTATTGATTGGACTAGGTGATTTTCAAGTTCTTTTCCAACCTAGATGATTCTGTGTCATGCAGGACAGTGTCAAAAGCTTTTCACAAGTCCAGGTAGATGATGTCAGTTGCTCTTCTCTTATCCACCAACACTATGACCCTGTAGTAAAACACCATCATATATTCAGGCAGAATTTGCTCTTTGTGAAGCCATGTTGGCTGTCACCAATCACCTCCTTCTTTTCCATGTGCCCTAGCAGAGTTCCAAGAGGATCTGCTCTGTGATCTTGCCAGGCACAGAGGTGAGACTGACAAGCCTGCAGTTGCCTGTATCTTCATTTTTTATTTTTTAAAAAATGGGGCCTTTGTTTCCTCTTTTCCAGTTGGTGGGAACTTCACTGGACCTCCATTTCTCAGATATGATTTATAGTGCTTAGCCACTTAATCTACCAATTCCCTCAGGACCTGTGGATGCATCTCATCAGCTCCCATAGACTTGTGCACCTTCAGGTTCCTTAGAAGATCTCGAATCTGATCTTCTCTTGCAGTGGGTGATTCTTTGTTCTCCCAGTTCCTACCTCTGCCTTATATGAATTTGGCAGTGTGGTCAGAGCATTTGCTGGTGAACCCTGAGGCAAAAATTTTGTTGAGTACCTCAGCCTTCTCCATATCCCAGATAATCAGGATTTTGTTTCCTTCTGGAGAGGGTCCACATTTTCCCCAGTCTTCCTTTTATCACCAGTGTACCTATAGAAACTTTTCTTGTTGTCCTTGCTACCCCTGGGCAGAATGAATTGTATCAGGGTTTTGGCCTTCCTAAACTTTTCCCTGTCTTCTTGGACAGTTTCTCTGTATTCATCCCAGTCTACCTGTCCTTGCTTCCACCCTCTGCAGGCTCCATTTTTGTGATTGAGCTTGTCCAGGAGGTCCTTTATTAATCCATGCGGGTCTTCTGGTGTTCTTACTGACTTCCTCTTTGTTGGGATGCATCACTCCTGAGCATGGAGGAGGTGATCCTTGAAGATTAACCAGCTTTCTTGGGCTCTGCTCTCCTCTAGGACTTTATCCCATGCTACTTTACCAAGCAGATCCCTGAAGACGCCAAAGTCTGCTCTCCTGTAGTCCAGGGTAACGAGCTTGCTGTACATTCTCCTTGCTGCCGTAAGGATCTTGAACTCCACCATTTCACTGCATCCAAGGCTGACCTTGAGCTTCACATTCCTTGCCAGCCTCTCTTTGATGGTGAGAACAAGGTCCATCGTAGCACCATGCGAAGAAGTGAAGAAAGAGAGCTACATCCTAAATGAATCCACTTAGCACCTCAGTGCATCTCTCATATTTGATAAGTAGGTTCATTACAGGACCCTGATAACACATCTTTTTTTTCCAATACTGCCTAAAAATCTAATAATCTGCTCAAAGACAGTCTTGTACACAGTTGCCATAGGGTTTACAAAGTTGATTGCAGTGTTAGTGGCAGGATGGATAGATGATAAAAACACCAACCATACAATTATTAATTAGTCATAGAAATTAATTACGTTGTAAACTCAAGCATAGGGGGAGAAATTCATTAGTGCATCTCTGCTGGAATAATATAAGAGGTTGCATGGGAAAGGTGTACAGGGTAGACTGGGATTTGAATGAGCTTTGCAGATTCAGTATGTTTTGCAGAGTATCAAGGGAAAATTTTAGGGTGTATTTAACTTGACTTTAGCTTTTTCATAGTCTATACTAGGATGAGATGAATTATACCATATTTATTTCTGCTTTGACAAGAGGTGATTAGCTCAATAAATAGTTATACCATACAAGTCTAAAGTTAAGTGAAGTGAATATTTCTCCTATTTATAGGTAATATCACTTGAAGTTTCAGCAATGCCAACTTTTATGACCTTCTTTCCTATTTATCTCCTAAACATGAGGGTATTTTCCTTTGAGCAATATCTAGGGAGCAAACTGTTCTGGAAAAATATGTAAAATGGATTCAATATTTCAGATGTTTTCTTCTCAAGTACTCTGAAGGAGCTGCCAGGTGATAATAGTGAGGCAGCTGGGACACAGGGGCAAGTTACTACTACATCTGTTAAACTAATACTCAGTTTCAAGCACCTATGTCAGAGACACTAGCTAGCTCACTGCATGTATTGATTCTTAATAAATTCTATTGATTTAAAGAAAGTTTTAGCCTAGTTGCAGAGACAGACTCTACATTTAATCCCAAGGGCTGGAGTAGCTGAAATTTTGACCTTTGAAGGTGAGTGGTCTATGAGTGAGTCCGCACAGGGGCCCTGGTTCATTGTCTGTCCACAGGCTAGTAGCAACTATTATTGTAGTATGCTTTTGATCTGAGCTGTGCATGTTGGGAAAAATCAATCCATCTCCCCTGGCAAGCAGAGGTATATGTTGGTAAGTTTAAAAGGTGAGTAAGCTCACCAAGTTAATGTTTTAGGCAAGGCAATAAAAAAACCCCAAACAAATCACAAAAACAACAGGTGAAATTTCTAATGCCTAAAGTAGAAGAGGGTAAACTCCAGTTACCTGAGTACAACTCCAGTTTTGGTACGTTCTTTTTCAAAAAGACCATTAACATTAGTCTGTTAAAATTAACCTTTTGCATAGTCAGACATAAGCTTCACATAAACCCCATATCTGTAGAGGGGTCATGGTGCCCTGTTAGGGGAACCATCCTAGAGATCATATTTATCACATCCAGGTATGGGAAGTCACTAATCCCTGTCCCTGATTTAGAGGTTTGTCACACCCTTGCCACCTTATCCTGATGATGTTGTGCTCAGTGTGGAGGTCTCCTTCCTGTATCACCCACCCTTAGATTCTCATAAGATGCCCATATAATATTTATCTAATTTTAAATCTCCACACCACACACTTACTATATTTATCTTAGTTTTCCAATCCCTGGATAGATATGCAATAAGGAAAATAATTTTATAGAGCTGGGCTGGATGGAGGTAAAATGATATCAAAATGAAAGCAAGGAATTATCCAGCCTGATTTAGGGTTGAATCCCTTAGGCTATTGCTCACTAACTCTGCACTGCAAAGGAACAAAACTATTCCCTTGTTCATCCTGGAAACTGGTTTTATATTCTCATAACAAACTACTTTTCCAACAATCCAAACACTCTCCTACTGGGAAACATTATCACCTGAAACAAATTTTGTTCCATGCCTCTGAGTCAAACCTTCAAAGCTATTCATAGGTGACCCTGTAATGGGGTGAAAAAAAAAGCTGACAGAGTAAGCAAGAAAGTACTCAACTTCCAGATGAACAATACACAAAAGGCATATAAAAGAGGCAGTAACTAAAGACAAAACTAACAAACACAGAACAACTCACTCCAGAAAGTCAGAGTTATTTTCAGGTGTTGTCTACACCAGACAAATCAATTGACTGTAATGTCCTTCAACTATTGGTAAGTGCTCTCAAGATTTGTTCGTCAACATTTCTGTGACTGTCACTGGGAGTTCTCCAGAATTTGTGCATTTTGGAGAGTTCACTCCACTCATGGGTTAGTTAATACATATCCCACCTCTTTACCATCTGAAATGGCAGAGTTAACACATCTCTCATCTATTCTCTTTCCCTGCTCTGAAGCCATTTAACCACAGCCATGGTATCATGTGTTTTACAGAACGTACCTTGGGAGTTATTTTATTTTTTTCAATAAGCAGTTTCTGGTACAGAAGTGCCTCTTTTTCCTCATCAGAAACTGTGTAGTTCCTTCCAGCTGTCCCTTTCTTCATCTCCAAGGGATGAGGAGCTTTGCCAATTCCTTGAGTATATGGCACCTCAGCTGTGCTAAGGAATATTGACTTTTTTTTTTTTCTTCTTTTTTTTTTCTTCTTTTTTTTTTTCTTCTTTTTTTTACCCCCCCAGTGATTGAGAATTAAAGGCTGAAGAGGGGAAAGGCCTGGAGACAAAGCCACAAACTTCTGAAAACTTAAGTAATAATGAAAAAGGTATAATATCAGAGTGATATCATCTGTCCTGAATCCTTCCCTGAAAATCTATGGCTGCTTGAAATCATTCTTCTAGTTCAACAGTCAGGCACCTTGTGATAACTGAAATGCAAGATTGAGAAGTTTGCACGTAACAACAAATCTTATTTAAGCTGCCTCTGTGTATCCTGTCTGGAGCTTTGCAGAATAGGATCTTCCAAGAAATATTTCTGGTTCAGCCATTTGTACAAGGTACAAAGAGAGTCTCGTAACTCTTCCTTAGTTTCATAGTTTTACAAGCTTAAATCATGGACCAGATTGCAATGGTACGTTGTACTGGTTCTTCAGCCATGTTTACTTAGATTTTCATAGGTGGGCTGTAGCATAAATAAGACTTAACTAGGCTTTTGAGTTGTCATCTGGGACAATGGAAATGTACTAAAAGAAAACAAAAAAATGAAGTTTTCATTATTTCTCTTAAATGAAGATCTGATTTTGTTTTCATAGTAATTGAGTGGAGCACATAGTCCTTGTTGTGTATATTGTAGAATGTTTGGAAATTGAAAAGTGTTTTATTCCAGGCTACTTCATTAACTCTGACGAAGTGGGCCTTTTGCTGGTTACCATCATTAAACTCAGATGTGGCTCCAGGGTACTCCTATGTGTGTTCGATGGAAGTATTATCCTGGCAAATAATCCTTTCTTTCAGTGCCACCGCTGAATCTTTGTAGTACTTCCCATGTAGTTCCTGCAGTCAACACAGGCTTCAGAGCAATACAACTATCACGCTTTTCATGAGTGGAAAGTGGGAACTACACCTTTGTTTATTTTCATCACTGTCTTCAAAATAATTTGAGAATGCTCTTTATGCCTTAGCAGACATTTACAACTGTAGCTTGAATTTTCTCAAGAAAGGGGAACAACGTGGCATCTCAACATGAGCTCAAGCTATCTCCCATACAATCTTGATAGACCAGGCTTGAGCAAGACCAAACATAAAATGGGGCAGTTTTCCTGTAGTTGCTCCTAATTTTAGCTTCTCCTGGCAGCCAGGAAGGTGAACAGAAAGTTGTAGCTCATGGGGTTCAGTGTAGCCTGTGCTTCAACCATATGCAGTAGCTAGTGTGTTGTAAATTCATACGCTAATCTAACTTCTCCATGTAGACAAGCTGTGAAAGCAAACCCTACTAGGAAAGTATATGTGCATATGGCCACATTGAACTGAGGCCAAACTGGCTGCTTAGCTCTTCAGAAAGCAGAGCACTTAAAAAACGTTGAGGCAGAGTACATCAAAAATATTATACATACACAGGCAATTCCCCAGTTAACACTACAGATACCTGGGTCTGACAGCAAGACACACTAAGGAATAGCACAGTGATTACATTTAAATTCCACTTTTTTTTTTTTTTTTTAAAAAATTTTATTTGGATCTTCGTAGTGGTGAAAGAAGAACTGACCAGTTTTGATTTTGATCCAGAGCAAGTTTCTGTGATGTTAAACCAGCACTTTTACACCTAAATAATACAGTTACAGGACAGACTCAAACAAAAATAATTTTATTTGTGCTATGCTTCAGCCTCTTTGATGTTGTTCCAATAATATCAGTACTCCACAGGGATGCTGCAGGCCCTTTGTATGAGTAATTAATTCACTGTACCCCTAAGACAGGACAGCTGTCATATCTGAAAAGCTGTGGTTTTATGTACCTTGATTTCTGGCTTCCTCTATAACAGAAGACTTGACACATATATTCGTGGCCAGCTAGAGTTCAGGTAGTCTTTGGGGGAAAAAAAAAAAAAAGAAAAAAAGAAATATGATGTTTCCCCAACATGGGTTTCCAGAAGAGCTTGAACCTACGTATTTGAGCATCATACAGTTTTCTAAAATTTGGAGGAACTAAATTACTTCCACATCAGTTATTCTTACTGGGAAGGGATGAGCTTCAACTGTACCAAAATCACACATGCTACGGGAAAAGACGTACCTTTCAGATATACACTTTCCATCCATTGCTTTTGTTCATCAGTTAGGAATCCTCACTAAAAGGGACAACAGTTTCATTCACATACAATATATACCATTCTCCAGAGCTACAGGAAAATTTTTCAGGAGCACAAGAGGAAAAAAGAAGTGAGCAACATTTGACAAAAGATCACAGGTTGTCGTACTTTTCTGTTTCCCCCTCTAATGATGACCATGGGTCAGAGTTCTCTGATGTTCAGACAGAAAATCAGGGTTCTGCACGGGTTCAGTCTTGTTTCTCTTATTTTAAGAAATCTGTCCTTGACTTTGCTGTGTAAAATGCAGTATAGTAACTTGGTTGCGAGCAGTTACTGTAGGAGAGCAGAAGGACAATCATCCTGTCCTTGATAAAATAATAGCTCTTGAAAAATAATATCTCACCTTCTGCTGCTTCACTTTTTTTCTTTACCAGTTGTCACTGACACTGAAGAATTTCACCTGAATAAATTAATAAATCATCACTGCTACTGAAATCAGAAGGCCAGATAGCACAAATCAGCAATTTTTTGTTTTTGTTCAGGGGAACCAAACCTACCTACACAGTCTGTGAACCTGACCCAGGGTCTGAGTCAATAAAACAGTGTTCTTTCTCACCCACAGGGTTACGCATGTCTTCTGACATCCTCGCAAGGTTGCTCTTAAAACCAGCAGTTCATTCCAATGTCAAAGCATGTACACCTCAAATCCTGATCACTGAAGCACCTTCTTTTGTATATTACTGCAAACTACTAATATCTCCCGGTTTGCTTAGCTCCTAAATTTATACTAATTTACTTTAACACAGTTAGAAGACACTAAGTTCCATGGGCTTTGGATGAGAAGAGTATTGGTCTGTGCATTTTGCTTGCACAAATCTAGTCTCCAAAATCCTTGTGAGAGGTGTAAGTGAAGGTGCTGTGTTGCTGGGTGCGTACAGAAAAGTTCAGACATGGTATGAGAATCTTATACCTCCAGCGGCATATGCAAAAGGCAGAGAGTTCCTTCCAAGGCAATAACATGTGGCAGTGAGCAAACCCAATCAAACTTGATATTGCTGCACGTGGATATAAAAAATTTATAAGACCAATTTTTCCCATTGAAACTAGAAAGAAGTAAAACACAAGTTGTCCTGTGTTCTTTGTTACTCTGGAAAGCATTGGCAGCAGATAAGAGTGACTGAAGGAAATGAGCAGCTCCCCTGATTGCCAAAATATAGGTTCGCTGTTGGTGTTGATAGGGCTTGTAGGCACAGAAACAGACTTAATGTCTAGAGATTTAAAAGCTAACAGGTGAAATCCTGGCTCAGCTGAAATTATAGCATGTTTGTTACTGACTAGAAAGACAGAATTTTTCCCACCCTTCATATAGTTGACTACTATTTTTCCTTGATGGTCTTGAAACATTCTTCCAAAGGTGACTTGTAAGGGACCAGACATCCTGGAAACCAGCCTCATTTCAGCTCAGCATTGCCAATTTACACATGTGAGGATTAAGCAGTGCAAGGTGGTGACTAAGAGTTACCACACAGTTCATTCTTCATGTAACACACTCAGTTAATGTCCTGTAATTTCCATTATTAAAGGCTTTTCCTTCATCCAGTATTAAATGTAAAAGCTTTGAGACTGTTCTCACACACCCAATTAAAATTAAATTTTCTCTAAAATGAGCTGATGAGCTCAGCTGAGATTGCAGCCCTGAGATGTCATTTGTCCATATTGTAGCTCTTCAGTTTCATCATAACAGCCACCCCTATTAGCATCTCCCATATCTAACCACAGAGAGATTCATGCCACCTTCACAAAGTTTAGCAGAGCAGGTAGTGGAAGGAGAAAGGGAATGAAGTAGTTTTGAGCCAGTGGGGTTACTCCTTCAAAAAGTGTTGGTCTAGAAAAAAATATTGCCATTGACAAAATTCTAGCCTGAATATAATTCAACATAAATAGATGTTGGCCTGTAAATCCAGTGAAGATGGATAATTATAGTTACTAATATTTTTTATCCTCAGACTTGCTCTTTTTTCAGCTGTAATTAGGCAGTATAAATGGGTACCTGCCTAAAGACAAGCACAGTGCAGGTGGGGACCCCAGACTCCACAATGTTTGAGACATTCAGCTGTTGGAACACAAATCCCATGAGGCACGGCAGATTGTACAGATGAAAGCTAACATCAAGACTTTCAGGAATTAATCATTTCACTTCCCATATAATTTCTAAGAAGCTTTCGACCCATGAAACATTTTAATATTTCAACTGTTTATTCAATTCAGGATGAAAACACAATGATTCTGGTCCTCCTTCACTTACTGTCCTTGTGAGCCAAGCACAGCTCGCAGACATTTCTCATAAAATTGAAGGAATTTATATTGACTCTGGTGGACTTTCTCCAGATTTCAACTGACGTAAATGCAAGCAAGCTTTGGCCCAGTGGCTGGGAATCTGACACATCTATCAGCAATTAAATACACTTAACATGTGAAAAGACACAGATCACTATCTGTGGTGACTGACACTATTTACTTTTGACATGAAAGATCAGCACCAGGGACAGGCAATGCCAGCAAAACAAATCTTATATTTGTTTTCCAACCCTTAACACTGAAACAATTCTCTTTCTTCACTATCTGGGCATTGACAGGTCCTCAGCAGCTCCTGTGACCTCTCACTTCACCCCTGTGATGTAACATGAACTCCCCCAGCAAGTTCAGCATTAGATGTTTCTCAGAGCTCACAAATTGCCTCATCTTTCCCAAAGGTTGCCATGTCCTTCACTCCAACTTCTTTCATAGTGAACAAAGCAAGGCCAGCCCTCAGGAGCCTTGCTTCTGCATTTCTTCCTGCCCTCCCCTGATTCTGGCAGTGAGGTGCCTCCCCGCTGTGCCAGTAGCTATTGTATTGCAGCTGGATTGAGATATTTTTACAGTCCCCAGAGTAAAAACTTAAATGAAATGCTTTAAGTATTTTCTAGGTAGTATATTTCATATTTCAGGACTACAAGATATCCCTTCACTGGGTGATGGCCTTTTTGTGCAAAACTGTGGAAGAATCTCTACAAGACTCAGAAATTCTGGTTGACATGAGGAATTTTCATGGAGGTTTAGTGCCCTGAAGAAACAACAGATATAAAATTAAAACATCCAGTTTTCTCAGAGCAGGGCAATTTGTTTAAATTCCTAAAGACTGAATGGAACATGTGTTGTTACCTGTGTCAGTACAGAGCAAGAGCAGGGCTGTCCTGTGATAAGATATGGCGTCCTGGCTTGTGTCAGCACTGGCGTGGCCAGCAGGGACAGGGAAGGGATCTGAGCCCTGGGCTCGGCACTGGGGAGGCCGCCCCTCGCTGAGGGGGTTCAGTGTTGGGCCCCTCACCCCAAAAAGGCCATTGAATGACTCGAGCGTGTCCAGAGAAGGGCAACGGAGCTGGGGCAGGGTCTGGAGCACAGGTCTGCTGGGGAGCGGCTGGGGGAACTGGGGGGGTTCAGTCTGGAGAAGAGGAGGCTGAGGGGAGACCTCATCACCCTCTACAGCTCCTTGAAAGGAGGGTGCAGAGAGCTGGGGATGAGTCTCTTTAACCAAGTAACAAGCGAAAAGACAAGAGGTAATGACCTCAAGTTGCACCAGGTAAGGTTTAGAGTAGATATTAGGAAGCATTTCTTTGCAGAAGGGGCTGTTGGGCGTTGGAATGGGCTGCCCAGGGCAGAGGGGTAGTCCCCAGGATCCCTGCAGGGATTGAAGAGTCGGGGTGACCCAGCACTGACGGATCTGGGGGAGTTGGGAACGGTCAGGGTGAGGTTAATCGTTTGACTGGAGGATCTTCAAGGGCTTTTCCAACCGAGATGTTTCTGTGATTTTGAGAGACGAATTGAAAACAGAAGGCAATGCAATGCTGGCAGTGGCCTCACCGATAGGGAAATCTTATGGAGTCCCGTTATGGCAAGCAAAACTTGGGGTCAGTGACAGGGTCTGTCAACAGCCCTGGACATGGTGAGGGGATACCAAGGGTTCAGTCAGGGAGTCCCATCAGGAGAAAAGCAGAAGGGGCTTGACCCAGGGCTGGAAGCAAGACGCAGTGTATGTCTGAGGGGTTCATACAGGAGATGACCTAACTACAGTGCTTGTCCAGGGTCTACTGAGGAAAAATGGTTGGATGCTGAGAGTAAGTGGTGGTCCCCTGGAAGCCCAGTTAGGACAATCAAGACCTATTAGTGTTCTCAGGTTCCTGACAACTTGTAGCAAAAAAGTTGGCATAAAACTACAGGATTGATTTTCCTGGCATTTGTGGAGCACAGACCCACCTCTGATTTTGCATAAGCCCAACCAAGGGTCATCACATTCGTTCAGCAACATACCATTCCTAGGTTATTGCACTCAGAGGAGTTCAGCAGCACACACTAATGATACCTATCATCAAAAAGACAGTATCAAACACATGAAGGGAGCTGGAAAAGCATATGAAGGGAAAATGAAAACTTTTCCACAGGTCCAGAGTATCATGTTAGTTACTATAATTCAGTAAAGGCTTTCCTCAAAGGGATGCTACTACCATATTTGCCAGCTTGAATAAGAAGTCATGTTTTAGTGTTTGGAAAAGAAAAGAGAACAGACATTCACAACTTAAGAAACTTGGACCATGTAGGGAATTTACAGTAAGGAAGGTCTGAAGCCATAGATCAGATATGGAATACTTTATCCAGGTGATAGATGGCTCAGCTGACATAAATCACTGTAACCCTGTTGAGTTGAAATATTCAAGCAGATGCTCAGGTGAAGTAAAGAAGCACAGCTGCATTGTAGTCAATACAGCCACTCTAATTTAGATTAGACTGCCAAAGACTACAGTTAAACTGATCAATTTACGGCTGAGTGTATGGCCCATAAAGTGTAGGTGAACAAAATCTTAAGTGGGACCAAAGAGATCAAAGATTTCTATTAGAAGATGTAGACAGAAACTGGCTGGACGACTGGGCCCAGAGAGTTGTGGTGAACGGAGTTAAATCCAGTTGGCGGCCGGTCACGAGTGGTGTCCCCCAGGGCTGGGTGTTGGGGCCACTCCTGTTTAAAATCGTTATTGATGATCCAGACGAGGGGATCGAGGGCACCCTCAGTCAGTTTGCAGATGACACCCAGCTGGGTGGGAGTGTTGATCTGCTCGAGGGTGGGGAGGCTCTGCAGAGAGACCTGGACAGGCTGGAGCCATGGGCTGAGCCCAACTGGGGGAGTTTCACTGAGGGCAAATGCCGGGGGCTGCCCTTGGGCCACAACAACCCCCAGCAGGGCTACAGGCCTGGGGAGGAGTGGCTGGAGAGCTGCCAGTCAGAGAGGGACCTGGGGGGTGATTGACAGCCGGCTGAACAGGAGCCAGCAGTGTGCCCAGGGAGCCAAGAAGGCCAATGGCATCCTGGCTTGTGTCAGCACTGGCGTGGCCAGCAGGGACAGGGAAGGGATCTGAGCCCTGGGCTCGGCACTGGGGAGGCCGCCCCTTGATTCCTGTGTTCAGTGTTGGGCCCCTCACCCCAAAAAGGCCCTTGAATGACTCGAGCGTGTCCAGAGAAGGGCAACGGAGCTGGGGCAGGGTCTGGAGCACAGGTCTGCTGGGGAGCGGCTGGGGGAACTGGGGGGTTTAGTCTGGAGAAGAGGAGGCTGAGGGGAGACCTCATCACCCTCTACAGCTCCCTGCCAGGAGGGTGCAGAGAGCTGGGGATGAGCCTCTTTAGCCTAGCAGAAAGAGACAGGACAAGAGGGAATGGCCTCAAGCTGCCCAGGGCAGGGTCAGGCTGGCTCTGAGGAAGCATTTCTTTGCAGAAGGGGTTGTTGGGCGTTGGAATGGGCTGCCCAGGGAGGTGGTGGAGTCCCCATCCTTGGAGGGGTTTCAAGAGTAGGGTCGATTTGGAGCTTAAGGATATGCTGTAGGTGGGGACTGTGCTAGGAGAACAGTTGGACTAGATGATCTCTAGGGTCCTTTCCAACCTAGATGATTCTGTTATTCTGTTATTAAAGAAAAGCCAGGTTTTCTGAAGAGCTGAGCATGCTTTTCAGGAAAGATAGACTGCTGAACTGTATGAAATGAAAGAAATTACAGTGATGTGAATAGACCCAGTCAACAGGCAGGAAATCACTTGTCATTGAAAGGCAGGGAAAAAAACATCTGGTCAGAAGCATGGAAAAAGTTACTGTAACATGTTTAAATAGTTCTGTTGACTTCTACAGAGAATTGTGCTCATCTGCTGAAGACACCAGCTCTTTACAGATTTGGCACTTGGTGTCACCAGTTCTCAAGTTGATCCTTGCAGCTATGACTTGCCATCCTAATTTGAGAGTTTCAAAATATGTTTTGAATGGTAGAGGCTCAGCAAGTATCGGTGCTCTATGTTATACATTGATTCACTGCTTCCTGAGGAGACACAGGACTCTTCCTGTCATATCCTCTTGAAACAACTGAATATGATTTAAGGAGCAGAGAAAATTGAGCCTGTTCTAGTAAAGTACAGAATTAAGTTTTCAACTGTAAAATTGGCAACTATGTTAGAAAAAAAGGAAAATAAACTTTTCTACCGGAAACCTATTTTTGTCCTTGGTTGTCACTGTTGGAGCCTCACTCACCATGCTGTTCCCGTAAACTCCAAAATTCACCTTCTCCATGAGTATTTCACAATGCTGATTTGTGGGATTTTCTGCAAGATTATTGTTGAGAATATATTTCATGAAGCAACATTCTCTTCCCTGATTTGGCTTGTAATGCTGAAACCGTTACTAACCTCTCAGTCTCTGCAGAAGTTACCAGGTTTTTGGAGTATGTGGAATCTAGTAACAGCTCAGACTTTCCTTCTTTCTGTCTCTTACTTTCATCTTTAGGATTTAACAGTTAATTCAGTAGGGAGAAAAATGTTAGCTGTACATTATCAGAGTTGTTCAGGGAACAGTAAAGAAATCTGGACAGTTCCTACACCTATAGCAAAGCTGTTTTGTCTAAGTGTCTCCAGCCAGGATTATATAGCTTGCACATTCATAGTTTATGGACTATTCTACAGTTGATCATACAATTAATTTTAATACCAATTTTGTCACCTTCTGAAAGCTTTTTTCTGGTTGTTTGTTTGTTGTTTGTTTGTGGGTTGTTTTTGATTTTGTTTGGGGTTTTTTTAGGCCACAGAGCATAGTAGATCTCAAGAAGCCACTTGGTGAACTAACTGGACAAAAGGAACTCTTATTTAAGATACAAACGTGAATGAGGCTCCCATGGTGGAATTTATGAACCACATGATGGAAAATGCAGTAATTATATTCATGACTAAGCAATGTTTAGTATATCATCCATGACGAAGAAAGACACAAATGATGAAATTACTGCAAAATATACTACAGAGAACACTGTACCTGCAAAAGAGTGGAGGAGATGAATAGAGACATCTTTTTCTCATTCTTATGAATAGGAATGATGGTTAAAAAAAACCCAGCACATGAAACTGCCATCTCATAGAGCAGTTAAGATAATATAAGATAATAATCAGGGGAAAAATTGAGGGAGTACAATCACTTAAATACAGGCTACTACAAAATTTTTTTACTGTAGTTTAAATCAGCTTACATTATGATATTAGTTCATACAAGTTAAGTAAGTGGTGCTACTTATGAGCAAATGCAAAAGATCCTCATTTGTGTAACAAGAAAATAATTACTACGTTATTGCGATTGAAAACCTAACAGTAACAAACAGGACTATATCCATCTATCCACCTCTACAAAGAACTCCAAATAAGACTCTGCTTAAGCCAGGACTAGAAGTTATTCAATCCAAAGCGCAATATAAAACTACCATAGAGTATTTATCAACAGTTCACAGTCCAAATCGAAGGGCTTAGGAAGTGAAGTTTTACCCTGATATTTGTGATATCAATGATGTGTACAGTGGAATAAAATAAGACTTTTAAATTATTGGATCAAACACCCATGGGAAAGGTTGGAAGAGTTTTGGTGGAAAGAAATTTTATTTTAAATGAACTGGATATATTAGGAAAATGTTTTGAAAAATATGTTGAAATTCAGTGAAGACAAGTTCAAGGTAGTATGTTTTGGGAGTCATAATCAGTTATAAAATGATAAGATGGAAATAATGGGCTTGATAGAAGTCCTGTAGGACAGCATGAAGAGTTTATTAAGGACAACAAGCTGAACACTGGCCAGTGATTTTGTACAGATGTGGAGAACAAACATCGTATTAAGATATAGAACAAAGAATATAAGCTGACTTCCTGCCTTTTTCAACTTTCTATGGCAACATGAAAACAACTGAAAAGGATTTTTTTAAAAATTTTTTTTAAGGCCTGAGCAGGATCACATTTCAACAGCAAATGTCTTTAATTAAAATTATGGTAAAGTAAAACATGGACTTTAACACTAATTTTGGTAAGCAAAAGGAAGTGGGTGAGAACAGAGGCAGTGTACAGCTATGGATATAAACATCAATGTGATCGTGCGCAAAGTGAAGGAATAAATCTGTGGTGTGATCAGGTTGGCAAGAGTATATTCAAGGCAAAGGAAATGGGCTTTAAACAGTGAAAGTTGCTAAGTAACTGAATTTTCATACCTACATAAGACTACCTAAGTCACATATCCCTGTTTTACTTATTACATCTGAATCAATTTCTCATAAACTGATCTTTATGTTAGAGCCATGAACATCTGTATTACTTATTGTGACCAGAAGCTGCCTGAGCTTGTTTTATTTGCCTTCCCCCCTGCCTTCTTTTCCCTTCCTCTTTGTCTTTCTGTGGGTTTTTTGTTTGTTTATTTTTAATAAGGTACCTTCACTTGAGCATTGTTGACATGTAAAAAATGTCAGCATGTGAAGGAAGAATCCATGGGGGAGTCATATCCTATAGAGCACTTTCTCTTATTGCCAACTTTTATGTAGGACATAGTGTTGAAATAAAAATGTAACAGCTCTCCTGTCGAAGCTCACACTGGTAACCATGGTCTGTTAAAGAAGGCAAGCAGCCATCAGATAAATATCTAAGTCTTTATGGGCAAAGGTTTGAAAGTACAAAGACGACATTTCATGGAGGGCTTTTTTTTTTTTTTTTTTTTCATTTGGTTGATGCTTTTCCTACACATGAAAGCAGAAGTCAGTATTGGTTGAAAACAGTTTGGGAAGTCAAGACAGCATTTTAATAGGCAGTTACCTATACCTAAATTTGTGTCTTGGCTTCTGACTGAGAACTTCAATTTTCTGTG
Organism: Athene noctua; assembly: GCF_965140245.1. NCBI lineage: Eukaryota > Metazoa > Chordata > Aves > Strigiformes > Strigidae > Athene > Athene noctua. Next base: position 5,870,111 of record NC_134077.1, read on the forward strand.
TTCAGTGCAACACAACTGATATTAGGGAACCAAAGAATTTGACAAATTAGTATTATGAGCAATGTTGTGTAAACGTTATTAATAATATAATTGTACTTCTGGCTCAATAGGTAGAATTGAATAGGTAGAATGCTTGTAGCTCATGTTCTACATCTTCCAGCATTTAGTTATTCTCTCTACTCACTGTCCCTGAAAAATTATACCCCTTATTTAGAGGTAGTTTTTCAGTTACCACCATTAAGAAATGATGATTTTTGGAAGTCAGAAGTTTGCTTAAAATATAAAAAAAATATGGATCTTTTTTTATGTGGATTTTGGGATTAAAAATTAAGTGCATTTATGATATATTCTCAAGCTTTTTTTTCACAAATACAAAACCACCTACCTTGCCTGGACTTTCTACACATGCTCGTGACCCTTTCCTTCCTGCAGAACATCTCACACCATCCCATAGTTCCTGGAGCTGAGATTTACAAAATATCAGTCTCTCTAAGATTCACTCATGGCAGTTGACATCACCAAGTTCTCCCTAGATGTTAATGTAGCACATAATTCAGTGTGGGATTTATGTCATTTGGATCCTCAGTTTACAGCTTTCCAAACCAGTGGTCACTACTTCTTTTTTGCTCATAAGCAAAAATGTTTAGAAAACATATGCTTGACTCTATTTGATATAAATAATTAATAGCAATGGTAACCAAAGTCAGAAGAGAAATTGTATTTCCAGGTGTGCATAATTTCTTACTTGCAGATTCTTCTGCATTAATATTATTATACAGACATATATGATAGACTATTATTTGCAGTTCTGTATTCTGAACCCTTCACACAGGTATCTCAGTGCACATTTCCACTTTAGAAAATTAGAATGAAATATTTCCATGTTCCTGAGGTCCTTGACATGTAATAATCAAGTGAGTCAAGATTTAGGTTGCTGTTTTCTGTTAACATGTACAGTAAGAGAAATAAAAAGATCCTTGTGCATGATTCCTATGTATAAACTCCTTGTAGCTATTATTGAACCAGCAATCGGTTCTCCAATCTTCTATTAAAATATCAATAGTATTTTTCAGAGCTTAAATTGAGCAGTGATTTTATTTAAGGCTTCACCTAGACACTACTTTTCTTCCAAGCATCTCTTGTTGTTGCTAAAAATGAAAGCCATTCAAACGAGTGTGATTGAAACAGGGACGGGGAAAGGGAAAAAATCAATAGAACCTTTTCTGGGGTACTATCTCTGCTTTTGAAAAGCGACCATTAATAACATGCTTACAGTAAAAGCAGCTGCTTGTTCAAAGTGCATTCAAGGGTGAGCTGAAAGGATGGCTCTCTCTCTACACAGCCTCCCTGGAGAGAGAGTTTGTAAAGATTTCAAAACATGACCTCAGACTATGGACAAAAGCCCTTCCTAGGCGTTTTAAATATTCTTATCTAATATTAGATTGAGAAGCTGGGACTGAAATGCCTTCTAATATTTTGCTGCTTATGAAAGGCAATGTGGGTCGGTGAACGAGCTATTGGTCTGAAAACTGCTTTACAGACAAAACACTGCAGGTCATATTTGTATCTCTGAGGACAGTAGGTTCCATGCTAATGCAAATTGCTACAGCCCTTAATAGTCACGGGCAGCACTGTGGGCCATATACTGAAGTTCCTGCTGAAACAGAGGGCTGGATCAGTCCATTCAGAAAATTATGGTATCCTAAAACAAATTCAAGTTAAAGATTGGGATAGGACTGAATCACCTAACTTGCTTCTAGTATTATTTCATGTGCTGGAAGGTATGCAATGTTTTAGAATACATAAAAGGTCAACAATGCAGTTAATATGTAAGAGAACTTTATTCACAGAGCTTAGCACTCTTGGGTGTAATTTTGTAATCTCTTTCGCTTGCTTTGTTTAAACAGTTGAAGCAGGATTTCAGAATTTAGGATTATTAAATTCATTAATTCATTAAATTCATAAATTCATTAAATTATTAATTCAGAATATAGGATTTCGGAAACATCAGGACAAAATATAAGGCATATCTATAACAACAAGCATACCACGGGTGGCCAAAGACCTGAGCTCATACTTACAGAAAATTACTAATGATGTTTCTTATTATGCACTTAACTGTCTTCTCTATGGAAACAATATGGCCTGTTGAAGAGCCTTCTGATGTGTGAATGGTGTTATCTTTATTACACTGGTGATTAATCTAGCTCTGTTCAACCCTCGTGATCCTGATTCCAGAACTTAAGTATCTGGAGAAGCTTTAGTATCTCACCAGCACCCAAGGGCCAGCTTTGTTGTATCTCACCTCATTAAGGCCCGCAACAGCCATTGTTAAATTAAAATCCTACATGTCCTTGGTCTCTTCTGAAGTCTCTGAAGAGTGACATGAGCCTACAGAGAACAAGTCAGGTCTTAGGTTGATTAAGAACAGACCAAGTTCTACATTCTGCAGGGTTTCAATAAGAGATATCCGAAGGGAATATCAGACTAAGAAGTTGCAGCTGTTGCTTTCTGCCTTTGACTGCTTGTTCCTACACTCACACTGCAGGAAGAAACTGGTCTGGGTTAAAAAAAAACCTGAATACAACCAACAACAATAACACAATAGCAAGAAATTCACCTTCAGAACCAGAGGGAGAAAGCTCAGTTTCTTGATCCACCTCACACACAGATACTTGTCAATAGTTGGCTTGTATTACGAGATGAAAAAGCAATGGAGAAAGGACATGGCTATTTCTGGCCCCTAAAGCTCCTTTATTATGGAATGACAGCACAAAACTATCAGGAAATTCCAAAACACACACTATAAGTGGCATATATTACTCTAGAAACAGAGACCATCACCAAAAATACTCAGTCCTTAATGTCTTTCTTCCTGGTCTCAGCCTTGCTGACTACAATTCCATAGATTTCGTATAGCAATAACAATTTGGCATCCTTTATAGCAATGGATTCGTGTGGGCACTCAGCATGCCAGCTCTCATTGATTATTATATCTCTGAGTTTCTATTCTAACGAGATGCTACTCGTATAATCTGCTGGCTTGATAGATGAGGAGATGGCATTATTGCAACAGGCTGTCCACAGCCCCTTTTCATCATAGTTATAGCTACAGACTAGCAGGAGCCCCTCTGGAAATGAATGTTGGAAATCATAATGGCACTTTGCACCGTGCGATTTTATTTAGGGAAATACTATACAAGGCATAAAATAAGGAGCTCCTGTAAAAAGAAATAAACAACTGGAAACTTTAATATGATGGTTTCAATAAGAATCCTTATTGTTTTCAATAAGAGTTCTGATGGCACTGTTATATTCTAGATTTTACCTTCATTTGCTTCAGTTTTGTCCGAAGATTAATATGAGATGTTCATTTCAAAGAGAGAGATTACCATGATGATTAAAATCTCTTTTGTGATGTGTAAACAGAAGAATCGTTATTAATACTGAGAAATTTATTACATGTCTCCCCTTCTTGTGAAAGCAACTCCTGTCAAAAAAGTAGGCTTTTCTGGAACACTATTATGATTTATTTCTATTTTTTACCACTATCTTTGAGAATTGTCAGTTGTCTAAGTTATTTCTGGTGGTCATGTTGTGCAAAGGAATAATATCCCATTCAAAAAATCAGACAGGAAAAAAATCACTGAAAAAAAATTTTGACATAACTTAGGTATGAAGGGTTAGACCTCATAGCTGGGGTTTTAGCTTTCCCAAAATACTTACCTCAATGCCTCACTAAGATTTTAAAAATAATATTTAATCTCTGAACTGCCATTCTTTTTACCTTAGCAAGGAAAGTGCTGCTATCCATATTTCACAAGGGGAAATGGAGACATTGAATTGTTTAATGGTTATTCAAGGAAGAGAGGGAGTCTGTAACATTAGACTGAAATTTCTCTTTCCCAGCTGCTCATTAAATACTCTCCACTCTGTCTGATTTTCAAGTGAACTTATGCACTGAGGAATCCTGAAAATTTTGCCACGTTTTTTTAGTGAATGAACAGGATATTCATTTGACCAAAAACCCTCCAAACCTCCTGACATCCATCAGAGTTTGTTCTCATTCATGACAGATATTTTTCAGTTCGGCCCTTAAGTTACACCCACTAACCGCTCAGTTGCTGTTGTAGATGGTAACTGCACACATCGACCATATGGACAAAATAACCATTTTGTGCATGTAATGCAAGTCATTTTTAATGAGAGTACAGCAGAGCTGGAAAGATTTCTATTCTGAGGAAAATTCTGACTATTTAGACTTTGAGCATGGCCCAAATTGAGTTTTAGATGCTGAAGTGTCTTAAGAGTTACTCTCCAGGACTTGAAACCTCAGTAGTTTTACCTATTTGCTGACTTGACCAAATGATAAGAAGGGGCTCAAAGTGCGCTGCCAAAGATTCTTTCCATATTGAAAAATTTGAGTTTCAGGGTATGCCACCCTTCAGCAGACCTATCAGAGAGCAGAGAATACCAGAAAGCAGGATTCCTGTTTTTGTGGCTCTCCACCAAGAGTTTGAATAGATTCTGGCAGAAACAATACCTGAAATCCAGCAAAATTTTGTCAAAACCTGAATTGTTCAAACAAAGCAGTTTGATGCTCAATAAATCAATGTTTTTAACATGGCTTTGTTTAGTCAAAAAAGGTTCATGTAACTCCATTCATTTCCAGCACTCAGTCAGGGGAGAGAAGATCCTGACTGTAACCACAGTCTGCCGTACTTAGCTAAATTCGTTACCTGAACAACATGTCAGTTGTAAAAATAATACCGTTTATATTGGAATACTCATTCTGTAGGGAAAAAAAAAAAAAAAAAAGAAAAAGAAAAAAAAAAAGAAAATATAAGAAAACGGGGAGTGGGGCAGTGAACAACATCAGGATATGGAGTAGGAAGCACAGCTGCAGAGTCAGGATTCAAGGAAAGAAAGAAAATGTGGGGACCTTCTTTAGGAAGGATGTTAGTCTGGCAGAATACAGTGGGGGAAAAGGTAAAATGATTAATTTTGAGCATAAGAAAAACTGAGGAGATCTGATGGGGGAAATGTAGGAAGAGATTTAGAGAAGTAGAAGAAAGGAGATAAGAGAAGGGGGAAAAGAGGAGAAAGAGCAGAAGGCAGAAATTATCTCCTTGTGAGGCACAGGCACATCCTAGCAGCTGTAATAAGTCTTCACCAGTAAGCACAAATGGGTATGTGTGTCATCTATATCACATCTGGATGAAGCTTCTTCACTGATCATGTCCCCAGACAACTTTTCTTGAATGAAGGGAGTGTGATGTGAGTTCAACATGTACATTACACAAGCCACACAGTTTTCTTTATCTGTTGGACGAGTTGCTTCGGTTGCTGCCTGATGTATTGAATGCATCACATCCAGCTTACCATCCCTTATCTCACCAAGTTATTAAAGGAAAATAGAACTTCACTACCCAGCAATCAGGAGGCATATGATAACATTTATCAAGTTAGTCTCATTTAATTACTCCAGTGCTTTTTAAAGTAGGCTCCAGTTATTTCTGTACATGTGCATATAATAAAAATTAAAACAATAACAACCCAACCGAAATCCTCAATGGTGAAGAATTTTCCACATGAAAATTAATCAGGTTTATTTAATTCCAAAGTATTTCTTCTCTAGTCTCAATCCTCTCATGAGGACATTGGGGGAATTCTACTACCTGCTGCAGATTTGAGCTCTAAAGTTTTCTCAGTTTAATACAGGGGTATGTATATATTTGTATGTATGTATAATCCTACGTGGGAGGATTGTTCAGGAACATCCATTCAAAAAAAAGGAGGTCTTCGCCCTCTACCAAATTTCTGTAGCTTCAATGCTACAGAACAAAAAATTGCTGTCTAAATAAACTCTAGGTCTGAAGGACAAAACAAACAAAGCGTCTAGAAAACTCTAGGCAGTTCCACATAACAGAAGGAAGTAGGCAACAGGTAATACTTTTCATAACATAACTTCTCAAACAGGAGAAATGACCTGGAAAAAAAGACAAAGCCCTACTAACCTCTAGGAGAAGCCTTCATGTGTTAAGAGAACACAGCGAGTGCTCACTGCCTTGAAACGCAACCAAAGAGTGGTCTTGTTTAACTAGATGGGATGGGTCAATTAAATACCTACTCTTTAATGAAATTCACCCTTCCAAAGAGTCACATGAAAATTTAGAAAGATACTAGAGGAAACACTCAACAGTGACACAGCAAAATCCACATGATACATATTTAACTCTCTTTGTTACCACATTTCACAGTCTTTTAGTAGTATAAATAGTAAGGACTTTAAGAAATCTGAACAATTCACTACCATATTGCCTACATCTTTGGCTTAGTAACAAGATGAATTAAAGATATATTATAGTGTCTAACTCAGGTGGCTTGAGCTTTTCTCACTGTATATACCCCTTTCCAATAAACCCCCTTGTTCTGCACTTCTCGTTCTACTTAATGTACTTTTGACTATCGGTTAGTATGACACTTGCATTAGAATGTCACCAGACACACCATGTTGTCAAACACCAACTTGGCAGGTGGCTTGAAAAATGTACCCCAACTTCATTAATGTCTCATTAGGACATTTGGCACTAAAACGTCTTCGTTACCTATGATAAAGATTTTGTGCCTAACATGTAGTGAATTTTCATGGTTAATTTATTGGATTAGTCCATTAACAAAGACTATGTGACATTTTCCTTGTGTGTCCAAACTCTCCTACCTTACAAAAAAAGCTTAAAATCCTTCAGCTAGACATTTAGACTTAAATTCTCAAAAGAGAGAAGCCTGTAAATCAGAGGTTGGTACCAAACATGACAATCCATCAGCTGCAGTCATCTCCAAATTTCCATGTATATTTGCTCAGCACATTACCTTCCTGCAGGCCACTTTCAGGTGTCTACTTCTCCCCATACACAAGAACCTGGATCTGGAAACCTGGAGTGGTTCATTTCCAGCTGGGGCAGGAATTGAAGAGTTAGAAGATATAAGGCTGAGTCATACAAACCCGAGTGGGAATTAACCTGATCTGGATGTAGTTGTCTGAAGACAGCTGAAGCGGAGCTGTGAGGACCCTTTTGGCCAGGGGACAGATGCAGGTGAATCCAGAGATATATTTATGTTTGAGAACGAGTCACCCTACTTTTGTCTCCATTGACTATAAATGGAGCTCAGATGATCTACTTTTAGGCAGCAAAAGTTAGACATAAATTCTGTGCATAATAATAAGGAACACCTACAAATTGCATTGTTCTCCAGCTACGTGAAGTGGTTGAGCTAGGAAAGGTTAGACGGCCACTTCAGACAAACAAATCCAGGCATAAGAAAAAAACTGTGTTTGCAACACACCAGAAGTCAAATACAAGGTTGGACACAGAATAGCTAACCACTG